>NC_142041.1:51518614-51866114 GCF_982192425.1 Myodes glareolus | reverse complement strand
AGGGACACACATCCTCTAACATATCCGCAGCCCCTATTCCACTTTCTATGAGTCTATGGGGGTCATTTTTATTCAGACCTCCACAGGCTCTAAAATGATTCCAAATCCTCTCTTTTAGAAAAATTCACCTCAAACTATTTACAGATTTGGAGCTGGAAATGACAGGTAAAGCAATTCAAAATGCAATAGCTACTTTGAAATAGAGAGAGATCTGTGGCCATGGGGACATTCTGCCATCTCCATCGTGAGGATGCCTGTTGAGGACAAGTAGCCTGCAGCTGAGTTCTCCTTAGTTTCTTGTTGTCACAGTTTGCGTGAATAACAAAGCACTAGAGACTTCACACAGGAAGTGAAAAGAAGCATTTTCCTGTGGCATTCCTGTCTACCTGGTGACACTTTCAGAATTGTAACATAAGCTGAGCCCCTTCCTTACTCCCAGATACCCTGCAACAGAGTCATTCTTAGCAAATTTCCTGGTACTTTCCAATATCTTCAAGATATTCAAGTTGTTTTCCAAATTTTAGTAACTTCCTGCTTCAGTTGTGGTACCCAGCATTTGCCACATATCTGGCTCCCTCTTCCTCTTAAAGGACCACATCAATGTTAGAATCTTAAAGCTCTTCTTGACTACTCAAGGCTCCTTCATCTTTATCTCAGGGTATCACTCCATTAAATATATTGCACATCAAAAGTTTCCTTGATAACAACATCTTTAGGGAACTGAGGTAGCAAGAACTTATATCCAAAAATTAAAAATGACTGTCAGACTTTGATTTGACTATCTACAGAGTCTACTTATGAAAAAGTAGGGAGTACTTGATCAAAATGTTTGAGAAGACTTAATAACAC
Organism: Myodes glareolus; assembly: GCF_982192425.1. Lineage (NCBI taxonomy): Eukaryota > Metazoa > Chordata > Mammalia > Rodentia > Cricetidae > Myodes > Myodes glareolus. The sequence goes on along the minus strand of NC_142041.1, from coordinate 51,865,265 downwards.
ATAGCAGAACATTCTGGTTTTTAAGCCATGTGAAATTTCAATAATTTTTATATTTCAATGGGGTCCTAAGTAAAAGGCAAAACTCACTGTATTTCCTTGAGGCATCTAATAACGTCACAGAGGAATCTGTTTTGGTCCATGCATGTTACTGGACCTTGATGAAGGACATCAAAGGATATTCAGAGGGGTGTATGAGAAATACATATTATGCAGAGTTGGAGAAGACTGGGCAAAGGCCCAGATGGGTAAAGTACTTGTTTTGAGGGATACTTACAAATTATTGGCTTTGTACCAGCAGTGAATAAAGCACATTAAATACACTATGCATATAAATACAAAGCCAAGATGTAATCCATCTGACAAGTCTGCAAAAGAGATGACATTCCTCTTGCCAAGCATGAAATAGTCTAAGCTTCGACTGTTGACCTAATTTGACAAGTAGTTAAGATTGTAAAGAACCAGCATCTAAATGAACTTCTGTCATTCACCAAGCTCTTAGAAAACTGCAACTCACATTTTTCTGTCCTTGGAGAATGTTATCAAATTCCATGTGTTAAGTTTCAACAAGCAATATGGCTAGAGAGACACAGGTTCCTTCTATAATGTAAATCACTATTTTCCCAATCAGTCTCAGCCATAGCTTGACACCCAAGAATGCAGAAGACGGACATGGTTTGTTGCCAGTTCTCCAGCACCTCCACAAATGTCTTATTGAAAAGGTTGTCTGTGGGCAGAGCAAACAGCAGGCTAGTCAGGTAGGTTGAGTAAAGAGATCTCATCTCTCCTGGCTTCATCTGCTGCTCAAGAACAATTAGAGACCCTAATGTTCGTATGCCGCACAGTTCAACCTGTGAGAATGGGGAAACTAAAGCTGGTCACCTGGCATTTCAATATGCTATTTTGCTGAGCACCTCTTGGCATTTAGGTCTCTCAATGAATGAGGGAGGCACTGCATCTCAGAAGACAAGGGCACTCCTCAGCACAGAGTGGACTGGTCTTGATTTCAGTTCTAACTGTAGTGTTAGTACCAATGAAATGTAGAAGATTTTGTGTTACCAGTATTCTAACTAATCAAGAACTGGAGATTTTTGACATTCTTTACAAAACTTTAACTAATGTGGCAAGATCTCAAATAAATTTTTTGCTCATTCATAGCCTAGGCATTCAAAATAGCAAGTCTATTAGAGCAGCACAGCCAGTAGATATTTCTGGGAGAATTCTTTCTGCTTTAACAGCCCTGGAATAATTGTACTACTGCTCCCTATAAAAGCATCATTGCCAATTTTCCTTTTATGTTACATTTATGCCTCTTTGTCTTAATTTTCTATTTTTTTTCTTGTCCTGTGAACCTATCTCCCTTTGAAATAGCTTCATTGCGGTCTCTATCATAGGTTTTCCTCTCAGAACACAGACTGTGGTACTTGGTTTAAAATAAGCCAAGAAAATACTTGTGATGGAATTCTAGAAATGAATCTCTCAAGGGCATTTAATGTCAGCTACTGTCTCTGATATACCCAGAATCCCAACTACCACAACATATTTGGAAAATACAAGAGAGAGAAAGTAGAGAGGGCTGAACAGTAGGTCATCCTGGAGTGCGGCGCCCGATGCCCATCTGCATTCTATGTGCCACCATATATTTCGTGAGTCAGACAAGGGGCTGGAGATTGAAACACACAAAGGCACACAAAAACATACAGGCAGAGAGACAGAGACATGGGTCATCCTTCAAACAAGAATGCCCCCTTTACTGTGTCCAGGGGCAGCTTATATAGGGATCCTTAACTGACAGCCACGCCCCAGTCAAACATACCAGAAACCACTCCCCTACCATCAGGAACTCCTGAGGGTCTTGTGCTCAGAGCAGCTGCAGGCACTCAGAGCAGGGGAAACCAAGTTGTTTACCAGAAATTCAGGATCTAGGGTTCACTGCTCCCAACACTGGAGTACTGGAACCTAAACAGTGTGGTTCAGTGGTGACTGTGAAGACTTTGAAATTCAATGAATTTGGCAAATTATCTTGAAAACATTAAACAAAACAAAAATACAAAATCCAACTAATACTAACCCAGGTCTCTAACATTCCATAAATTTTCATGGTAATAGTCAAACATCCATTATAGTCTTTGGTCAAAGAATGAAAAAAAAACAAAAAAGGAAGGCCAGAATTGGATCACAAAGGCAAGAGGTATATGGAGAATCAATATGTAATTTGAAAATACATTATTTACTAGACCAAGGTCCCTTATAAGAATTAATGGCTCTTGGAGACTGGGGATAGAAGAATTGTCTCCACATTGAACAGAGGTACAAGCAAAATTCCCTTTTGACCTATCATTTCTAGAAGGATACTCGCAAAAGATGTGTGATAGAGATATTATCCTCACTGAACTGGAGAGAAAAAGCAGAGACAGTCTTCCACCAAGGTGTCTTCTACTGAAACTGGGGCTGGGTTCCTGCAAGAAAATGGAATTCTGATTGTAAATGCTGTTCTAGGTGCCCTCTAGGGCTAGTAGGAGAGTATGTCTGCAGTGCTCAGATCATGCGGAGCTCTTTGGCAATGTGGTGCCTGATGATGACTGTGAATGAAATATTCTAGCAGCAATAGCCCAAAAGAGCAAAGCAAAGCAGAGAGACTCAGATATGAAGGCCTATGATGTGGGAGGTCCTTCTGTATATATGCGACTTTTATTGGTTAATGAATCAATCTGCTTTAGCCTATGACATTGCAGAATATAGCCAGACTGGTGGAGATAGAGGAGGCAGAGTCAAAGAAATGTGATGTAGCTGCCTAAGGAGAAAGACGCCAGAGGAGAACCTTACCAGGTTAGCCACAGCCTTGAGGTAATACATAGATTAATAGAAATGGGTTCATTTAAGATGTAAGAGTTAGTTAATAGGAAGCCTGAACCATAATATAGTTTCTGTGTGAATATTCTGGTCTGGATGGCTTGGAAATGAATGAGTAATCTCCCTTCACAGGTCTGGGATACTTACTGGGTGAGCAGCTTTGCTATGCAGAATTATTGAGTGAGCAGGAGAAATTTAACAGCACTAGATGAAGAGGGGAAAATAGAGGCTACTTAAGGTTTTGACAGCATGCATGTTAATGCTTATTTCACTAACTTCCCTCAAATAAGCTTTGGGATAAGAACTGCACTGTCTTCACATTGAAAATGCAGTGACAAAATGGATTCAGTAAAGGAGCTTAAACAAACAACCTGGGTTGGGGCAGATGCCACTTGGCATATGCCATCTTCAGCCTCACCCGTGGTGACAGGTGATTTCCAACATATAAAATTCCTCTCCCCTTGCTGTACCACACATAAACACAGTTTGTGTCAATACCTGTGCTTCATAGCTTTCACAGATGCCAACAAGAATGGCTACGTTCATCGGCATAAGCAGCCTGAAACAAACACCCTTGGTGGTGACCTTGAACCAGCAGGAGTAGTGTCAGTGAGAAAGAAACCCCCGGAGTCACGATGGCATTGCTGGGATGGACTCTGTTCATCTCCCAGCAGTTCTGGATGAACTGAGCTCAACTGCCTTTAGCAGTGGAAGCAATCATGTTCACTTATATTGGCTTCTCTCTTTCCTCGGTCCTTTCCTCCCTCTCTAATTTCTGATTTTCAAGATCATCTCTCAGACAAGCTTCCTGCCCTGGAGCCTCTTTGCAGCCTCTACTTTAAGTGGAAGCTAAACTAAAGCACACACAATGAAAATTTCACTTTCTTCCTCCCAACTCAGCGCTTTGACAAACGTGCTTGCTCCTGCTGCAAGGGTAGGCAGGTAACACTCAAGAGAAAGAATATTTATTATTTAGAGCATCTGAGAGTCTCAGTTAGTTGCCAGATTGCAGATTTCTATGGCTTATCAGAATCTTTAGCCTAAACTATGCCAAAAATCCACCATCACAGTCAGATAAGTCATTATGCTATGGGAATTTTTAACATGCACTCAGATAACAAAAAAATCCACTCGTGAGCAAAATTAAAAGCCTTGAAGGAAGTGTATATCACAGACATATAAATTTTCACCTTTCAGAGACCCATCTTTTGCCATAATTAATACCACTTTCGAAGCATTCCAAGTTGTCCCTGGTGAGCTGTCTGTTGCTAGTTTTAATCACCACATTTTAAGAAATGTAAAGTATAAGAGTGTCTAAAGGCTAAGATCAACGAGTCACAAAAAAGCTAAATGGCATGCCTAGACTCCAGGGCCTGGTGCAGCATGGGGAACGTTGATGGGTGCTGTCTTCTTATTGTGTTTAAGTTCAAAAGATTCAAATTGTAATGCCTCTCAAAAAGTTGCTCTTTTCCCCTTTACATGACTCTTGCTGTGCACTAAATGCAAATGGTGTCAAGGACTTCTTTGAATGGGTGATTTGTCCCTACACTGATGGGAGTACTAATCCGTGTCTCTGAGGTTACCAAAGCCTCTAAAGAGTATTTGCTAAATACTTGCTTAAAATAGAAGAAAGTGAAGGTGTGGACCGGAAGTGAGTTGGCAGAAATAGAATAGTACTGCCACCTTGTTCCGAGTCTGTGGCAATCTACAATGAAGGTGCCAGTCTTTCTGCGGGCATAGCTTCTCATTTATACAAATTTCTGAAGACTAACTTTGAGGACTACTATGGGCTGTCAACTTGACAACATCTGGAATTAACAAAAGTCTACACCCAGAGGGTTCACTTGTAAGGAATTTTTGCTTAAATTGAAGTAGGAAGATCACTTCTAATCTGGATCTTGGAGGTAGGAAGATCTTTTGAGCTGGTGAAAGACATGCCTTTAACCTGGATCATGCAGGAAGACACACAGCTTTAATTCACATCTTGAGTCAGAAAGACACACCATTTGTCTGTACCACACCTCCCACTGGTAACTGATATACAGACATGGAAGGGAAGAAGGAAGCTTTGGCTTTTTTCCAGCTTGTTCTCACTTTCCTAACAATTTCATTCCTTCACTGGCATTGGAGCCTACACTTCAAGATTGTAGTGTCTATGAAGACAAGTGGAGACATCCAGCCTTGTGGACTAAGCAACTTCTGAATTCTTGGACTTTCCATTCATAACTACTCATTCTTGGATTAGCTGGACTCCAGCCTCTAGGTCATTCTAACAAATCCCATATATGAATATATGATTCACATGTATAAAATAATAGAGTGCTTATATATTTATACATTTTCTTTCTAGATATAAATAATACATAATTATATGTGAATATATAATAATTCTTTAAATTCTGTTACTCTTTATACTCCTGAGGAAAATAGGAGTGTAAGGAATTTATTCTTTATGTGATACAAAAGTTCCCACAAAATATGATGAAAAGTGACTATGTTATTACATTATATTTTCACATAGACATAATTCTAAGAATTTTAGGTACATCTGTACCCCTGGATAGAGTTTCTTAACTGAGATTAATTAGTGAAGAGCTGAGAACTTTAAAATAAGAGAACTATAATAATGTGTCTAAATTTTCAAAATTTTTAAACAAAACACATAGCTGACTTAAATAGAACAATAAAAAATAAAAGTAAAACCTTGAAATGCATTTTTTAAAAATACAGATTTCAAGATCTCATTATCAATGTCAGAATCAAGATGTTTTAAAATAAACACCCAAGGTTGATGTTTTCAAAGGAACTCCCTCTTCCTATCCATTGATTATAACAGTTTATTTAGGAACTAAGTTCTAAGACTTTGAAGGAAGAAAACTACATGTTGTATTTTTGGTCTATATGTGCTCACAGTAGCAACTTTCAGGACATCTCAAGGTGACTTGTGGAGAAATCTAGGATCGAGGTGATGGCTCAGAAGGTAAATCACTTGCCAGTTAAATGTGAGAACTGGAATTGGCATCTCCAGTACCCTAGTGCAGACAAGCACAGTGATGTGTTTGTAATCTCAAAATTTTGGTGGCCAAAATACAGTAACCATGGAGCAAGCCTGTTACATAGAGTTACTGAATTGCCAAGCTCTTGGCCCAATGAGAGAGCTTGACTCAAAGTAGAGAATGGTTAAGGAAGACACTGTGCAAAACCTATGATGCACGCATGTGTATGCACATGTGTGCGCACACACATACACACAGACACAAATTTATGTACACTACACATGTGTACACATGCAAAAAAATCCCAAAAGTAGGAGTCAATAGCTTCTTGATTCTGAGTCATGTTTCTATGTATCCTTTGAACCTCTTTCTCACAGTTGCTTCTTAGTTAATACTTAAAACCTTGATGTTCTCAAATAATACATCCTCTATCATATGAGGATATCTAAAGTCTACAGTAGCCATAAAATTGATTTATATCTCTTCTACCAGCCTTTTTACTGAGGTTTCTACCACGGATGCTACTTTCTATGATTGTATGATGTGTGCATACTTGGATGCTTTCTATGTTTCACAGAGCCTATAGAACCCTGTTGGGAAATTTTCTTTCTCAACATGTAGAGGGTTCTCACAAACCTCTCTCTTACTTCAATTTTCTTTGGTAACAGGTAATCTTCAGTCTTCTTTCTGTGGTAAGAGGCTGCTTGTTTGTTTCTGAATGCTCAGCCCTGAAATAACCACACAGAAACTATATTATTTAAATCACTGCTTGGTCTATTAGCTCTAGCTTATTATTGGCTAACTCTTACATCTTAATTTAACCCATTTCTAGTATCCTGTGTATCACCACAAGGCTGTGGATTACTGGGTAAACTTTCAGCATCTGTCTCCAACAGTTCTCTCTACATGGCATCTCACTGACTATGCCTTCTTTCTCCCAGCATTTGGTTCAGTTTTCCCTGCCTAGCTAAGTTATGCCTTACTATAGGCCCAAAAGAGTTCCTTTATTCATTAACCAATAAAAGCAAAACATAGAGAGAAGGACCCCCCATATCATCCTTCTATTTTATATAGTTAACAACCTCTTTACAAACCTTCCCACTGAAGTCATTATTATATTTAAAGTATAAATCCAGAATTGACTATCTGAGTACACAGGGATAAAGAAACTAGAATGGCTGAAATTTCTGTTATGATTCTTCCCTGATGAGCAGGATATATAACCTTCTATTTACCTGGGTTAGGGCATTGACCACCTTCTGTTGAAGTGACATTTCTGAAAGGTAAGGAGGATATTGGCTGAGGTCAGAAGATTCAGGTCATAACAGCATGAAAGTGAGATATTATAGAGAATTTTCTGGATTTATGGCTGCGTTGCTTATGGAAAGACACTGCACTATGAGGAAGGACTTGTACAGGAAGTGAGGGCCGACATCTAAGGTTCTTTTGGAAATACGTTCTGCAAACTATATCTTGGTAAAAGCTAAAACCATAGCAGCTTGCTTCTCCTGATAAGATGCCATCATCCATGACTGAAAACTACAGGGCAACTATCTTAATTAGAAGTTCTACTGATAAGAAGAGACACTATGACCACATCAACTCTTAATAAGGAAAACCTTTCATTGGGGCTGGCTTATATTTTTAAAGTTTTAGTCCATTATCATCATGGCAGGAAGCATGACAGGCTTGGTGCTAGGAAAGGAACTAAGAGTTCTACATTTGCATCAGCAGGTACCATGAAGAAACAATGACCCTGGAACTGGCTTGAGCTTCTGAGCCTTCAAAACTTACTCCCAGTGACACACTGATTCCTAGACCACACCTACTCCAACAAGGCTACACTTCCAATAACAGCAGTCCCTATGAATCTGTGGAGGTCATTTTCATTCAAACCATTACAGAAGCAGTCCTTCATCCTTGACCACACTAGAGTGAAGCTGCTATGATGTACTCTCGAGTCAAGCATTCGAATAAGATGGCTATGACCAAGTATAGCAAAGTGTGCTGAAGAACAAAGTTCAGCAAAGTTTGCTGAAGACCTGTGTCTCTATTTTCTGTGTCTTTTTCAAATGATTGACAAAATTCTTTTAAATATTAAGTGATTGCTCACCACTTCTGGCTACCTTTGTGGGGATGAGGTATCAGGAGCTTCCTACATTGCTCTGGACACCATTTCTTTTCATGATTTTTAAAAACTTTGAACATAGTAACTCAAGGCACAAATACTTTCCCCAAGCTGTCATTTGCCATTTGTATGTCACTTTGTGGAAAGTGTTATATTGCCATTTAATATAAAATTTAAAGTGTGTGTAACTTAACTAAACATGTTCCATTAACCTTCTTTGAAGTTTGAGTTTCATTTGGGAAGAGGATTGGGAAAATACTTTTACTGGCTAGTTTTTGTCAATCTGACAGAAACTAGAGTCAGGGAAGTGGGAACCTCAACTGAAGCATTAAAATCATCTGACTGCCCTGTCAGAATATCTTCTTCATTGCCAAGTGATGCAGGAGGGCACAGCCCATTATGAATTATACCATCGTTGAATAGGTGGCTTTGTGCTAGGTAGCTGAACAGGTAGGGGAAAGCAAGTCAATAAGCAGCAATCCTCCTTAGTCTTTGTTTCCATTCCTGTCTTGAGCTCTAGCCTTAGCTTCTTTTGATAATGGATTATAAAGGGAAACATGAAATAAACTCTTTCTTCCCCAAGTGGGTTTTGGTCATTGTAGAAGTTTGAATGAAACTGGTCCAAATAAGCTCATAAGGAGTGGCACTATGGGGAAGTGTGGCATTACTGAAGTGGGTGTGGCCTTGTTGGAGTGTGTGTTACTGTAGGAGCAAGCTTTGAGGTTTCCTCTGCTCACGTTAGGGCTAGTGACATACTTCCTCCAGCAAGACTACACCAATTCTAAAAAGGCAGACCTCCTAATAGTACCATTCTCTACTAGCCTATTGTGGGAGAATTGTCTGTATTCTGTCAATCATGTATTTTAATAAAACACTGATTGGCCAGGCAGAAAGTATAGGTGGGGCGATGAGAACAGGAGAGGAGAAGGCTGGGAAGGAGGAAGTCCCTCCACCACTCCTGCGCAGACCACCGAAGAGGCAACATGTAACTTGCCCAGCTGAGAAAGGTACGGAGCCATGTGACTAATGTAGATAAGGATAATGGGTTAACATAAGTTATAAAAGTTAACAAGAAACCTGACCTAATGGGCCAATCAGTTTATAATCTTATGGAGATTTCTGTGTGATTGATTTTCTTTGGGACTTGCCAGTTGTGGGTTGCCAGGCGGGACAGATATCCCAACAAGCCAGCCGTCATGTTACAGCCTATGGGGGCCATTTTCATTCAAATGACTACATTTTGCTACTTTGCCCTATAAACTTGTAGTCATATCATAATGCATAAATGCATTTAGTCCAACTTCAAAAGTCCCCATAGTCTATCAGTCTGAGCATGTTTACATGTCCGAAGTTCAGTCCCTTCTGGAACTCAAGCAATCTCTTAACTGTAATATGCTGTGAAATCAAAATCAAAAGGCAGATCATGTACTCACAACATAAATGACACAGAATATACATTACTGTTCCAAAAAAGAGAAGAGGGACCACACTGGGGAAATCTGGAAATCAGCTGAGCAAACGCCAAACTCTGTATCTCCAAGTCTGATGTCAAAGCACTCTTCAGATCTATACTCCCTTCTTTTTGTTAACCACAACGTATCTCTTTCTCTTGGGCTTGTTCCACTCCCCAGTAGCAGTTTTTAGCAGGTGTTCCATGGCTCAGACATCTACAAAACTAGGAAGTCTCCAAGACAATTCAGGATTCAGTGTTTGATCATAGCAACAGAAAACAAACTAGGAAAGTTGTTTTTGGAAAGCATCCATTGCTCTTATGCTATGAAATAGATTATTCAACTTCCCTAGTGATTATGTGTATTACTTTTTAGATCTCAGTTTTAATTTAATAAAGTAGGTAAAATGTGAGATATAATTGTCAAATTATCTTGCTTTAAATTGTTATTTAACAATTTAAATTCCATATTTTCCTTGGGAATTTAAGTTTGAAACTAAATCATGTAAATTTTTCCACATATGTGTTTTGTGCTATCTGACTCTGTTCTGTTTAACTGGCAATCAAGAAGGCAGTGTGTGAGTGTGCGTGTATGTGTGTGTGTGTGTGTGTGTGTGTGTGTGTGTGTTCATTTCAACTCAATTGATTACATTTTCCAGTGTACCCAGGATAAATTTTACGGATTCATTTTCTTAATATTAACTTTAAAATTACATTATATAACTTCAGACCTAAAAACACAACAAAATAATCAAATTGGTTGTGGGTGTCACATTAAATACAGACATTAACTTGAATAGTTTTGATTGAATTTTTCCACCCAACCTATATCCAAAATTTTATTGACACAATTTTCCTCATTTCCTATTTAGACTCCTGCTGTATATTGTCAGAATAATTTTTAGATATGTGATTGTTGTTGCTGTTATGAATGATGTTTTGTCTTTCAAAATATTTCTTATCATGATTTTGGTACAGAAAAGTATTGATTTTTACATTTTAATTGTAAATTGCTAAATTATTGATGTTGGTGTTTCTAATTTCTTACTTACTAACTTTAATGTTAAGCTACACTACCACATAATCTATGAAAAAAAATCATCCCCTTCCTTTTAACTTGTATTTCTCAGATTGCTGATTCTTTCTCCGAGGGACTTCCTGCTTTCTCCACCACAATATTAATGATGCTGTAGTTATTTTTGCTTTGTTTCACAGTTTTACTGGCATAGAAAATATGCTTCCTCCTTAATTAAAATTCTGATGTTGTTCTGTCTTTATGTCTCTGAGATAAATCCTACTTAATCATTTTGCATCTTTCAAAATGTATTTCTGACTTAGTTTGTTAATGGCTTCTTTATAGCTTTACATCAATGTTCGTGAGTGGGATTAAGCTGTGATTTAGTCATTCAGACGTTTGTAATTGTTGCAATAATCGCCTGCTTTGAGATCAATTTTATATTAACCATTGTGAAATCCATCTCAAAGCCATTCTCATTAACAAACTCTAGAACGGCTTAAATAGTAATAGCCTGCTTTTTTAATAACAATGCCATTGCTTTGTTGTGTGTTAAATTTTCAGCATATACTCTGGCACACAGCAGATGTAATAAAGTTGTTTAGAATAAGACACATTTTAAAGAGTAAAGTAATATGGGAAAGGAATACAATATGATTTTCTTCTAACTAAGACATGTGGGCCATGTTTCTTATCTTTAAAATATTTTGAAAGTTGTTGCGTTGAGGTGATACCTGTGCTCTCTGATGAAATAAAATCATGATGGTGATTCATTCTTTCTGGATAAGTGTGTTCACACAATCTTCCTGTGCAGAAATAAAAAGGTCAAATTATCATGAAGGAACACCCCTAATGATAGCAAGTGAGATCACAGTAAAACCACGGAGTTAAAAGCCGGACTGTTTCATGGGTAGAAAGAAGAATTTACTAGGGGAACAAATTGCACGTCTGCCTCCAAGAATAGAGGACAGTTACTTGGTGGTAGAACAAGCAGATTTTATGTGATATTCAGTAGGGTGTAATCTTTGAGTTGATTCAGGCTGTTCAGATTTACTAGAAACTAGATACCCTTTCCCAAGGTAGTGGACCACTAGGTTGAGTAAGTCATTTTCTGGGAAAACCATGTTGCCTGAGGAATGTTGAGTTTAGGCTCCTCTTTGCCCAGTTAGTTTGATTACCCAGTCAGAGTCCTTCTGTTTAGGAAAATGTTACTGGCGCTGTCATTTGGGGGTGGGGGGGTGATTCAGACCTGTCAGTGAACACTGGAAGTTTTAAAGTGATCTAGGAGTACCTCATCTCTCATTGAATGTTCAGTGATCAAAATGTTGACTTCCCACAAAAAAAGCATTTTCACTGACAAATTCTTTGTCTAACTAAGCAATTGTGACAGGGATATTTTTCTAAGTCACTTACCATGGTGAAATACTGATGTGTAAGTCATAGAAATAATAAAATGGCAACTGAGTTTAAACTGGTTCCTCCTTGTAAAGAGTTCGAGGTTTTAATTAGTCATCTACAGAAATCTTTAGGAGTTTGCCCAACAGTGTTCTAGATGTGTGTACCTTGGGTATTTGCAATAGTATTTTTTATTCTTTGAAACTTTAAAATGATTCCTGAGAAAATGTCTGAATTATATCCTTCTATTCACATAGTACACTGTCTGTTTATGCAATGCTGTAGGTCCAATACAGGACAGAACCAGGTATGCTGGGCAGGAATTCTTTCCTGATCAAGACATCAGACTCTTATGAAGCTGTGTACATGGCTGCCTATTCCTGCCAAAGGGCATTGAAAATCAAAATCGCTGTTTCCCTCTGTTTCTGGAAATTTCTTGTCAAGACATTTACATGGAGGACTAGTCCTGAGCCAGTTACCTGAGCAAGAGCAGGCCAGAGCCAACAACTTCTGCAGGACCAGACTCAAGCCAGCAACCTCCACTGGAGCAGGCCTGAGCCAATGACCTCTGCTGGAGCAGGTATGAGCAAGTGACCTCTGTGGGAGCAGGCCTGAGCCAGTAACCTTTACCAGAGCAAGTATGAGCAAGTAATCTCTGAGGGAATAGACTAGAGGCAGTGAACTCTGCAGATAACCATCATGTCATACTTCAAAAACTGTAGTCCACAAAATTGGAAAGCTTAAAGGAAATGAACAATTTTCTGGATAAATATCACTTATCAAAATTAAATCAAGACCGGATAAGCAAATTAAACAGACCTATAATTGCTAGAGAAATAGAAACAATCATCAAAAGTCTCCCAAACAAAAATAAAAGCTCCAGACCAGATGGTTTCAGTACAGATGTTTAAAAGATTTTCAAAGAAGAATTAATACCAATACTCCTCAAATTGTTCCACATGATAGAAACAGAAGGAACATTGCCAAACTCTTTTCATGTGGGTAAAATTACTCTAATAACTAAATCACACAAAGACAGTACTAATAAAGAGAATTATAGACTAATATTAATCATGAACATGATGCAAAAAATATTCCATAAAATACTAGCAAATCAAATCCAAATACACATCAGAAAAAATCATCTACAATGACCAAGTAGGTTTCATCCCAGGGATGCAGGGATGGTTCAGAATATGAAAATCTGTCAATGTAATCCACCATATAAACAAACTGAAAAATAAAATCACATGATTGTCTCATTAGATATTGAAAAAGCCTTTAACAACAAAACATAATCGTATTTCATGATAAAGGTCTTAGATAGAGCAGGGATACAAGAAACATACCTAAGCATAATAAAGGCAATCTGTAGCAAGCCAACTGCCAACATCAAACTAAATGGAGAAAAAGTCAAAGCGATCCCATTGAAATTGGGAATAAAACAAGGTTATCCACTCTCTCTATATCTATTCAATATAGTACTTGTGGTTTTAGCTAGAGCAATAAGACAACAAAGGAGATCAAAGAGAGAAAAAAACAAAAACGAAAACATCAAACTCTTACTTTTTGCTGATGATAAGATAGTTTACATATGTGACCCCAAAACCTCTACCAAAAAACTCCTACAACTCACAAACACATTCAGTAATATAGCAGGATACAAGATTAACTCAAAAAATCAGTAGCCCTCATTTATACAGATGAAAAGTGGGCTGAGAAAGAAATCAGAGAAACATCACCCTTCACAATAACCACAAATAACATAAAATATCTTAGAGTAGTTCTAACTAAATAAGTGGAAGACCTATATGATAAGAACATTAAATATTTCAAGAAAGAATTTGAAGAAAACATCAGAAAATGAAAATATCTCTCTTCCTTTAGGTAGGTAGAATTAACGTAGTAAAAATGATACTCTTACCAAAAGCAATCTACAGATGCAATGCAATGCCCACCAAATACCAGAAAAATTTTCACAGACCTTGAAAGAATAATATTCAACTTCATATGGAAAAGCAAATAACCCAGAATAGCCAAAACAATCCTGTAAAATAAAGGAACTTCTGGAGGCATCACAATCCCTGACTTCAAACTCTATTACAGAGTTACAGTACTGAAAACAGCCTGGTTTTTGCATAAAATCAGACAGGAGGACGAATGCAGCTGAATCGAAGACCTGAATATTAATTCACACACCTAAGAACACCTGATTTTTGACAAAGAAGAAAATAATATAAAATGGAAAAAAGAGAACATACTCAACAAATGATGCTGGCATAACTGAATATCAATGTGTAGAAGAATGAAAATAGATCCATATCTACCACCGTATACAAAAATCAAGTTCAAGTGGATCAAAGACCTCAATATAAAACCAACCACATTGGACTTCATAGAAGAGAAAGTGGGAAGTACACTTGAACACATTGACACAGGAGATTACTTTCCAAATATAGCCCCAGTAGCATAGATACTGAAAGCAACAATTAATAAATGGGACCTCCTGAAACTGAGAAGGACCTCAGTAAAGAACCTCATCAACAAGAAAAAATGGCAGTCTACAGAAAGGAAAAAGATCTTCACCAACCTTACATTGGACAAAGCTCTGATTTCCAAATTATGCAAAAAACTCAAGAAACCAGTCATCAAAAGAACAAACAATGCAATAGAAAAGCAGGGTATAGACCTAACAGAGAACTCTTAACAGAGTCAAATCTAAAATGGCTGAAAGGAATGTTCAATATTCTTAGCCATCAGAGAAAGGCAAATCAAAACAACTCTGTGATTCCATTTTATACTTGTCAGAATGGCCAAGATCAAAAACACTGATGACAGCTCATACTGGAGAGGATTTGAGGTACCAGTAATGTTTCTTCATTGTTCGTGGCATACAAATTTATACAGCCACACTGGAAATCAGTATGGCGATTTCTGTGACAATTAGAAATCAACCTATCTCAAGTCCTAGCAATACAAATTTTGAGTATATATCCAAAGGATGCTCCATTTTACTACAAGGACTTGCGCTCTACTATGTTCATAGAAGCACTATTTGTAATAGCCAGAACCTGGACACAACCTAAATGGCCCTCCAGCAAAGAATGGATAAGGAAAATGTGGTACATTTATACAGTGTATTACTACAGAGAGGAAAAAAATAAAATCTTGAAATTTGTGGGCAAATGGACGGATCTAGACAAAACCATACTGAATGAGGTAATCCAGATCCAGAAAGACAAATATAATATGTACTCACCCATAAATGCCTCTTAGAAATAAAGCAAAGAAAAACCAGTCTACAATTCACAACAGTCACAATAGTCTGTAATGGATGAGTGGTGAACTCTTAGGGCTCTTTCTCTTCTTGATGAACAACTGACTGCTTATGGATTGATTCTCAAAGATAGGGATCATTGTCTTCCATTGTAGTCGCTCTGATAAAACTTCCAAGCTCCATTGGGTAGTTTCTAACTCATAGTCACAAGGCAGTCCTACTTAAACCTAACAGGTCACAGAACAAAACAAAATAACAGAACAATGAAAGAGTCTTGAGGAGAGGGAATTTTAAAGGGTTAAAGAGAGTAGGGTGTGAGAGTAATAAGAATGTATTTCATGAATGTGTGAAATTGTCAAAGAACAAATTTAAATAATAACTATACACTTAAATGAAGTAATTATAACATTAACGCATATGCATGATAAGACAGCAAATAGAACCTTGTGAAAATCAAAAAAGATATGAAATAATGTCATAGTTTAGTTCTGAAAAGTCTGTCTAGGCTAATATTTAACATACTTGTAGTTGTGGAGCCTTTAGGAAGTAGAGATGGTCAGCAGAAACAGGTCACTAAGGACAAATCTTTGAAGGTTATACTCACTCCTAATTCTGGTCTCAGGCTCTCTGCTTTTTAATATAATAAAAACAGGTATTGCTGTGTGATCCCATTGCCCCACTTTCACTGCAACAA
Organism: Myodes glareolus; assembly: GCF_982192425.1. Taxonomy (NCBI): domain Eukaryota; kingdom Metazoa; phylum Chordata; class Mammalia; order Rodentia; family Cricetidae; genus Myodes; species Myodes glareolus. Next base: position 51,849,460 of record NC_142041.1, on the reverse strand, counting down.
ACTGAAAATTCTGGGGAACTAGGAGCCAAAAGATGCTTTGTTTTGGGAATTCTTGTCTTGCTTGCACATACAAAAAAAAAAAAAAAAAAAAGCTCAAATGCTTAACCGTAGTTGGCCCTATTTTGTAAGACAGATTGAAGGTAAAAAAGTATGGAATCATATTACCTGTTAAAATAATGATTTATGACATGTAAGATATACCACAGATTAGAGAAAAATAGATATAGGAAAGAATATATTGAACTAAAAGGAGTCATTGAAGTGTGATGTCTGTAACTGTATGTAACATCAAATGTTAATCCTGTTGGGAAGGCATATTGATTTTTTTGTTGTTTTTTTGTTTTTTTTTATGAGAAAGTAATTTTATTAAATTATAAAAGTTTCCGCCCCTCCTCCCAACACCCTCCCACTCCCCCCACTCCCTCTCCTCCTCCCTCTCCATCCCTAAGAGCAGTCAGGATTTCCTGCCCTGTGGGAAGTTCAAGTTCCTCCCCCCTCCCTCCAGGTCCAGGAAGGTGAGTATCCAAACAGACTGGATCCCCAAAATCCAGTATATGCAGAGAAAACAAGTCCCACTGTCATTGTCAATGGCTTTTCAGAAAGGCTCCGGGCCAGCCACATTCAGAGAATCCGGCCACATTCAGAGAATCTGGTTGGATTACGTCCTCGTTCAGTTCCAGTCCAACTGGCCTTGGTGAACTCTCATTAGATCAGTCCCCTTGTATCAGTGGGTGATCGCACCCCAGGCATATTGATTTTTAAGGGAGGATGTCTGGAAGATGAAAAACTCACACCATCACTCAGTAGTCTCAGGGACTAGCACAGCTACCAGTGTAACCGAAATCAGGTCTGACGTTCAGCTTTGCTTAAAAAATTCTTTTTCTCTTTTTTATGTCTCATTAAAATTTTTACTCACCCTGACCTATTTAATACTATTTAACAGATTCTTTTGAGAACATGAGTAGCTATGACAATTCCTCTGTGATAACAGTTCTCTGTGAACTTCTGGTCAATCAGCAGTATATCCCTTTACTCAAAAGGTACAACATCTGGGTAAGGATAAAATGCACCTAAGGAGTTAGTTGTGTGCACTGTTTTCTTAGAGAAAAAAAGAGTAAAATCTAAACACTTTATATTTACATATTTTCTATTAAAACTAGTCTGTGTGATTAACTGTGTTTTAAATATGTAACTATACTTTACAACCTTGTAGCTTTCAACATACAAATCATTGTTGACTAGCTCTAAGGTGCTGTAATGTAAAGGTGAACACAGTTCAAGATTTTCTCTTAGGGGACTAACTAGACTTTATGTATGTATCTTTGGGATGTCAACAAGGGTTGAGAGAGGATAGTTTCCAGTGGCAGAGTGTTCAGGGATGGACTGGCGACTGTTGGTGACCCCACTCACTTCTTCTGAAGAGGGATTTGAATTCCAAGTTCATCTTCGCTTACACTAAGAGGAACATGGTTGCTTTGAATCCATTTATTTACCATGTGTGCCTGACTCTTAGGACACTTGATTTAGCACCCCTTTTAAATTCCTATTTTATCTTTATGGATTCTTTTCCCCAAGGTTGCTAGTTCTCCAGTCATTTCTTCAGGGTCCACTCTTGGTCAGTACTAAATAGATGCTCAAGATAAAGGGTAGCATTAATAAAGAATGATGGGTTCTCTGTGGAGTCTTTCCTTCTAACTCATTTGCATTACACCAAGCATCTAATTGATTTTCCTACAAATTTGCAATTAGTTCCAAGAGCATTTTGTCTGGAAGTAGGTTTGGAAAGGTTGAGGTGAGGTAGGATGCTGGGAGTTGTAAGAGGGATTCTTGGAATCACCGTCTTCAAACTTACCCATGTATGACATCCACAGGGGAAATGATACCTGTGTCTTGATGTGAATCAGGAAAGTGCATACATACAGGAGGAGGTTGTGTGCAAGTTCTGGAAGATGACTAAACTTACTCACAGACCTCAAACTTATTGAATTTGAAGCTACAACTTTAAACACTGCTGAGTTGGGGTGAATACATTACATGTTATTTTATGTTAATGGGATGTATAAGGCTATTGTGAATGCCCCCTGAGAACCTCCAGGTTGATCAATATGCTGTGTACAAAGTATATAACGCAGAGATTGTTGGGAAATTATCTCCATTTGCAAGAAAAAGATAAGGTGATATTTTTGTACTTTGTTGTTGTGTAATGGTACAAGGAAGTTGGTTAGAACCAGAAAACATTACTTTTATTTGATTATGTCAACAAAAAATTGTCCAAACACATAGAAAAGCTGGTAATAAAAATTTATCTGACAATGTACTCATTACACAGCATAGAAGGTAAAAAGAATAGTTATACAAGAAAATTTATAGATTTTCTAGGTTGTGAGACTGGATAAGTCTAGCTACTTCAATGAAATGTTTCAGTTTGAGAAAGAAAATGTGAGTGTTTTGATGTTAAGAATGTAGTTGTCTGATAGGCTATTTAATTCCAAGTAATCAATCTTAAACACATATACATGTGAGAAACACTAAATGGACTTAACAGGTTGTGTTTGTATGCACATATAAAGCAATAATGAAGAAGTCATAATCTGAGAAGGAACTGGGGGGACACAGCAATTCCAGGGAAGAATGTGGTGGAAGTGTTGTAAATGCAACACTCACATGTGAAGTTCTCAAAGGATAATAAATAAAAAATTGTGTGAGAGGCAAGGAAAATAAAAGGATGTTTTCACTTCTGCTTTGTTTTATTCTGGCAATTATTGATATATGCCTTGGAAGTCTATGGAAACGCAACCACTACAGTTAGATTACTGAATCAGATATTTGAAATTGCTGTTCAGAGGTGAGTTTGGGTTCCTTACAATTGTTAGTTTTCCTGCTGTAAGCAATAAATGACTTAAGAATTCAGGCAAGTGGGAAGATGAACATGGAGGACATCTTTGAACTCAGATGAGAGACAGGAAGCTGGAGAAAGAAAGCACCAGTGCCTCACAGTTGTGAAAAGCAATGCTTCTTTTCTGTCTTCTATGAAGCCTAACACAATGCTGACTGGGAAGAGAAATGCATCAATTTTAGTTGAATAACAAAGACAGTCCTGCATGCAAAATAAAGTATTGTTGCCTTTTTAAAAAGCTGCAAGATTTAGGATATCACAAAAACAAATTTTTATTGTTTCTCAATGTTTCAGAAAGTATGGAAGTGAGATTCCCAAATCTGAGACACAAGATATGTGTTGGTTTAGAAAGGGGAAATGATATCATAAGAAAATAATACTTAACTTAGCAATGATGAAGTATTAATAACGGCCTGCCATACTGATGTTACTTTTCAAGGAAATCACACTGTGGTAGCAATTAGAAATAAGATGGTATCAGAGAGGTCTATGTGAATCTCTGATTTCTCTCATGTGAAGTGAATTAAGTACAGAACAATAGGTAAGTTTCTATGTACATACCTTGTAAGTTATTTTCATGTCAAAGTCATAAGAAGAGACACTAAACTGTGCATGACTGCTAGGTGAGTATAGGTGTTGTAGTCAGAACAGCTCTTTCTGGTCACCCGGCAGAGGCGGCTCCTCACTGTGGAGCTCTCCCAAATCCCTTCCCAGCCTTTATCCAGGTACACCTTCCTCTCTTCCCCCCTCCCCTCTGGGGCCACAAGATCTCCCCAGAGCTGCTCCCTTGCACACTGGGCCTGGGCTGCGGGCTCAGTCTGGCAGGGGCAGTTCCTGTGCTTTGAGAGCCTGCCTAACGACAGGCAAGCTCTGTCTCAGCTCAGCCATATTCCTGGCCAGCAAGAGAGCGTGAACTTCTAGCAGACATCCATTGGAGGAGGGGTGAGTTTGCTACTGGCCCGAGGGCTTCGGCTAGGAGGAATTCAGACTTTCCCCGGCAGAGGCGGCTCCTCCCTGCCAAACTCTCCTGAATCCAGTCCCAGTCTTTATCCAGGTACACCTTCCTCTCTTCCCCCCTCCCCTCTGGGGCCACAAGATCTCCCCAGAGCAACTCCCTTGCATGCTGGGACAGGGCTGTGAGTGCAATCCGGCAGGAGGGAGTGCCTGTGTTTCAATAGACTGCCTGAGGAAAGGTAGGCCTTCTGTCAGTGAAGTTCCTGCCCAACAAGGGAACCTGACCTGGTACCAGAAGATCCAATAGAGAGCATTTGAAGGAAGAGATGGGGAGACGCCAAGGCAAGAACTACTCCAACAATCTAAAAAACAACATGAAAACACCAGATCCAAATGACCCTACAATAGAAGGACTTGAACCTCTTAATTCAGAAGAAGCAGGAAAAATGTCATTATGAAAGCAATAGAGTCCCTTAAACAGGATATGAATAACTCCCTTAAAGAACTGGATGAGAAATATAACAAAAAGTTCGAAGAAATGAGTAAATCCATGAACGATACACTGGGAAACCAAGAAAAAACAATCAAACAGGTAATGGAAACAGTTCAAGAATCGAAAACTGAAATGGAGGCAATGAAGAAAACACAAAACGAGGGTCGGCTGGATATGGAAAATCTAGGTAAACAAACAGAGACTACAGAATCAAGCATAACCAATAGGATACAAGAGATGGAAGAATGAATCTCAGAGTCTGAAGATACCATAGAGAAAATAAATGCTCTGATCAAAGAAAACAGCAAATCCAACGAATTCTCATTACAAAACATTCAAGAAATCTGGGACAAAATAAAAAAACCAAATCTAAGAATAATAGGGATTGAAGAAGGAGAAGAACTGCAGATCAAAGGACCAGAAAATATATTCAACAAAATTATAGAAGAAAACTTTCCCAACCTAAAGAATGATATTCCTATGAAGGTTCAAGAAGCATACAGAACACCGAATAGACTTGATCAAAAAAAAAATTCCCTCGCCATATAATAATCAAAACACAAAACATACAGATTAAAGAAAGAATATTAAGAGCTGCAAAGGAAAAAGGTCAAGTAACTTATAAAGGTAAACCTATCAGACTTACACCGGACTTCTCTATGGAAACAATGAAAGCCAGAAGGTGCTGGATAGAGGTACTGCAGAAACTAAGAGACCATGGATGCAAACCCAGACTACTATACCCAGCCAAGCTATCGTTCACTATCAATGGAGAAAACAAAATATTCCAGGATAAGAACAAATTTAAACAATTCGTAGCCACAAACCCAGCCTTACAGAAAGTAATAGAAGGAAAATCGCAACCCAAGGAATCCAACATTGCCAACACTGCCTACAATAACTCAGACATCTAGCGACCCTTCACGAGCTTAACTCAAAGAAGGGACACATTCAAACTCTATTAAACAAATAAACAAAAAATAATAATAACCGGAGTCAACAACCACTGGTCATTAATATCACTTAATATTAATGGACTCAATTCACCTATAAAAAGGCACAGACTAAGAGATTGGATACGAAAACAGGATCCAACATTCTGCTGTTTACAGGAAACATACCTCAACTACAAAGACAGACATCTACTCAGAGTAAAGGGTTGGGAAATGGTTTTTAAAGCAAACGGACCTAAGAAACAAGCAGGTGTGGCCATTCTAATTTCCAACAAAATTGACTTCAAACTAAAATCAATCAGAAGAGATGGAGATGGACATTTTATACTCATAACAGGAACAATTCATCAGGAGGAAGACTCAATCCTGAATATCTACGGCCCTAATATAAATCCTCCTACTTATATAAAAAAAACACTTCTAGAACTCAAGGCAGTCATCAAACCACAGACACTAATAGTAGGAGACTTCAACACTCCTTTCTCACCAATGGACAGGTCAATCATACAGAAACCTAACAGAGAAATAAGAGAATTATTGGAAGTATTGAATCAAATGGATTTAACAGACATCTATCGAACGTTCCACCCAAATAGGAAAGAATATACCTTCTTCTCTGCAGCTCATGGAACCTTCTTGAAAATTGACCACATACTAGATAACAAAGGAAACTTCCACAGATACAAGAAAATATTAGTAGCCACCTGTGTCTTGTCAGACCACCATGGATTAAAGTTAGAATTCAACAACAGTGCTACCCTCAGGAAGCCAACAAACTCATGGAAGTTGAACAGTCAACTACTGAAACACCCCTGGGTCAAGGAAGAAATAAAGAAAGAAATTAAAGTCTTCCTTGAATTTAATGAAAATAAAGACACAACATACTCAAACCTATGGGACACTATGAAAGCAGTGCTAAGAGGAAAGTTCATAGCACTAAGTGCCCAATTAAAGAAAACGGAGAAAGCACACATTGGAGACTTAACAGCACACTTGAAAGCTCTAGAAAAAAAAGAAGCTGATTCACAAAGGAGGAGTAGAAGACTGGAAATAATCAAACTGAGGGCTGAAATCAACAAAATAGAAACACAGAAAACAATCCAAAGAATCAATGAATCAAAAAGCTGGTTCTTGGAGAAAATCAACAAGATCGACAAACCCCTATCCAAATTAATCAAACGGCAGAGAGAGAACATGCAAATTAATAAGATCAGTAATGAAAAGGGGGACATAACCACAGACACAGAGGAAATTCAGAGAATCATTAGATCTTACTACGAAAATTTATATGCCACAAAGTTGGAAAATGTAAAAGAAATGGACATTTTTTAAGATAAGTACCATATACTAAAGTTGAACAAAGACCAGGTGAACAATCTAAATAGACCTGTCAGTCGTGAAGAATTAGAAGCTGTTATTAAAAATCTCCCTACCAAAAAAAGCCCAGGACCAGATGGTTTCAATGCAGAATTCTACTGGAACTTCCAGGAAGAGCTAATACCTATACTCCTTAATGTATTTCACAATATAGAAACAGAAGAATCACTGCCAACTCTTTTTATGAAGCTACAGTTACACTGATACCAAAACCACACAAAGACACAACCAAGAAAGAGAATTACAGGCCAATCTCACTCATGAACATCGACGCAAAAATTCTCAATAAAATCCTGGCAAACCGAATCCAGGAACACATTAGAAAAATTATCCATTATGATCAAGTAGGCTTCATCCCAGAGACGCAGGGATGGTTCAACATACGCAAATCTATCAATGTAATCCATCATATAAATAAACTGAAAGAAAAAACCATATGATCATTTCATTGGATGCTGAAAAAGCATTTGACAAAATTCAACACCCATTTATGATAAAGGTGTTGGAGAGACTGGGGATACAAGGATCATACCTAAATATAATAAAAGCAATATACAGCAAGCTGTCAGCTAACATCAAATTGAATGGAGAGAAACTCAAAGCCTTTCCACTAAAATCAGGAACACGACAAGGCTGTCGACTCTCACCATACCTCTTCAATATAGTGCTTGAAGTTCTAGCAATAGCAATAAGACAACATAAGGGGATCAAGAGGATTCGAATTGGAAAAGATGAAATCAAACTTTCGTTATTTGCAGACAATATGATAGTGTACATAAGCGACCCCAAAAACTCTACCAAAGAACTCCTACAGTTGATAAACACCTTTAGTAATGTGGCAGGATACAAGATCAACTCCAAAAAATCAGTAGCCCTCCTATACACAAAGGATAAAGAAGCAGAGAGGGAAATCAGAGAAACATCACCTTTCATGATAGCCACAAATAGCATAAAATATCTTGGGGTAACTCTAACCAAGGAAGTGAAAGACCTATTTGACAAGAACTTTAAGTCCTTGAAGAAAGAAATTGAGGAGGATACCAGAAAATGGAAAGACCTTCCCTGCTCTTGGGTTGGGAGAATCAACATAGTAAAAATGGCAATTCTACCAAAAGTAATCTATAGATTCAATGCAATCCCCATCAAAATCCCATCAAACTTCTTTACAGACCTTGAGAGAACAATAATCAAGTTTATTTGGAAAAACAAAAAACCCAGGATAGCCAAAACAATCTTATACAATAAAGGAACTTCTGGAGGCATTACCATCCCTGACTTCAAACTCTATTACAGAACAACAGTATTGAAAACAGCTTGGTATTGGCATAACAACAGAGAAGTCGACCTATGGAATCGAATAGAAGACCCGGGTATTAACCCAAAAACTTATGAACACCTGATTTTTGACAAGGGAGCTAAAGCTATGCAATGGAAGAAGGATAGCATCTTTAACGAATGGTGCCGACATAACTGGATGTCAACCTGTAGAAGAATGAAAATAGATCCATATCTATCACCATGCACAAAACTCAGGTTCAAATGGATTAAAGACATCAACATTAATCCGACCACTTTGAACCTGATAGAAGAGAAAGTGGGAAGTAGTCTACAAGATATAGGCACAGGAGACCACTTCCTAAGCAGAACCTCAGGAGCGCAGACAATAAGAGAAACAATAAATAAATGGGACCTACTGAAACTGAGAAGCTTCTGTAAAGCAAAGGACACTGTCAGTAAGACAAAAAAGCTACCCTCTGACTGGGAGAAGATCTTCACAAACCCCTCAACAGACAAAGGTCTGATCTCCAAAATATACAAACAACTCAAGAAACTAGACACTAAAACTCTAATTAACCCAATTAAAAAATGGGGTACTGAACTGAACAGAGAATTTGCAACAGATGAACTTCTAATGGCTAAAAAGCACTTAAGGTCATGCTCAACCTCCTTAGCGATCAGGGAAATGCAAATCAAAACCACTTTGAGATACCATCTTACACCTGTCAGAATAGCTAAAGTCAAAAACACCAACGATAGCCTATGCTGGAGAGGATGTGGGGTGAGGGGAACACTCATCCATTGTTGGTGGGAATGCAAACTTGTGCAGCCACTGTGGAAATCAGTGTGGTGGTTTCTCAGGAAACTGGGAGTCAACCTCCCTCAGGACCCAGCAATTCCACTCTTGGGAATATACCCAAGAGATGCCCTAACATACTACAAAAGCATTTGTTCAACTATGTTCATAGCAGCACTATTTGTAATAGCCAGAACCTGGAAACAACCTAGGTGCCCCTCAATAGAAGAATGGTTAAAAAAGGTGTGGAACATATACACATTAGAGTTTTACTCAGCGATCAAAAACAATGACATCTTGAATTTTGCATGCAAATGAATGGAAATAGAAAATGCTTTACTGAGTGAGGTAAACCAGACCCAAAAAGAGGAATATGGTATGTATTCATTCATAAGTGGATTCTAACCATAATTAAAGTTCTTTGAGCCTATTATTCGTGATCCTAGAGAAGCTAAATAAGAAGGTGAACCTGATGAAAATCATGTAGCTATCCTTCTGGAGATTGGAAATAGACAAGAGTGCCAGGTAACCTCGGGTGCATGGGAGGGTGGGGGGGCTGTTGGAAGGGGAGAGGGTTAGAGAGAAGGGAGTAGGGGAGGAATGGGGAAAGATCGGGGGACTGGGATGGAGGGGGAAGGAGGAAGGATGGATATGGGATCAGGGAAGTATATACCTCAACTAAGGGAGTCATTTTAGGGTTTACAAGAGACTTGATTATAAAGGGGTTCCCAGGTTCAAGGAGAGATCCCCAGTTTGTTCTCTGGACAGAGGAGAGGGTGCCTGAACCGGCCTTGGCCCACAACCATACTGATGAATATTTTGCATATCACCATAGAACCCTCATCTGGCGATGAATGGAGATGGAGGCGGAGACCCACGTTGGAACACTGGACCTAGCTCCCTAGGTCCAAATGAGAGGCAGAAGGAAAGAGAACGTGAGCAAAGAAGGCAAGAGCAGAGGAAACCTTCATCCGACGTTGTATGGCGATACAGACGGAGACCCATATTGGAGCACCGGACTGAACCCTCCACAGTCCAAATGAGGAGCAGAAAGGTGAAGAAAATGAAAAAAGAAATCAGGACCGCGAGGGACACGAGCACCCACTGATACAAGGGGACGGATCTAATGCCAGTTCACCAAGGCCAGTTGGACTGGGACTGAACGAGGACGTGATCCAATCAGATTCTCTGAATGTGGCTGGATTCTCTGAATGTGGCTGGCCCGGAGCCTTTCTGAAAAGCCATTGACAATGACACTGGGACTTGCTTCCTCTGCATATACTGGATTTTGGCGATCCAGTCTGTTTGGATTCTCACCTTCCCTGGACCTGGAGGGAGGGGGGAGGAACTTGAACTTCCCACAGGGCAGGAAACCCTGACTGCTCTTAGGGATTGAAAGGGAGGAGGAGAGGGAGTGGGGAGAGTGGGAGGGTGTTGGGAGGAGGGGCGGAAATGGAAACTTTTATAATTTAATAAAATAAAATTTTAAAAAAGAGATCATTTTTGTTTCTTCTTTATCTTATTGATTAGAACATTGAATCTAGGCTATAAAGAGAAATGTCCCACAGAAAAAAATTTGGGTCTTATACTACTGTGGGTAAGAATCAAAGTGTAGACTCAGTTTTCACAAGTACACATGAGGAAATGATGGTTTCTATGTTTGTGTCATCAGTTATAAACATACTAAGGTATTTATAATGCACTGTTAGAGGAAACTGAGTGGGGTCTCTCAGTGTCAGTCTTACATAAAGGAGCAGAAGCTGACATGTGCCACTAGACTGCTGATTTAATCAATGCTTGATACTTTATAACAATACTCAGGATTTTTTGTTTTTATAAAAAAGGCTCGAACAACAGATAAGATTACCAACAGATAAGATACATAAAGAAACAGAATAGAAATATTGTGTCATAAATTTTAAAAAAAACACCATGCATTACCTTATTTAAAGGTTTATTGATAAAAATCTGAATTGACTTCTCTTTTCATCAGGCTTAGAGAAATGTCGAAATCCCCCTGGGAAATTTCCTGTGCCTTCCCCAAAGATGAAGAATACAGTTTTCATATAGATTAATAATCCTAGCAGTCTATCTTCAAAGAAATGTTTAATAGCCTGGTGGATTGTGGTGCAGAGCAAATGACTACTATGAAGTGGTCTTTTAGTTGTTTTCAGGACAGCAGAAAAGGACCTCATGTATTTTTACTCTCCTGTCCTCAGTGTAGCTTCCATTACTCCCTGAGTTTATCAGGAAGAAGAATGATGCCTTGATTAAAAAAGGAACATTTTTGCTGCCATAGTCAGGGCTCACCAAGGGCAGATCTGCACATTTTTCTTTTACTCGCCTCTCCACGAATGTGACAGAAAGCAATGGTAAAATGCATCAGATGATGACAATTGTGCAAACGCTGTTATATTTCTTCTGTTCCTCACGGAGCATTTCTAACTAGTGCCATGAAGAAACCCTTTCATCTTTAATTTTCTTCTTTGAAAAAATAGAACAACATGTTGAAGGACACAGCTCTACCAACCTTCAGCTCATTAGCCTCGAGTGGATGCTTCTTTAGCATGATTCTAGACTTTAAGTAGGGGGCAAATAAGAGTGTTAATGTATTCCATCATTGCTTGTTTACTATTCATCCAGAGCTGCTTTGGCTCTATCTAGTTTTTATTACTGAACCTCCAATGGATTTGCCTGCTTCTGTGTCTTACCTTCAAAATGGTTCTTCACGACATTACAAATGTCAAGCACAGGCTCTCCCCATACCTTCCAAGAGGTTGGCATTCGTTTTGTGTAGTTGTGACCCAAATTTTGAAAAAACACCTAAAGTGGTTTTGCCCAGTTTCAGAGATATCAATCAGAGTGTATGGTTCTTAAATCCACTGTGTCTGTATTCACAATGAAGCAGAACATCGTAGCACCAGGAACACGACTAACAGGAAGCAGAAAATGAAGACAAATCAAGGATGAGATGGAACCTCAAAGACATGTCCCTACCAATCCACTTCTTCCCGCCAAGCCAACTGCTCATCACCTTTCAGAAAGAACCATCAACTTGCAAGCAAAAGTTTAATACATAAAACATTGTGGACATGGGACAGCCCTCTCCTTCTCATCTGCAGTTTCAGCCAACAAGATGTGTTCTTCCTCTGTCAGTCAACCTCCAGTCAACTTTCTTGATATTTGCTCCAAGATTGCTTGGATTTGGACAGATTTGTCTTCCCTTCAGCTTTGACTCTAGGCTTCATGATGTTTCCCATGCACATTTGTGATGTAATGAGATTTCCTCAAAGCTGAAACTTGGTGAGTTTCCAGCTGGTTCAATTTATGTTGTAGAAATTCCACATAAACCTCTACATTAAACTATAGGAATTTCCTCTTGCTTTGCTTGTTAATGGTATTTTCCTACATTATCCAAATGAGATAATTTCTTCTATCTTTTTATTTTAGTTATTTTAAGTGTATAAAACCTAATTTGATTATTGCATAGTACAGCAGGAAAACTTTTGAACACTAGAAGCATTCTCCAATTGTCATAAATCTTTCATTTTATATAACTTTAGTATAAAAAAGATTAGAAATATTGTCTATGCATGCAGTTCCATATGTTGCCTCAAGAGATAGTATGCATGCAGTATTAGTTACATGGGCATGCCACTAATGACATGTATGTGAAAATAGTAACATAGCATTTTGTTATTGGATAAAACAATGGGATTTTATAAATCTATATATATCATTGGCTGCAATTTTACAATTTAAATTGTACAGAAAACTCAATCTCAGTACAAATTAGCTTTGACATCTTTGTGAAATTTTACTTCACCAAAGTAAAATTTTGAATGCCTTTGAGATGAATTCTATCAACATTTGTATTCACTCTATAGAATTAATTAAAATATCTACTATGCCCTAAAGCGGTCATCATCATAGGCATTAATCTGCACACTATCCTTTAGCCAACCATTGTGATCACAACATTTTCCAAATTCAAAATTTTTCAAGTTTTAGGCAAGTGAAAACACAGCATGAGTTATCTACTACAATGTAACCCACCCACCTGGAGGCACTGAGCAAAATTCTGTAAGCATTCACATGGCATTCGTGAAACTCATGTGAAACCTAGGCAGAAGAACATTTATAAATGGTTTCAATCTAAAACAAACCCATGTTTGCAACCAGATGAATCAATGAAATTTTTCCATTACATTTTTATGATAAATACAGATGCAAGACTGTGTGGCTGTGATATTAATGGAAAATTATTAAAAAGCCTCTGATTTTAAAGAACTTACAGAATGTTTATAGCTTAGCTAGATTATACTGATAGGGCTGTTGCCTCCTAGAGTTCACTGATCCTAGATCTCTGGTATTTCCTTTGTCCGTACTCTATAGCCAGCAACTAAGGAAAAAATACCTTACTCCAAAGCTAACCATGAGAGATGGCTGGTATCTGTTTGTGAAGCCTGTATGGATGCTACTTGTCAAATCATAGCGAATAGGTTGGCAAAATAACTCAGTGGTATAGCACTTGCCTGGCATGTGTGAAACTCAAAGTTAAATTTTCAGCATTATAGCAAATAAATAAATGAATACATGAATAAATAATAAATTGCAAAGCAGTCAAGTTTCTGTTTGCAGGAGACCCAGAGACTTTTGACAGAGTGGAAAAAGGTTGGGAGAGCTGAAGTGTGAGTGTCATTTCTGCTTCCACTTTTATGGGTCAGAGGTTTCAGGAAACAGAAAGCCAAAGTGTCTGTTACTCATGAGTTTACTTTGTGCTGTTCCAGATCAAGACAACCTGAACTCAGGAGTGGGAAGAGTCAGAAAGAGGATGTTTCATGATTTCTTAGCATGGCTTTAGTGATGTCGTTTATTGTTGTGTCTCATTTGTGGGACATTCCATGTGTCCTCTTTCCTAAGTTATTTCTAATGCATGTTCTGTGTTAATATAGCATCAGGGTGAGAGACAAGAACTTGACAAAAGTTGCTGTATAGAGAATAATTGCTCTGTCCAAATTCTAACTTCAGTGCTAAATACTTCTTTTTCATTGCAGAATGAGCACAATAATTTTCACTTGATTACAGAAATTTTATAAATTAAATATAACGTGTATTGATAAACTAAACACATAAGACTGTACCTAGTTTATTTTTATTTTATGTGTTATGGACATTTTGTCTGTAGATAGGTAAGAGTGCTACATGTATGTGTGGTGCCCTTGAAAGCAAGAAGAGGGATTCTGAAAAAAATGGGATCACAGAAGGTGGTGAGCACCATGTGCTTGCTGGAAATAGAACCCAGGTCTCCTGAAAAGGTAGCCAGTGTTTTCAACTGCTGAGCCATCTCTCCAGACCCAATTTGATAAAAAATGATATTCCACGGTTTTCTTCTCTTTATCAGGACAGATACCTGTGCCAGTGGATGCACTGATTAACCGTCACCCTGTCTTTTGGTCTAAATGTTAGGTCAATGACCTCAGCAAATGTTAATTGCCATTGCCTCTCTCTCTCTCTCTCTCTCTCTCTCTCTCTCTCTCTCTTCTCTCTCTCTCCCTCTCTCTCTCATAACTATTTTAGGTTTGATTGATGTTAATTTATCAATAAAATAATGTATATCTATTGAGTAAAATGATGTTTTGAAATGTATATACATTATAGAAGGGTTAAATTAAGCTAATTAAAATATCTCTTAATCAGGACTTTTATTGAACTCCCATCTGTGCTAACGAATCCTGAGAAACATTACCATGCATTGAATGAAAATCTGAGTTCTGGAATGTATTCATCTTTATTTACTTTTCTACTTATTGTAAAAATAACATTACTGAATTGAAATTTACACACAACACAATTCACTCATTTGAAGTGATCCTTACAGTTATCTGGAGCTATGCAGCCTTCAGTGTAAACAAGTCCAAAACATTTTCTCATTTTTGAAATAATCTTACTGAGATACCAAGGACAATGAACACTGTGCTTTATTTGATGGTTTGACACAACCTATTTAGCTACCTAATCTGCCTATTACTTCTACATAGTCTACACTTTCCATACATGGATAACATATTTAACCTTTTCATCCCACCTTTTACAAAATTTCTAGAATGCATAAATTAAAAAAAAAATTTCTAGTTGGTGCTATTAGCACCACTATACATTAGGCTTCTATAGAATAATGCAAGGTTTCATAATATTTAACGTTCAGACTCTGGCTTCTTACCTCTCTTTTTCTATGAGTTTAACTAATTTACATTCTGCCCCTCCTCTTGGGAGTGATGTTTCATATTGTGTTGTTATTCCACTTGTCAAACTTCTTGTTCCTACCATGTGATAAAAAGAAAAAGTATTATTTCTTCTTGTACTTAATATTATTTCTGTATTTCTCAAAAATTTAAATATCCCTTAACTAATCAAAGATGATTTAAGCAAATATATATATATATATGTATATATATATACATATATATATATATATTGGCTGCTGTGAATAATGCTACAATAAATATTACAGTTGATATATTTCTTCAGGGTTCTGTTTTCATTTTAGTTATCTATATTTTTAGTAATGAGACAACTGAATTATTCAGGTTTTTAGAAATATATTAAGCAACTTCAGTTGTTTTTTTGATGAACAGGTATAGAAACTTGTTTGAGCTAAAACTACACATGTGTTGCTTTGTCTTTGTATTCTTGCCAATATATGATATCTTGACCTTTTGATAATTCATTCTAAATCTGCACACTTTCATAGGTGAAAAAATAAATTCTATATCTCCTCCAAAATATAAACTCTGTCATGGCTAAAGGAAGGGCAGGAAAAGCCTGTGGCATCAGAGTTTCACTTGGCATGCTGACTAGGAACAGAGATCAGGACAGGAAGGAAAACATAGTTATAAAAGAAAAATACTGTCCCCAGTGACCCAATTCCTAAAGGTTTCAAAACCGTCTGAAAACTCACTTAAGTCTATAGGTATAGATATCATGTAGAGGAGGTTTGAGTATAAGTGGTGCAGTGGAGGTCAATCTATCCATCCCAGACCTTCATGTGATCAGCATGAAAGTCAAACTATGTGTGCCTTCTGGAATAGTCCAGCTGAACACTACTGAGCAACAACAGACAATTTCAAGTACAGAAAATCTCCCAGTGAAGGTCAAGTTTCAATAAACAATAGCACGAACTTTGATTAAATGCATATTGTCTGAAGCTGCCCTACTTTCAGATAATTAGTTTTTTCAGCAAGAGATAATCAGTGCAGACCCTAAGAAACTACATTGAGAAGGACTGAATATTATTTTTGTATTTACATCAGGGGAAGCAATAAATGAGTAAAAACATGGTATCTGGGTTTTTTTTAGGGATAGGAATAAGCACAAATTATAACCAAAGGGGAAAGAAATAATTCCTAGGGTTTTTTTTTGTTTGTTTGTTTTGAGATGGGGTTTTTCTGTAGCTTTGGGGCCTGTTCTGGAACAGGGCCTGTCCTGTAGACCAGGCTAGCCTCGAACTCAGAGATCTCGCTGCCTCTGTCTCCTAAGTGCAGGGATTAAAGGCATGAGCCACCACTACCAGGCTCCTATTTCTTAGTCTATGTAAACAAATAACTTAAAATTGGGAAGTCTATGACTGTTTGTGTAGTAAATATCAGCACCTGCAACCTATGTACTTATCCATCACCAGAAAATCCTTGGAAGTAATGATCACTCTGGATAAATCAGGGAATGGATTTGGGGATAAATTAGCACCTAAAGGGTTGATGATGAGCCTGTGAGATTCAGTCTTCCTTAATAAGTATTCCAACATGCGCTAAAGTTCCTTGACTAGAACCATGCAAGCAAAATTTTTTATGGTATCATCAATGTATAAAAGTTAAATGTCAGTGATGGTGCAGATTCAAACAAGTAACTATGTCAAGGGATTTATAATGAAATGGAGCAGAAGGACGGAAGTAACTTCCATTTATAAAATGAGGTAACAGTGTTTAGCACTTGGAGAACTTCAACTGACTATAGGTTTGAAGGACCTAGTCAAGGAACTCTCTAAATTTAAGATGATAGAAATCAGCCACCAAATGTTCTAGGGCACCAGACAAAAACGAAGGAATAAATCAGATTCAGTTCCATGAAACAATCAAGTGCATCTATGATTTCACACTAAGGCTGTATTGTCCTGAGTCTAAGTCAGTTCAATATTCTCTTAGACTTAAAAGTGACTGGAAATTTATAATGTGGGAGGACAAGCCAATGACCTCAAAATGATCCCAACAGAAGAGCAGACACTAGAATCAGTAATACCAGGTTAGGTGTCTGCAAATTCATAGAGATGTCACTGCTCAAGGTTACAAAGAGGTCTGTTAGAATGTATCTGTGGCCTGATCATCAGGGAATTCTAGTTAACCCCAGTTTACATGCCTTCACACTTGGTCTCTTTTTCCCCTCTAACAAACGGACTTTTGTCACTAAATTCAAGTAAGGAAGTCACTTATGTGTCTTTCAGCTTTCTCAGCTCCAGATGTATTCAGGCTCTATAATACAAAATCATTGAAAAGAAGTTTTTACTGCATATTATTATGAAAAGATTATCTTGCAGATGGTGTCTGTCATAAATATTTGTTACTAAAGAAATACGGAAAATTTCCTCAAGCTTGTCAGCGGAAACAGTTTATTTTCTTCAGGAAAATATTTTCTTAAGCTGCCCCCTTTCTTTCTACCTCAGATGCTGATAAGAAATCTTCATTGCAGCAGCCTTATTGCAACAAGTAAGAGTCGTGAGGATGAACTGGGTACACACTGAAGATGAAAAAGATGAAACAGAAAAATTCATGTCACTGCTGGCATCCAGTTTTCGTATTAATCACGTGTTTCTTTGATAAGAGCATACTAAGTATGTTTAATGAGGTCACAGTTGGGCAGGTCTTCTGAGTGTTGTGGAAGAATTTTCATTATAACTATGTTCCACTAAATACATAATGCAGTCATCTGGAATCTATCTCATTATTCACTGTAGCTGTGTGGAAGGCAATGGCCTTCAAGTTATACATCATAAAAGTATCATGTGTCATTTAGTTTAATATTTATTATTAAAATCGTTCTAACGTTTAAAATAATGTCCAGGCTTGGTAACACATGCGTATAAATCTTAGCACCCAGGAGGCTGAGAAAGAAGGATTGTAAGCTTCCTTGGCTACAGAGTGTGACAATGTCTCAAAAATAAATTTAAAATTTCCACATATTCCACTTGTAAACAGATTAAAAATTGGTTTAAAAGATTTGTTAGTATGCCATTATACTTTACAGCCAAAATACTAACTTGAGTAATTTTATAATTCATTATCTCCAAACTTTCTTGATTCTTCTACATCTTTTCTCGTATCAGTATGATGCAGATTTCTTTTTTTTCTTTTTTTTCAAAGTTTATTAAATTATAAAAGTTTCCATTTCTGCCCCTCCTCCCAACACCCTCCCACTCCCACCACTCCCTCTCCTCCTCCCTCTCCATCCCTAAGAGCAGTCAGGGTTTCTGCAATCCCAATGTGGCTCTTGAGATTTTTTTGGATATGTGTAGAGTGAATCAATTTTTGTAACTTCATTTTGAAAATGTTGCTAAATACATGGTATTAGCAACATCCTCCAGTTTTTCGCCAAGATGTGAAAAAAGTGTAGATTTTTTTCCCTTTGGGGTTTCTTCAAAGTCACTGTCATTCAGTCTGAAAGGCTGTGCTTGGTGGTAGCTGATAATCACACATCTTGTGCAATTTATAAGATCAGTTAAGATAGACATCTTTCCACCAGCAATGAAATGGATATGAAATACATTTTTCTTATGTCTGGTGTTACAGAAGTCAACCCTACAATGAAGGAATTGATTATGGGAGTGCATACAGAAGAAGGGCAAGGAGTGGTAGAATGTGCTCTCAGAAGGGCATTATTTGATAAGGTATAGGCATAGGAGAATAAAACCTAACTACAGAGTCTCCTTTAGATACTAGATCAAGTCTGGACAGAGAATTTTGGATTTAACATGCCAGAGATAGTTCCATTTAGGCAAGAAGAGAATATTTGCCCTCCAACATTTGATATTTTTGACGGAGACTACTGTAGAAAGTAGAGAGTGTGTGGATTCCTATGAGGTGGGGCATGTCCGGTCAAACATATTAGAGAATGTGGTCACTGCTTGAACGTGCCAATCACTTGAACTACCACAAAACATTGAGAATGGCCTGCCCTTCTCAGAATGTAAACATGGAAAAGACACCTAAAGAATCCAACAGTCTATACATTTAACAACCCAGATCCCATTTTCTTCATGTGAAATTCACTCTATCTAAGCACAGTTTCTCCGTGATTCTGACTGGTCATAATTTTGAGGGAAGCTAGTAGTAAGAAGCTTAACGGGGCAAATCATGGCACTGCAGATGTGGTTGATCTGAAGGATACCACCGATATCTGACATCATCTCTCTTCACCAGCAGGTGTTGCCTCCCTTCTTGTCAGTCAGTAGTGCTTAGGTAAGGGTACTTTCTTTATTGTGGTGACTTGAGATGAGGCACTTGTTGGGTTGGAAACAAGGTTTCCACATTGTTATGTGACCATACTTAATCTATTTGCAAAAATTTGGGCCACACTGAGCTTTCAAACTCTACACAGTTTATTCATTAAAGTACTGATCATATACCCTTTTTCTTTTCTTACAGATCATGAACCTTCCTGTAATGATGAGTATCACTTACACATATTCCATTGTGTTCTCCTGTCAAAAATATGAAAACCAAGCTTAGTTATTTTTACATTGAATAGAAATATGACGATTTATTTTTTGTAAGCCAGGATACACAGGAATGTTCAGCCTAAAGTTGTGATATAATTTCATCAAATGGGTTTATCACTCTAATTAATGGTTACTGGTCTGTCCTGTTATTATCTTCAAACTACTGTAGTGTCTGTGTAGACAATGTACCACATAATAACCACTGATTGAAGATTTCTACCTTCCATTGTACAAATGCCATGTCAAAGCTGATACCTCAATTGAAATGTGAAAAAAAGTGTTAGAGTATATTAAGCAGTTTCTCAATAGTGTAAACCCAGGAGATGACATAATTGCAGAAATATCACTGATACCCTCTCTGTTGGAAACTGGGTCCCTAGGTCCATGATAGCATCATGTAACATGTCACATTAGAATTAAAGCATTCTAAAATCCTTTGACAGTTGTGTTACTTAAGAAACTTCAGGCAAGAAATGCACATCTAAATCTATGGTAAACGTCACTTCAATAAGAAAGAAAATTTCTTGCTAAATTATGGACTATACTTAGCATTTTATCTTGACAATTGTGTCTGTGACTAGAAGGCTGAATATTTAACAAAAACAACAGCTTTCTGCTTTGTAAAAGGAGCAAACACAGCTAGCACATTCATAACATCTATCTTATACTAAAGTGGTGACTCTATTGGAGAATTGTTGCTCAAGTCTGGAGCTATCTTATCATGTAGACAGCTTTGGATGTGTTGGATGAATCATTCTATTCATTTGAATGTTTAGCATCTTCTACACTAGATGCTCTCAGGTATGCACTACTTTGTGCTATAATTTCATTTCCAATAGCTCCAGCCAACAGGCAATGTCAAAAATATTTTACATACCTATAGATGCTCCATACACAATCTGGTTTTCTGACAATTTTCTTTTTGATTTAAATTCTCCAAAAACTCAAACACATCATGTCTTATAGACACATATGGATGACGAGGTTTTTTTTGTATTTTGTATAGATTAGGAAATGTAACTGAGCACTTGCTTACTGTCTTTTGGGATATTTGTTTTTGGTATTTTTTTAATTTTGTTAATGGTCAACTCAGGGGTCTAAGCACTCGTCATCATCAGAAAGAGAAATCAGTCTGTAGACAATACTAATGTGGGACACATGCCTATCTATTACCCTCCTTTTCTTAGTCTTCCCTTCAGTCATTTTTTTTTGTTTTTAATGAGCTATATGTTTTTGTCCATACCCCTTCTTTCCTCCCGTCTCTCCTTCTACTCTCTTCTGTGACCCCATGCTCTCAATTGACTCAGGAGATGTTGCCTTTTTCTCCTTCCTATTTAGTTCCATGAACCTCTCTCTTAGGATCCTCTTTGTTATCCAGGTTCTCTGGGATTGTGGACTGAAGGCTGATTTTTCTTTGTTTTATGTCAAAAAGCCACTTATGAGAGAGTACATATTTTATTTGTCTTTCTGGGTCTGGGTTACCCCACTCAATGTTTTTTTTTTTTCTAGATCAATCCGTTTGTCTGCTAATGTCATTCAAGATGTCATTATTTTATACCACTGAGTAATAATTTATTGGGTAAAATGTACGACATTTTCTTTATCCAACCTTCAGTTGCAGGGCATTTAGTTTGTTTCCAGGTTCTGGCTGTTACAAATAATGTTGCTGTGAACATAGCACAAGTCTTTGTAGTATGATTGAGCATCTTTTGGGTATATACCCAAAAGTGGCATTGTTGGGTCTTGAGGTAGATTGTTTCCTAATTTTTTGAGAAATCATCATACTGATTTCTAGAGCAGTTGTACCAGTTTGCACTCCCACCAGCAATGGAAGAGTGTTCCACTTATCTCACATCCATTCCAGCATAAGCTGTCATCAGTGTTTTCTATCTTGGCCATTCTGACATGTGTAAAGTGGAATCACAGTTTTTTTGATTTGCATTTCTCTAATGGCTAAGGATGTTGAGTATTTCCTTAAGTGTCCTCCAGCCATTTTAGATTTGTCTGTTGTGAATTCTCTATTTAGGTCTATACCCCCTATTTTATTAGATTATTTGTTATTTTAAGATTAAGTTTCTTGAGATATTTGTATATTTAGGAGATCAGTCCTCTCTTTAATGTGAGTTTCATTAAGATATTTTCCCATTCTATATACTGCTATTTTGTCTTCTTGACTGTGTCCTTTGCTTTACAGAAGCTTCTCAGTTTCAGTAGGTCCCAGATATTAGTTGTTGTTCTCCATGTCTGTACTACTGGGGTTATATTTAGGAAGTGGTCCCCTGTGCCAATGTGTTCAAGTGTACTTTCCACTTTCTCTTCTGTGAGGTTCAGTGTGGTTGGTTTTATGCTGAGGTCTACAAGTCCTTTGGATTTGTGTTTTCTGCATAGTGATAGATATGGATCTATTTTTATTCTTCTACGTGTTGATATTCAGTTATGCACCATTTGTTGAATATGCTTTCCTTTTTCCACTTTATATGTTTATCCTCCTTGTCAAAAATCATTTGTTCGTAGGTATGTGGATTGATATCCAAGTCTTTGAGTCAATTCCTTTGGTTCTTCTGTCTTTTTATATGCCAATACCAGGATGTCTTTATTACTGTAACTTTATAATAGAGTTTGAAGTTAGAGAAAATGATGCTTCCAGAAGGTCATTTATTGTACTGAATTGTTTTGGCTGTCCTGTTTTTTCTTTTTCCATGTGAAGTTGAGTATTGTTGTTTTGTCATTGTGAAGAATTTTGCTGAGATTTTGATGGGAATTGCATTGAATTTGTAGATTGCTTTTGGTAAGATTGACATTTTTACTATGTTAAGTCTACTTACCTAGAGCATGGGAATTTTTTTCATTTTCTGGTATCTTCCTCAGTTTATTTCTTCAAAGATTTAAAGCTCTTGTCATATAGGTCTTTCACTTGTTTGGTTAGAGTTACATGACACATAGTTTCCTTAAATTGAAATACATAAAAATGTTTTATAATCAACCTATATAACAATAAACAAAAGGAAGAAAATAAAGTTTATTCCTTTGAAAGTGAAATAAACAATATTGACAAGCTGTGGTTTCCTTGGTTTTTTTTTAAGGCATGTAAGTTTGTGTGAGCATACCAAAGTGCAGGAAAAATAAGTAAATGACATAGCACTTGCATGTTCTTTCCTAAGTTGATATCATAGTAATTAAAAGACATCTCTAAATTTACTTCAAATATATGAATTATTAGTACTTTAATAGTCAATTCAAATTATCTAACAGCTTAATTCATTTCTCGTTTTGACTTTGTGGGAGTACATGCCCCCCCATGAAAGTTAAACATTAATCAAATAAGAATTATAGCCATATTTCTTCTTGAATTTTCATCTGAATTTATCTTTATACTCAATGCTAAGTGGCATAATTATAAGTGAAAATGCATTACTTACTTACATAAGTTCTAAATATTTTTTTAGCATTTTCAGTGGTTAGAGAAGCATGTTTCAACACCCTTTACCTTCACTTCACAAGACAGTTTCTCTTTCAGACATTCAATTCTTTGATTATCAACTCTGAAGTACAATATATATAAGGCTTATTTTCTTTTTTTTTGAAAGTAATTTTATTAAATTATAAAAGTTTCCATTTCCGCCCCTCTTCCCAACAACCTCCCACTCCCCCCACTCCCTCTCCTCCTCCCTCTTCATCCCTTAGGGCAGTCAGGGTTTCCTGCCCTGTGGGAAGTTCAAGTTCCTCCCCCCTCCCTCCAGGTCCAGGAAGGTGAGTATCCAAACAGACTGGATCCCCAAAATCCAGTATATGCAGAGGAAATAAGTCCCAGTGTCATAGTCAATGGCTTTTCAGAAAGACTTCGGGCCAGCCACATTCAGAGAATCCGGCCAAATTCTGAGAATCTGGTTAGATCACGTCCTCGTTCAGTCCCAGTCCAACTGGCCTTGGTAAACTCTCATTAGATCCGTCCCCTTGTATCAGTGGGTGAGAGCATTCCTCGCAGTCCTGATTTCCTTTTTCATGTTCTTTCTCCTTCTGCTCCTCATTTGGACCTTGGGGGGCTCAGTCCGGTGCTCCAATGTGGGTCTCCTTCTGTATCGCCATCCATCATCAGATGAAGGATCTATGGTGATAAGCAAAATATTCCTCAGTATGGTTATGGGTCAAGGCCGGTTCAGGCACCCTCTCCTCTGTCCAGAGCACAATCTGGGGATCTCTCCTTGGACCTGGGATTCCATATATAATCAAGTCTCCTGTAAACCCTAAAATGACTCCCTTAGTTGAAATATGTTCGTCCCTGATCCCATATTCATCCTTCCTCCCTCCCCCCATCCCAGACCACCTAGCTTTACCCATTCCTCCCCTACTCCCTTCTCTCTAACCCTCTCCCCTTCCAACAACCCTCTCACCCCTTCATGCACCTGAGATTACCTGGGACTCTTGTCTATTTCCAATCTCCAGACAGATAGCTACATGATTTTCATCAGGTTCACCTTCTTATTTAGCTTCTCTAGGATCACGAATAATAGGCTCAAAGACCTTTAATTATGGTTAGAATCCACATCTGAGTGAATACATACCATATTCCTCTTTTTGGGTCTGGGTTACCTCACTCAGTAAAGCGTTTTCTATTTCCATCCATTTGCATGCAAAATTCAAGATGTCATTGTTTTTTACCGCTGAGTAAAACTCTAGTGTATATATGTTCCACACCTTTTTTAACCATTCTTCTATTGAGGGGCACCTAGGCTGTTTCCAGGTTCTGGCTATTACAAATAGTGCTGCTATGAACATAGTAGAACAAATGCTTTTGTAGTATGTTAGGGAATCTCTAGGGTATATTCCCAAGAGTGGAATTGCTGGGTCCTGAGGGAGGTTGACTCCCAGTTTCCTGAGAAACCACCACACTGATTTCCACAGTGGCTGTACAAGTTTGCATTCCCACCAACAATGGATGAGTGTTCCCCTCACCCCACATCCTCTCCAGCATAGGCTATCATTGGTGTTTTTGACTTTAGCTATTCTGACAGGTGTAAGATGGTATCTCAAAGTGGTTTTGATTTGCATTTTCCTGATCGCTAAGGAGGTTGAGCAAGTCCTTAATTGTCTTCTGGCTATTCGAAGTTCATCTGTTGTGAATTCTCTGTTCAGTTCAGTACCCCATTTTTTAATTGGGTTAATTAGAGTTTTAGTGTCTAGTTTCTTGAGTTCTTTGTATATTTTTGAAATCAGACCTTTGTCTGATGAGGGGTTTGTGAAGATCTTCTCCCAGTCAGAAGGCATATAAGGCTTATTTTCATATCTAGATTTATAGACTTCCTTGCTATAGGTTAGTATGAACTTGGTAAATATCTACAAATATTAATGAAAGTTTATGAGAAGATTCTGAGTCTTATAAATAAGCTTCTGTACACAAACTATTGTGTTGAACACAGTCCTCCAGGTAAGCACACCTATTCAGGACAACATCCTCCTACTCATTTTCCTTACAGTTGTTAAACTTCCTCATCTATAACAGGCATATATTTCACCATTTTTGTCCTTTCTCCTTGTCCAAAAGTTATCTCCTAAATTCATTCTTGTGTTCATGCAAGAAACATATTTCAGGTTCTGGGTATGGAAACAAGCTAGGGGACCCTCAACCAGAAAATAAATAAAGAAAATGTGGTATATTTATATAATGGAGTACTACTCAGTAGTGAAAAAAATGACATCTTTCAATTTGCTTACAAATGGATAAAACTAGAAAAAATCCTCCTGAGTGAGGTAGCACAGATCCAGAGAAACAACCATGGTATGGACCCACTCATAAGTGGATATTAGATATAATGCAAAAGATAATGTGCCTGTATTCCATGATCTCAGAGAAGCTAGGTAATAAGAAGAACCCTAAGAGAAATGTACATGGATTCCTCTGGGAAGGGGAAACTGATGAGATCCTTGAGAAAATTGTAAGAGTTGGGGAGGAAGAATGGAGGGAAGAAAGGGATTGAGAGGGGAGAAGGGAGAGAGGAGAAGAACATGAGAGAATGTTATGCTCAAGAAGGGGGAAGGAAAGAGAGGGAGAGAAAGAAAAGATATCTTGATTGAAGGAGCCATTAAGGGGCTAGTAAGAAACATGGCACTAGGAAAACTCTCAGGAATCTACAAGGATGGCTGATGTGGGATTTCTCTCTCTGTATGCTGTATACTGCTTTGAGCCTATAGTAGAACAGGGAAGAACAGAGGTATGTGGGGAAAACTAAACTGAATTCTGGGAGAAAGAAGGCAGAGTCAAGAAAGAAGCCATGTAATTCTGTCGGAGACAGACACGAGAACTTTACCTGGTAAACCACAGCCTCATGGTGATACACAGATTAATGGAGATGGTTTAATTTAAGAGATGAATTAGTCAGAAATACTCTTAAGTTACTGGCCAAACACTATTGCAAATAATATGGTTCCTGTGTGATTATTTCAGGGTGAACCAGCCGGGAACAAACAAGCAGCCTCATGCTGCAGATGATGACAGCTAAGACTCTAAGCAAGAGCAGAGAAGATGCCTATACTGTCCTTACCTGTAATCAGATTAATGACTACCTTAACTGTCTTCATATAACCTTCATCCAACAACTGATGGAGTGGAAGCAGAGGAAGACATCCACAGTGGAGTACTGCACTGAACTTTTGGGGACCAGTCCAGGAGAGGGATGAACAATAATATAAGCAGGGTTTTCAATGTTTGACATATCTAAATGCTAGTTATATCTTGTGAGTGCTTGGGCTATGGCGCTGGACAATTCTCTATTCTGTTACTTATGTTTTAAATAAATGTTGATTGACCAATAGCCAAGCAGGAAGTATAGGCAGGACAACGAAACAGGAAGTAGAGGCGGGGCAATGAGAACAGGAGAATTCTAGGAAGAAGGAATCTCTTCCTCCAGTCCTGTCCAGACAAGAAAGAAGCAGGTTGTGACCTGTCCTGCTGAAAAAGTACTGAGCCATGTGGCTAACATAGATAAGAATAACAGGTTAATATAATATATAAGAGTTAATAAGAAGCCTGAGCTGATGGGCCAGTCAGTTTATATCTTTTGTAGCCCTCTCCGCGTGATTTTCTTTGGGGCTTACTGGCTGTTGGAACAACTGGACAGGACAGAAACCGCAACTAGCATGGCCCACATGTTACAGGGCTAGATGCTTAAAATCAGACAATGAAAGAAAATGTGAGACCTCTAGAATTTCTAGACTTGATTTAAAAAAGAATATTTGGTGTTTGATGCTGTGCTCTGATAGCTAGCATTCTTAAACAGTCTTGGGGACCACAATTTCAACCACATTTCTGGTAGTAAGTCTTCATACTAAGAGCTGCATAAGATGAGTCTCCATAGCAATAGGTCAAGATGCATCATGTTTTAAATATTCATTAATGGAAGAACAAGGTCATTTTACATATGTGAATATAATCCTCCAACATAAGCTTACCAGTAGAAAGGAAACAAAAGCCCATGTTACGGAAAAGATCACAACATAACTGAGATTTATATTTGAGCCATCTTGAAATAGGTCTGCATTTGGCAAGCTTTGTAGGGCAGAGAAAATTAAGGAAACTCTACACTTAGCAGGGGCACATGCCAGAACTATGATGGTAGATGAGGTGACAGATGAAGACAGATCTTTAAAACTCAAAGAGCAAAGAAAGGACAGTAAGATTTACACATTGGTTCTGTTTGTATCCCTATTCTATCTTCCTCTTTTTTGTAGTCCAGGGTATTTGATACATAATGACTGTGACCTCTGTTTGAATTCTTTTTTTTTTTACTTCGTCATTCATATCTCTTTGAGCCTACACATTGACAAGTCCTCTGCTTCTTTTCTCTGGAATTGAAGTTGTCAGCTTCCTGGAGGCTTTGGACATATTCTAGCTCTCAAGGTTTGGAAAATATGTTAAGTCACTACTCATGGTGCTATAAAAAAGGAAAATAAACTCTCTAAGAAAAGTTGCTTAGAATCTTAGTATGACTAACTTGGTAAATATGGACATTATAACAAGATCCAACCTGGTATGTAAAATAGACAATGATATCAAAGCATGCTAATCTACATGAAAAAAATGACAATTTCAGATCCATGGAAATTTCAGAGCAGTAAACACTTTATAGTATGCTGGGCATTATGTGACAGAATCATATTTGAAGAAATCACCTGATATGAAAGCTGTATGTTAAGAGCTACCCTTCTATAATGAAAACTCAACACATATGTGACAGTTCCTGACTCTGTATGTCCACCAACCTTCAACCTCGTGCATCCTCAAACCTGTACAATTTCAATTACTTTCTTTATTCAAGGAAATTGCATCTGGTGAGAAAATTTATTTGAAAGTTCATAGGAAACAACATCATCTTTTTGTTCTAGCTTCTTTTCATATTACTGATTAAATCCAGTCATTTTGTCAGATGTGTTTATCAAGGAATTATAAGCTATCTCGAGTATAAACTGTCAAGTCCTACCTCTAATAATGCCATTACAGAGTCTGGTGCTCTGATTTTAAGAAATAATTATGCTAATATATAATATATATGATATCATGGACAGATTTTTTTCTAAAAGTAAGTAACTGGGCAATTTTGAATGAAGAAGTATAAACAGTCAAGTCCTACCTCTAATCATGTCATTACAGAGTCAGGTACTCTGATCTTAGGAAATAATTTTATTAGTTGACATGCTGTAGATGACGTCATAGAAAGATAGACTTCTTGTAAAAGCAAGTGACTGAGTGATTTTGGGTGGAGAACCAATTGAGTACTAATTGAGTTGTATCATGGTCAAAATGGAAAAGCTATATAACGTGTAGTTAGCTATGTGAATGCCACGGGCATTATCTAGGAATAAGATTCTTCTAAATATTTGCTCTGTTATAACTAAAGAGGAAGGAGCAAAGGCTTTAACATATTCTTGTTCTTCTTCTGAGATACAGCAGTCTTTAGAGAGAAAAAATACTAGAGTCCCCTTCAAAATAGAACTGCATTTTTATTGTTAGCCCCTGGGAATCTTTTTTAGCAGGCAATACCCATCAACTGCTGCAAGAGGATTGAAAAGTCACACAATATAACTATGGCTTGACATACATCATGGGTTGTTGGATGAGGCAGGCCAAATGCACACTACAGTAGCTCTTGATCACCCTGACTTTTCCTGGAGGAAAATGTCCTCTAACTTCTTTACTAGATTTAGAGGTGTATGGCAAACAGAGACTAAAGCCAGCTGTGGGAAATAATCACATATATAACCTATATGCAAATGATAATGAGCTATTCTGATAATTAGGATCCCATAATCCTGTAGGGGTAGGAATTGGCAACAGTAATTATATTGTAAAGAAGACATTGAGGAAACTAATGGGGGTGATTTGCTTCAGAGAAGGGAAGGATAATTTTTTTGTTAATCAATGATGTGTCACTGGGACATTTTCTGCATACATGGTAGATAATTATGTCAGACGGCAAGTCTTGTTTATACTTATAAGCAACACTACTCAAGAAACAAGACTAAGCTAAGGCCAACATTTTATAATTAGTCTTGTGCCACTAGCTCTTATAACTTAGATTAACTTGCTTCTATTAATCTACATTTTATCATGTGACTTGCTACCGTTCTTTCATTCTGTATGTCTGAAAACCTTCATGTCTCACTGGCCTCTCACTGGCATAATTCACATGTTTATATTCCCCTCCTCTTCCTCTTTCTCCCCAGAAATTCTACCTATCCTCCATGCCTAACTATTGGTCATTCAGCTCTTTATTATACCAATCACTGGAATATATCTTCACAGGGTTGATGTGGTTTCCCTCTGTATGCTGTGAATATGTTTTACTACCATTGGTTAATAAAGAAGCTGCTTTGGGCATGTGGCAGGGTAGAATACAGCTAGACAGGAAAACTAAACTGAATGCTGGGAGAAAGAAGGCAAAGTCAGAGAGATGACATCTAGCTGTTGAAAGAGACAGATGCTGGAGAACCTTCCTGGTAAACCGCTAGCCTCATAGTAAAATATACAATAATAGAAATGCATTAATTTAAGATGTAAGAACTAACTAGAAATATGCTTAAGCTATTGGTCAAACAGTATTGCAATTAATATAGTTCCTGTGTGGTTATTTTAGGTCTGGGAAGCCAGAAAACAAATGAGCAGTCTCTGACAACACAGAGTGTACAACTATCCCACAACACTTGATCTTCCTTCAGCAAAATTTTTGTACAACTATTCTATTCTGTTGAGTAACCCTATACTACATGGCCTGCTGCATGACTCCTGATTGTACAGTCCATAGTTGGATTTAAGAGTGCATATTTTGCTATAAAATGTATATGAAAAACTCCAAATATTTATGGGCCAAGTGAGAGAATAAGCACACTAAAACTAGGTTATACTATTTAAATAGCACTTCTAATATACAATTCTGAGCAAGAAAAACTAAACTTAACTTAGTGGAAATAAAAACATAAGAAAAACTAACGAAACTATGAGAGTAAAAATGATGTAAAATGAAGTTAAATATACAGAAGAACTAGAAATTGTGAAATAAATGCAAAAAGTAAAAGACAAATAATGGGCAATGATAATACACTAAGGTTTAATGCCACAGTATGAGTGCCTATCCTTCTAACCAAGAAACAATGTCTAGATTATAAAAATTTGTTTGTTTATCTATTTATTTGAGACAGGGTTTCTCTGTGCTACCCTGGATGTCCTGGAACTCCCTCTGCAGACCAAGCTGGCCCTGAACTCACAGAGATCTACCTGCCTCTGCCTCCTGAGTGCTGGAATTAAAAGAGTGGGTCACCATCACCCAGTCTCATTTTTATTTGCAACGCAGAAATGAAAACATATCCATGGTGATCTCTTTTGCAGCTGTGGAAGTGGTAAAAACCTGAAAGGCTTCACAGCCCTCTGCATGGTTCAGGCATTGAGGAAATGTATAGGGGAAAGAAAAAAAAGGACTAAGTGAAAGATGGCCAAAATCTTCATGGACCAACCACAACTAATGGCCAATGGCAAAGACTTTTGATTGTTTAACAACCAGTTTCTGTACCATTCCTGAAAATTCTGCAGGTTTTAAATTATACTAAAATAATTTTAAGGAATAACTCTTAAAACTGAAGGAGATTATTGAACTGAAGGAACTTATTAAAAATTAGGTCTGTGGGATGAAAACACATGTAGAGTCATTCAAGGAATTTATAAAAAAATATAATGCAGGATGCAATTTTCAAAGCATAATTATATTTATGTTTGAAATATTTCACCTAGGTTTGAAAAAATGATTTAAAAATAGTTTTGCTAGCTGCAACATTTTGGGGTCACTTTAGTTTTTTGTCTTTTTGTTCTAACTCCAAACTAGCATAAGTTAACATGTCCTGCTCTTCTAAGAAAAGAAAACGTCTTAACAATTACACAGGTGTCCTTCATGGCACCCTTCTCCTTGGCTTAAGTGTGTGCACATGGAATAGCAGGTAAAGTCACCATAGAAATATTTTTCCTACAGAGCAACAGCTACCATCAACTTCTAGAAAATGTCTCTCCTGAACCAGAGAGAACATAGTTGGGCATTCTTGTCAGACTTTTTGTCAACCTCCAGCTCCCAAATAATGGAACAGAGAGTTATTAATTATAAAAGCTTGCCCTTCCTTAGGTTTGTTCACAGCTAGCTCTTATAACTTAAATCAATCTGTTTATATTAATCTACTTTCTGACACGTTGCTTAGTACGTCTCTTCCCTACTGTACACCCAATTTTCTCAATGTTTTGTAATCATCACCCACACACTAGACTCATCCTCTGAGTTCCTCTACTTGCCTGAAAGTTCTGCCTAATCTCTCCTGCCTAGCTATTGGCTATTCAACTTTTTATTAAATCAATCACAAGAAGTGGGCTCTAATGCCATGAAAGAATGGACTTGCCAGCAAGACTGAGGACAAGGAGGAAAGGAGAAAAAGCTTTCTTCCTCTTCCATGTCCTTTATATTGGCTGCCAACAGAATATGTAACCCAGATTAAAGGTGGCTCTTCACCTCAAAAGATGTAGAGTAAAAGTTTTCCCACTTTAAATTATTAGATGTTTTCCTATCCCAGCCCTGAATCTCATATTCATTCCATTATTTTTTTCTATTCTTGTCTATTTTTCATTATTTATTTATTTATTTATTAAAAATTTCCACCTACTCCCTGCCTCTCTTTTCCCTCCCTTTCCTAACCCCCCTCCTTTTCTAGTCCTAAGAGCAGAATTCTAGCAATCGCAATAAGACAGCATAAAGAGATCAAGGGAATTCAAATTGGAAAGGAAGAAGTGAAACTTTCATTATTTGCAGATGATATGATAGTGTACATAAGCGACCACAAAAACTCTACCAGAGAAGTCCTGCAGCTGATAAACACCTTTAGTACTGTGGTAGGATACAAGATCAAGTTCAAAAAATCAGTTGCCGTCCTATACACAAAGAACAAAGATACTGAGAGGGAAATCAGAGAAACATCACCTTTCATGATACCCACAAATAGCATAAAGTATCTTGGGGTAACTCTAACCAAGGAAGTGAAAGATCTATTTGACAAGAACTTTAAGGTTTTGAAGAAAGAAATAGAAGAGGATATCAGAAAATGAAAGAATCTCCCATGCTCTTGGATTGGGAGGATCAACATAGTAAAAATGGCAATTCTACCAAAAACAATCTGTAGATTCAATGCAATCCCCATCAAAATCCCAACAAAATTCTTCACAGACCTTGAGAGAACAATAATCAACTTTATATGGAAAAACAAAAAACCCAGGATAGTCAAAACAATCCTATACAATAAAAGTACTTCTGGAGGCATTAGCATCCCTGACTTCAAACTCTATTACAGAGCTACAGTAATGAAAATTGCTTGGTATTGACACAAAAACAGAGATGTTGACCAATGGAATCGAATCGAAGACCCAGATCTTAACCCACAAACCTATGAACACCTGATTTTCAACAAAGGAGCTAAAACTATACAATGGAAGAAAGAA
The DNA here is from genome assembly GCF_982192425.1 of Myodes glareolus. Lineage (NCBI taxonomy): Eukaryota > Metazoa > Chordata > Mammalia > Rodentia > Cricetidae > Myodes > Myodes glareolus. The sequence continues at coordinate 51,816,930 of NC_142041.1, read as the reverse complement.
AACATCTTTAACAAATGGTGCTGGCATAACTGGATGTCAACCTGTAGAATGAAAATAGATCCATATCTATCACCATGCACAAAACTCAAGTCCAAATGGATTAAAGAACTCAATATTAATCTGAACACATTGAATCTGGTAGAAGAGAAAGTGGGAAGTAGTCTACAAGACATGGGCACAGGAGTCCACTTCCTAAGTAGAACCCTAGTAGCACAGACAATAAGAGCAACAATGAATAGATGGGACCTTCTGAATCTGAGAAACTTCTGTAAAGCAAAGGACACTGGCATTAAAACAAAAAGGCAGCCTACTGATTGGGAGAAGATTTTCACCAACCCCTCATCAGACAAAGGTCTGATCTCCAAAATATACAAAGAACTAAAGAAACTAGACACTAAAACCCTAATTAACCCAATTAAAAAATGGGGTACTGAACTGAACAGAGAATTCTCACAGAAGAAGTTCGAATGGCCAAAAGACACTTAAGGTCATGCTCAACCTCTTTAGCGGTCATGGAAACACAAATCAAAACAACTTTGAGTTACCATCCTACACCTGTCAGAATAGCTAAAATATCCATTTCATTTTTTAGGGTCAATAAGTTTTTATTGGTTATTCTTCTTGTTACTATTTGTAAATACCTGGAAAAGGGGTCAAGTAAGGAATAGTTTGAAGATAACAGTCCTTCATGGCTGGCAAGGCATGGTATCAGTATGATGAGATAGCTCTTCACATTGCATCCACAGTCAGGAATCACCTCAATGATGTTTTTATCTAATTGTTCTTTATCAATAAAAAAACAAGAGTTAGATGATAGGGAAATAACCTGAGTATTCAGAAAAGCAGCAGAGAAGTGACCAGTGACCTTTCTCTTTCAGTCTTCCACCCAAAAAGACTGAGCCCTGCCTTACTACTTAATGTCTTTCTCTGTCTGTCCTCAGTCCTCCAAAACCTCTATGGTTAATTTGGTCAGCAAGTGGCTAGCTCTGACCTCTGATTCAAAGCAAACTTTATTGTCAGAATGCAGTCAAAATATTGCACAATATCTTTCTCTTTTTTCATCAATCTAGGACCCCACCCACAGGATGATGTACTCCACAATCTAAGGGAGTCTTCCTGCTCAGACAAACCTCTCTGGAAGCATCCTCATTGGCACACATGGATCTGTGCTTCAGTGATACCTTAAGTCCAGTCAAGTTGATGACAAAAATTAATCATTACAGAATTATAGCCTCTGTAAGCTTCTCTTCTGCCAGAAATAAATTGATCACACAAAAGGCAAGTTTATGAAAATGTTGTGAGTTGACAGGATAATTGTGGTGTTGGGCATAGACAGTAGTCAATAAACTACTTTTATTTCTCTTTCTCTCTCTCTCTCTCTCTCTCTCTCTCTCTCTAATTAAAACAATGTACCATGTGCATTTATCTCAAGTGCTATATATCAACTGGTCCCAAATGTGAATACAAATATTCAAAATAAAAAGATCATCCATTTGACCAAACAGATTTACCACAAACTTTCCTAAATTTATAAACTACTTTAGACTTATTCCCCATTAATATACAATTCCCAAGAAACTCTGAATGAACACATAATACACAAAAAAGAGAGTCAATCAAGATTTATGCATGTGGAGAATATTATTATCAATTCTTAATTATTTCACAGTAATCAAGCCTTCTCTGATCTGTGTCAATATGGTGCTGTAGGAGCTCCTTCTGTTCCTTCAGACAATAGCCTTTAAGATACCAGCCCACTTGGAAGTGGTCTCTTACACTATAAAGGCCAGTTCAGGTACCCTCTCCTCTGCTGCCCAGAGTACAATCTGGGGACCTCTCCTTGGGCCTGGGAACCCCTCCAGAATCAAGTCTCTTGCAAACCCTAAAATGGCTCCCTTAGTTGAGATATAAACTTCCCTGCTCCCATAACCATCCTTCATCCCTCCCCCCTTCCATCCCCCCAAGCCATCCAGAATCCTCCCCTGCTCCCCTCTCCCTAACCATCTCCCCTTACTTCCACCCCCCACCCCCACCCCCACCCCCCGTGCACCCAAGTTTGCCTGACAATCTTGCCTACTTCGAATATCCAGGAGGATAACTATATGATTTTCTTCAGGTTCACCTTCTTATTTAGCTTCTCTAGGATCACAAATTATAGGCTCAATGTCCTTTATTTATGGATGGAATCCACTTATGAGTGAGTACATACCATATTCCTCTTTTTGGGTCTGGGTTATCTTACTCAGTAAAGTGTTTTCTTTTTCCATCCATTTGCATGCAAAATTCAAGATGTCATTGTTTTTTTTACTGCTGAATAAAACTCTAAAGTGTATATGTTCCACACCTTTTTTAACCACTCTTCTATTGAGGGGCACCTAGGTTGTTTCCAGTTTCTGGCTATTATAAATAGTGCTGCTATGAACATGGTTGAACAAATGCTTTTGTAGTATGATTGGGCATCTCTTGGGTATATTCCCAAGAGTGGAATTGCTGGAATTTTAAAGAACCCCTAAATATAGTTACTGATTTGTAATATGTAGAAAGAGTTGTCTTGCATATTGAAATTGCTGATTTTATAGCAGATGATACAGAATTGACTTTATTATGCATACAGGTTCAACATATAATCAGGAATAGGCTTTGTCCCATATACATAACACACATCAGATTCCATACAGTTCTGCCAGGTTCTTTAGCACAAAGTAATGCAGAAATTGATCAATTATGAATTGAAAGTGTGTTAAGTCCTCAGAATTTCATAAGAAACATCATGTCAATAGCAAAGATTTAAAGAAAGAATTTTCTATTACATGGCAACAAACTGTGGAGAGTGTGTAGAGGTGTCCTACTTGTTCTTTCTATAATCAAACACTATTACCAGCAGGGAGTAACCCAAAGAACACTCAAAAGAATGAAATCTGTCATATTGGCACCCACTCAGAAAAGGCTGATTCATATTTAATAAATGTGACCACACATTTATTAGAAGTTATGCCCATCATCGGTATATCTGCATAAATAAAGACAGACAAGGATCCAACATATGTGTCTAAGAAAATGAATCAGTTTTTTGCTTATTATACTATAAAGCATAATACAGGTATACCAAACAATTGTACAAGTTGGAAAGTTATAGAAAGATCAAGTCAAACTATAAAGGATATTCTAACAAACTGAAAAGGATGGAAAATACCCCAGAAATAGATTGCATAATGCTTCATTAATCTTGAATTTTTATAATGCTAATAAGAACTCCAAAACCAGCTCTTATTTTTAAGTAATGATGTATGTGTCCAAATAAGGAACAATAGCAGCAAAGAGACATTGGATAATAGAAAAAAACTTCTGAATTAAATCAGCAAGTACGTTTCAACGATGTGCTAACTTCACAATGTAAAACAGGAGATGTGCTATGTTGGGGATTGTGTTTCGTTCTTATTTCCACAGGAGAAGAAAAGCTATAGATACCATCAAAATTGATAAAGATTTAGTTTGAGAAAGAGAAACCTCTTGAGAAAGAGAAATGTCATCACCTCCAGAGATGTGATAATCATATAGAATTGTATTGCAAGAAAATCTCATAAGGGTTGAGGCAGGGTTCTGCTCTTGTCTTTGCAGGAAAATATTCATCGTCAAAGGGTGGAGAGACCTTGAACACCTAGGTACCTAAAGATAAAAAATAGTTATCCAGAAAGAATCAACAAGCAAAGAGAAATCTGCCTTATGATGCTGTATTATTTGCATGGTAAAAATTGATTATTTGGACACATAAACATTTCTACTTAAAAATAAGAGCTGGCTTTGTAGTTGGACAATAGCTATCCTTCTCTAAATCCATGTCATATTGAATTGTATATTTCTACCTCTGATTAAGATATTTATACATTATTTACATTTTGATGTCACTGCCCTCCTTTACTGCACAGTTGTTTAAAGATTGTTTAATATTTGGATATGAAGTCTTAATCTTTAAGTTATATAGGTTATTAAGTATTATAGGTCAATAGTCATTCATGTTTGTTATACTTTTAGTCAGACTAATTAGGTTCTTTAGATACATAGAGATTGTATTCTGCATAGATAAGCAATTGTCAACCACTTCAAAGATCTGTAGAGCATGGCATTTAAATAACTTAGGATTCTGTTGATGTGAGACAGGGTTGCTCCTGGCAGTACCAATCTATTTCTGAGAGTGTTGAGCACCCAAGACACTTCACTTGGAATTTGTCTTCTCCTTGGCACAATTGGCCTTTGGGCAAGAAACTGCCCATGTCTTGACCAATGACAAAGTACACAATGTCCAGACTGGACAAGCAGGATACAAGAAAAAAAGACTGTCAAATCTTGCCAAGACAGGCTAAGATAGTTTTAAAAAATTTCTTGCCTCTGATAATGGTCTGTCAGTTACTCTAAGCTTTAGCTGAAGTTGGTTGCTTCAACATTGCAAATGAGACTTTGGATCATTGCTCAGGGAGCTAGTTGTCTCTGTCATCTACTGAACATTTTGAAAGCTGTTTGATTTCACTTCCCACATACTCAAGTAATATTGTCCCCCTTCTCAGGCCTTCAATGGGGTTGAAGATTAGATAGTTGTAGTTACTATCCCCTTACGATCTATCCAAGCCATTTCCAATATAAGACTTAGACTCATTAGGATAGAATATTTATTAAAACATCCAGCATACATTCCCTGCTTAATATTGTTTATGATGGTTGCAATTCTAATCTAATATTTGATAACTGTTCCTAGTGAATATAGTTTTGTATTGGGTTTGGAACTCTGTTATTTAAACAAAAGGTGAAGGTGCTTTGGTGGTGTCTTTAAGACACCAGCCCACTTGGGCATGGTCTCTTATACTATAAATGCAGCTGTATAGTCTGTGTTCACTCTCTTTCTTCTGGCTTTCACTTCCAGCTGCTAGACTCAGTTCCTGTTTCCTGTTCAAGTAGAGAATTGTTATCTAGGACAGTGATCTGTAAGTCTCCCCTAAATAAATAACCATTTAAATTATATGTAATTCTGAACTAGTGTGGGATTATTTTATATCTTCCAACATTAATACAGTTTGTTTTAGATTATACTGAGATTCTGACTATGCAAAGAGTGTGTTGAATTTACTTTTCTTAATAATGCATTTGGATTGTGAAATAATGGTACAAATTATTTGCTGTTTCCAAAATACTGAAAATCAACCCTGTTATGTAAGTGTATAATAGTGAGAGAAAATAATGTTTTTGGTGCTTCTATCTGCTTCTTTATAGAGCTTCAGAATGGCGTAATTAGTTTCTTTTACTTAGGGCACCATGACCCAGCTTTCTGATTTAGAGAAGCACATGGCCTTCCTGTGGTTTAAAACTTTGGGTAGATGGTGGTAAGTATGGGATACCTCTCTATGATCTGTGTGAGCTGATGCTCAGGAAAGATTTCAAAGCAATAATATATATGTTAGTATTAATTTATATACTATGTATTCATTACAGTCAGTTTGCCCACCATAACTAGATGGTAGAGCCCCAATCCTAAATGCTGATGAAACCACATACTTGACACAGAATGACTCTATCTTGTGTCAAGTTGACATAAAACTATCCAGCACAACACAAGAGGATACTATGAAACACTGTTTTCTGGATGTGTCATGCTTATAATCATAAACATACAGCATCTACAGATACATGCAAAAGACTCATGCATGCAAACAGCACTCATACACAGAGTGGTGGGGAGGGTGATGAACAGACAGATGGACAGACCACATAAAGCATGAGGGATGCTGACTGGGAAAAGGAGGGTTGGTAAAACAGAGTAATAAGAGGTGATTACCACAAATCAGTGTGTGAGGGACATGGTATGTAACTGTCAAATTAAAATAATAATTTTAAAAACCATAACCCCAAATAGTCTTTGTCTAAGATTTGTTTTTGTCTGGTGTTTGTTACAGTGATGAAAGAATGAATGACACATCATGCAGTGACTTATTTACAATTTCATGAAGACTTTTCTGTTAGGAGGTACAAACCCCAAATTTCCAGTCTAATAGAGGTTAAAATAAAAGGCTTCTCTGCGAATATCTGCATACATATGAACTGAACGAATGAAAATAGACAATGATTTGTCTATTCCTTAATTTACTTGCTTCTCAAGGCTATACATATGTTTCACAATGTGAGAATTTTTTTATCTGTTTGTATTTTGCTGAGAATCCAACTCTAATTAAAAAGGCCCTTAAGGCCTCTGCTTAATGTCTCATTTTCTGAGATTATAATACATGCCCTTACCTTTCTACTTTTACACTTAATATTTTACAATTTCTGTTTGAGAGACTTTTTATTTCTTTGCAAATCCGGATTAAGTTTAGGTGTATGTGCACTTGTATGTGAGATTGGTTACGAATAGGGCACACCCAAACTATTCATAAGTTAGGAACACATGCATGAGCACTCATCTACTTAAGCTTCAGGTGATAATTTAAATTTGGATCTTAATTAATGTTCTTAATTAATTTGCAGTGGTATTTTAGATGTGTGGTAAAAAGCTGTGGCCTTGCTCATAAAATTTCTATTTCTGAATGACAGAAATATGTAGAAGAATGATAAAGTCAGGGAAATACATGTAATAATGACTTAGGAAGGTAAATAAATGAAAGTTGCTAGTAACTTTTCAGTGTCCGGTAAAATTTTAATATAAAACTTAAAACTCATTTTAGCTTTCAGAAGGGATCTCTTATCTAGTCATCTTTATGGCTGAAAAGGTGCAAGTGAGGAATCAGACAGTTAGTGGAAATTCACTAGAGCTAACTAGAGTTTCTGATGTGGAAACAGGTTATCTTAAGCCTGACCCCAAGTGTTAACAGCAAATAAGTGTGGATTCTGGCAGTATTTCTTTTTAAGTTAAGAGTTGTAGATAACAATCACTTTTCTTAATAAAAATTATTTGCCTCCAGAGTCATGCACTGCACACAGGAGCATGGACCCCGAGGGTGTACAAAGACCATTTCATTCCTTCACTAGGCACAGAGGGCATCTGAGTTAGAGGCATTCTGAATCGACTAATTAAGGCCCACTTCTGACCTTCTCTACTGGCCTTCGCACTGTCCTATGATAAGATCTTTCATTTTCTAACCTGTCATTGCCACACTTTGAGCACTATGATTGGATATTTTTGTGTTCTGACAGATTCAGGTTATGCAACAAGGGGCCAGAGAAACTACCTCTGTTTTGTTAATGTAATCCGAGTTTAGGGATGTCTGAATTGGCTCCAATCAACTGAAGCTGTCTCTGGAGTAATCCCTACTCACATATAAGATGTTTTTAAATATAGCTTCTTACAATGAAAGTAACTCTAGGCCGGGTGGTGGTAGTCCACGCCTTTAATCCATCACTTGGGAGGCAGAGGCAGGCAGATCTCTGAGTTCAAGGCCAGCCTGCTCTACAAGAGCGAGTTCCAGGACAGGCTCCAAAGCTACAGAGAAACCTTGTCTCAAAACAAAGAACAAACAAACAAACAAAATAAAGTAACTCTAACGTTGATCTGGTCTTCCAACAGAAGCTTTATGTGTTTTCTCAAATGCATACACTGGGATGTCATCTGCCAGTGGTTACCTGTGGGAACCCGAATCTGCACCATCCTCCCTGTACTTTCGCGTGCCTTCCGTACAGATTACGAGTTTGGGGCAAGGGCTTGGGGATTAAACAAAAGACACACACACACACAAAGAGACCTGAGTCATTCCTCAGGAGCCGAATGCCACTTCATTTAGCTTTCTGCAAAGATAATATACCTTTGCCCCAGTAAGGGAACTTCCTCCCAGCTGGGGGGTGGGGGGTGGGGTCCAGGGGAACTGGTGCCATGTGAGTATCTTCTCAGGCAGGGGGCGGAGAGCAGCGACAGACAGTGGAGAGGGACCTTGGCGCCTGTGATTCTCCCTGGGCAGGTGGGAAATTGCCATACCAAAGATAAAACAAAGCCCTAGGCTAAATGACCAGGCTGGCAGAGAAGTTAGCAAGAAGCTTATTTGGCTAGCCAAAACAGTCCTTGCAATTTGCACCTCGAAGGGGGGGGGGGCGAGGGGGGGAGCAGGGGACGGGGACCCGGGATCCTACAGTTACCTTCCTCACAGATCTTCAGCTGTTTCATCCTCAGTAAATAGAGAAATGACAATTCAGAATTTGTTTACTGTGTGTGTGTGTGTGTGTGTGTGTGTGTGTGTGTATCAATATAGTCTGACTCTTTTGATCTCCTTTGCCATTACATTCCTCCTGCATGTGTCTTTTGTTGTTGTTTGTGTTGCTTGCTTTATGAGGTCATTGTTGTTGCCTTTGTAGTTTTTGTTTGTTTTTTGCGTTTTTTGTTTGCTGTGTTGGGGTCACAAACATGCTTGAATGACAGAAATGTATGAGAGTGTGAATGTCAAAGGTTGTGATCAGATGTCTTCCTTCACTCTCCAGATCACTTTGACATCATCTCTTACTAAATAAGGAACTCACAGTATCAGCAGGCTGACTGCCAGTAAGCTACCTGGATTTGCATATCTTGACCCTCACCCACCTAGTCCTGAGCTTATAGGTGCAAGCCATCCTTCCCAGTTTTGTACCTGAGTGCTGAGAATCTGAATTTGGGCCTTTATGCTTGTGGACTTTACCTATTAAGTCTTCTCTCTAGCCCTGATACCCTCATTTTGATTCACTAAATCAACATTCTAAAAGATTGGCAAACCATTCCACTTCTTTTAAATAAAATTTTATTTCTATTACATTACTTAAAGCGAATTACATTTCACAGTTCCTTCTTTCCTCCCTTCACTGCTTCCATGTTTTCCTCCTCCATCCTTCTGTTTCCCTCACTCTCAAATTAAGAGTATATATATATATATATATATATATATATACATGCATAAATACAACATACCAAGACTGTTTTTATATTTGTGTTTATTCCTTTTCTTGATCCATTTTCAGTTGCCTTCTAAGTTTTCTAATGATGATTGCCCAGCTTTAACTATTGCATAGATCAACTTTACATTTCATTATTATTAAATTAATAAAGGCATTTGCTTCCTAAATAGGAAGTTATGCTCATGGTGCTCCAGATATTTATAGCATAAAGCCTACAAGTTTATTTTCATCAGGAGTCTAAGTAGTTAATGTTCCAATCACCACTCACTTTCATACTTTGAGGACATCAATTAGCTGAAGGAGTTCTTGCTTACAGGCAACCAAATTGCAATTAGTTTCAAATGAACACAATTATATTTCTTCTTAGTCTCTTGGTGTACTCATGGAAACATTTGGTCTAAAAACAAAAGTTCTCTATAGAAATGTTGCTAAAACATATTTACGAAAAAAGTTTGTGAATCTTTGATGGCACAATTACCAGTGAATCATATAATGTGTATTTTTCTTCTGTTTAACAATTTGCCAAGATTAAAGAAAGATACAGCACACATGGCATAAATAATATACCCTATCTCCTATCATTTATTTTACCCAACTTTCTCATTCCAATGTGTGTTTCAAATATGAGATCCACCAACTTAGATGTGTTATAGTTCATTCAGTTGTAGTCAGATATATCACCCTCATGTAAGTTTGGTTTCTGCTTTTACAAGCACAACTTCTCACTGACCCAGGTTGACAACAGTACAAACAACAACCTTGTTAGTGACATAAATGGAATCTGCAACTGTGCCCAAGCTAGGTAAGTCTGATGGTGATATTAGTTCCCAGCCATGATCCCAGGGTTGTTAGTGACACATTTCATGCACTCTAGTGAAATGATTAGCTACTTAAATAACCATCTTCCCCATCTCAAATCAAGGTCCTAAGTATGAAAGGGATTTGGAAGATCCTACTGTTCCTGACATATAAAAAGGAGACGCTGTTATAGATCTCAAAGTGTCAAACGCCAAGCCTTCATAACCTCCAAGGTAAATATAGCTGGCATAGGCAACTTAGGTCTGGTACAATAAGCATAATATTTTGATTCATAGTATTGCTGTGGTAAATTGAGTGTGAATTTTCTGAAAGCAAATAAAAATAACTGGAAATTGCAATGCATGCTCCTGGAAGAGAGAAACAATCAGCAATCTTATCCAGCTGTGAATACTACAAGCTAAAACAATGATACATGATATGCCCACGGTTAAAAATAGTGGGATAAATAGTTGGTTATGAATAACCAACTTCCTGTAGTTTTTGATTGGATTTAAATCACATTTCATATAATAGAACCCATTCTTGGTAATATTCACTGGGCAAGAACCTTCGAGAGAACTTCATAGCATGGTTCTGTTGAATGGATTTAGTAACAAGCTGTCCCTGAAGTTCTAATTTTATGTCCAGAGATTAGGGCATTTCTCAACCTTCATCAGAAAAGCTTTTTTTTTTTTTTTTACAGTAGATGAGAATTAATAAGAGACTACTCAACACACAAAATATAAGATACTATGGAATGATCAGCTCTAAATGGGACAAATATATCATACCACTCTTCTCTCCAAGGCTTCTGGAACATTGAAGAGAAGAGAGATAGAAATATAGTAGGAGCAAACCATCTGAGGATGATGAGGTCATGAACCATAGAAGAAAACCGACTCTTGTCACTTTCCAAATTTGTATACTTCCCAACTACAATTTTTTAAATATGTATCCTTATATCTGCAGATAAATGTAGTTTCCACCCCTCACCAAAAAAGCTTCTTTTTGCATAAGATAGAGATATCATAGAAATCCACACTAGTCAAAATGCAGAGGATAGTTGATCAAGGGGCTTCCAACCATAACTGATATGTCTACAGCACAATTCTTATACTGAAAGCCCAAGGATCACTTCAGAAGAGGGGACAGAAGGATCTTAAGACCCAGTAGAATAGGATGTCAGTTATTAGATAGTATCTTCTATATATAAAATGAAATGGCATTCAAAAATATTAACAAATGTTTGCCTAAGCAAGACCTTATCAATGACAATACCAGTTGACGTGGAAATACGGACAGGAAAATTTTCACATGACCCACCCCTAAATGAAAAGCTACAGAAAAATACTTGCTTGTGAAAGTGAGAGAAATAAGTCTGCTCTAGGTTATCCAATCCCAAATGCTCACCAAAAACATAGAAACACATAAACAACACTAAATGGATTCAGCAAGTTGTGTGTGTGTGTGTGTGTGTGTGTGTAAAGCAACAACAAAGAAGAGGCCATAAATTTGAGAAGCAGTGAGAGGGACAGAGGAGGAGTTGGAGGGGGAAAAGAATGGGTCAGATGATGTAAATATAGTACTCATTTATGAAATTCTCAAAAATATAAAAGTAAACAAACACAAAGTTAGAATTGTTTAAGAAACATGGGTTTGTACATAAAGAAGCAAGTTTATAGTACAGATATATTGTTTATTTCCTTCTATCTGAAGCTTAAAATTGTTCTATAGTCACTTTATTGGGGTGAGGGCATTTATCCAGATTCCTAAAGTTTTTTGGGTTTTTGTTTTTGTTTTTTGTTTTGTTTTGTTTAGAAAAAAACCCTCACATTTGCCCATTACTATGACTTTGCTTGGTTGCAAGTCTTCTATCTCTGTCTGGCCTTCTTCACCTAATAGTTTAGTTGGATGGTCAGCTCTGTGTCTGACATGCATGGGAAATTCTTCCCTCTGACTCTACCATACTTACATATTCTTCAAGGATAGGAACATGATCTCGTCAAACACATTCTGGTGTCATTTCATAGTTTCATGCTGTGACTTCACTATGGCTACACCAAAAAGGCATAAGGTCTCTTTTCCATGTGTTTCTCACCCTATATGATACATCAGTAGAACATTAATCCATCTTTGAGGTCACATGACAATTTAGGGGTTGAGTCCTGTAACAGACTGCGTCACAGTTTCAGGCTATATGTTTGGACATTCAGTCAGCTCCATTGAAGACCTATGGAACCATAGTTTTGTATAAAGTCTATTGCTGATGAAACATCACTGCCACCACACATTGAACCTGCATTGCTTCTCAATATTTTACACAGTTTAACCCATGTGGACTCATCTCTCTCCCATATGCTTTCACAATGTGTGTAGGGTGCTTTATATCCAGGAAAGTGATATAGATGATACCTCTGTATAGGAATATTTAAAACAGGATAGTAGGGGCAAAAAAGTAGCAGTTAATACTAGATGTACTAATATTAGGTAGTATTATTTTGAACCAGACTCTAGTTCTTGACTCCATTTCTTGCTCTGATTTCCCTCAATGATTTACTATAACTGGAACATATACAAAAATCGTTCCTCTTCCAAGTTGCTTTTGGGTCATGGTCTTTATTACATCAATAGAAATTTAACTGGAGTCCTCTGAGTATAGGAATATGTTAGCTACTAAAATAATGGCATTTCTGATCAAGTTCTCAGTGGTTGTGGCTCGAGAACAACTACAATATAAGAAATAGAGAAAAACAAAAGCAAAGAACCAAGATTCTCTCTGGCATCTTTGAATTGTACTCTCTACAGAAGATATATAAAAGCCATCACTGTCTAAACCTCATTTAGAAATAATGTGCATTGTAGTTACAAGTCAAATTGAGGTCATACTGGAGGAAAAGGACCAAAAAGATCAAGATGACCACAGCCATTTTAAGGGGACTACCATGCGAAAATAGACACACAGGCAGAATACTATGTGAGGTCAAAGCAGAGATTAATGTGAGAGAATTGCAAACACAAGCTAGCTAGACCTCTCAGGGTACTATCACAAGCCAGAAGAAAGGAAGCAATGTATCTTTCAGTTTCAGAAAAGGCATGACCCTGCTCACTCTCAGTCCCCACCTTGCAACCCTATTAACCAGGCCTCAGCTCCCCACTTCCACCATCGATCAAAGTAATCAGTTCTTGTATTCTTCCAGAGCCAAAAGTAATTGGTAGCTTCTTAGGTGATTAAACAAAGAGGCCATTTTTAACCAAATGACAATCAAGGATAGCATTCATCTTCCCCTTAGCAAAACTGTTGATTTTGTCTTGACTAGTTTTCTATTGCTGTGATAAACAACTATGACTAAAAACAACTTGGAAAGAAAGGGGTTTATCTGACTACATTTCCACATCATGGTTCATCCCTGAATGAAATCAGGGCAGGAGTCTGGAGACAGGAACTGAAGCAGATGTCAGACAGAAGTTCTGCTTCCTGTTTGCTCCTTTTGACTTGCTAAGCCACTTTCCTTTTTCGAATTAATTAATTCATTTATTCTTTTCTTATATATTACATACCAACTGCAGTTTTCTGATCTTCCTCTCCTCCCAGTCCCCTCTCCTCCATGTCCATTTCTCTTTCAATTCCTTTCATAAGATAGCAGACCTCCCAGGGATATCAACCAAGCATGACCTACCAAGTTACAATGAGACTATGCACCTCATATTAAGACTGGACAAGGAAACTCAGTACGAGGAATAGTGTCCCAAAATCCGGCAAAAGAGTCATAGACAGCTTCAGACTCAACTCTTTGGAGTCCCACAATAACACCAAGTTATGCATAAACATAGAGTACCTACACACCAGACTTACATAGGTTCTGTAATTGCTGCTTCAGTCTTTGTAAGTAATTATAAACCCTGGTTAGTTGATTTTGTGGGCTATGTTCTTATGGTGTCCTTAACCCCTCTGACTCCCATCCTCATTCCTACCCCTTTTCTTCAGGATTCTCCAAACTCCAACTAATGTTTTCTGTGGGTCTCTCACTCTGACCCTCAGGTCATTTTCTTTGATACTCCAGGCACACCTGCCCAGTGATAGTACCTCCCAAAGTGTGCTGGAACTTTCCTGCATCAATCATGAATCAGGAAAATGCCTTACAAACTTGCCCACAGGCCAGTCTGATAGGAGCGTTTTCTTAAATGAGGTTTCTTCTTCCCAAGTGACCCTAGCTTGTGTCAAACTGACAGAAAGCTAGTCATGGCACTCTTTATTTTGAGTGTTAATATTTCGGATAAAAGATGATAAATGACCACAAGGTAACAAGCTGTGCAGATTCACTGCATGTTTTTAGGCTCTAAGTTTTAGAAATTAGATGAATACAAATAGATCTGATAAGGAGGAAGAGAAGATGGATCAAGAAGAAGAGTAGGAGGAGGAAGAAGAAGACAAAGAGGAGGAAATGTACCTGAGAAAGAAAATAGAATTCCAGCCCAGTTGACACAGAATTTTGAATCTCCTGCCTGGGACTGAGTGGTCCCTACATAATAGTTTGGTGCTAATAACAGGCAAATGAAACATTAGTTAAGATGTTTTAAAGCTGGAGGAAGCAAAGGTGAAAAATACTCACAATAATCTCCCATTAGAGGCTCAGCATATTTTGATTATTTTTCAACTTTGAAGCTAAATCTCTTGGGAAATAGTAGGAGTTGCTTAAACGGCATTTCTGTGTACCCTGTGCGGAAATTATTCCAAAATGTCTTGCTCTGTTTACTTACAATCTACATGTGCTTGGTAAACCATGGATGCTTGCTTGAAAAAGAAGCACTACCCTAGATTCTAAACTAACTAAATTATTTTTATGAGAAAAAAATGTTATTCCTACAAAGTGAAATGGAAAGCCTGGTGAAGGTAGTTTGAGATCTTTTAAATTATTCTTTTACTCACAGTACAGAAAAAGAATTTTTGGCTCTTAGAGACTATTTTAAAATGATACTAAAATATAGTTAATTTTTAAGAATAATGACTACCTCCAAATTCCAAAGATTAATTCAGAAGGAATTAATAACTTGAGAAAGTCCAATGTATTCTCTGGGGGTTATAGAAAATATATACAGATCTGTGATGTAAAAAGCTTTTTCGGGCAATAAAAATTTAACGTAAATTATTTGCAGAGTCATATTTTTCTCTTAAAACCACATGGACATCAGGGTTGATACTGATACACTATGTGTATGGCATATTTATATCTACTAGTTTATTTTATTACTGAATATTAGTATTCTCATACTTCACCTGTGTATTATAGCACATAGATTGAAAGAACAATATAAATTATCAAGAGAACCAAAAGTAATCAGGTCTTAATAGTCAGTGGAAGAGCCATGGCTTATGGTTCTCAGAAACCTGGGTTCAACCCTCAGCCTATCCCATCCTCCAAAGATAACTAAGTATACTGTAGTTGTGTTCATAGTGTTTTCATTGTTACAAAGTTAGAGATGGTCAGGTCACAAAGAAAAGTTTTGTATTTGAATTTCAGAGATTAATGATTGCCTTCATTGTTTTGGTCATGTGCAAAGAGACTGTATATCATGGAAAAAGCATAACATAACAAAGCTATTTATCTTATGACCAGGAACTAAAAGTAAGTAAAAGGGACTGTGGTCCCACATTCCCCTTGAAGGACATATCAGAGTCTACTGCTTCCCTGTTCCAGCACTTCTAGATAGCATCAAGTTTAACCATGCTTTTATTGCACAGATCCTTGGAAAATGTTCTTGATCCAAAGATAGCAAAAGTCTTCTATGATGAATATGTGTGATATTTTCCATTAACATGTGTACTAGATAGATGGCGACTTGACCATTTTACCTTGACATTTTAAACTATGAATTTTACTTTTAGAAAGAGTATATTTTTTAAATTTAGAAAATAAATGTCCCAGTCTATAAAAGGTCTTTTTTATTTTAATATGAAAGTATTAGTGGTTAAAAATTTTCCATTTGAAAGCATTTACATATTTGTGTTATAATTTATGTGGCTTTAATTTTCTAAACTCTTAATCAGTCGTTTCCACACACATAGGCAAACCCCACCTGGATCAGTGGTTTATAATCTGTGAATTGTGACCCCTTTGGGGACGAATGACCCTTTTATAAAAGTTGCCTATCACCTGAGAAAACATAGATGTTTTTATCATGGATCATAACAGTAGCAAAGCTACAGTTATGAAGTAATAATGAAAATAATTTTATGATTGGGAGGGTCACTACAACATGAAGAACTATATTAAAGTGTTCAACATTAGGAAGGTTGAGAACTACTGAGATAGATGAATTATTCATTGTCAGAGTTACTGTTTTATTGTAACTAAATTGGTGTGTGTGTGTGTGTGTGTGTGTGTGTGTGTGTGTGTGTGTTTATATACCCATTGAGGCAGGAAAAAGACATAGATCTACTGGAGGTACAGTTACAGGTTATTATAAGTTGTTTGATGTGTCCTAGGAATGGAAGTTAGTCCACTGGAAAAGTAACAAGAGCTCTTAACCACTGAGCTGTCTCTCCAGCTGTCATGGGTGGCTTTCTGTTTTAGATCTACCTCATATTCACAGAGCTTTTATAAGCACACTTCAGAATTCTTCCTTTCTTTTTTAGTATAGTGTATTTATTAATGCTTTGAAAATTTCTTACATGTATAGGAAATGTATTCTGATCCTATTTGCCCCCACTTTTCCCCACTTCTCATCTCCCCTCTCAATGTCATGTCCTCTTTTTTACTTATTTACATTTTGCTATAAATCAGAGTCCAATATATGCTGCCCATATACCCATGGGGGCACACCCATCCAAAGAAGAATGTTGATTTACAACATTCCTATGTCCTAAGTCCATGAGTGAAGGAATCCTGCCATATTCATAGCACACTATTTTGCTCTAGTCTCCCCTAACTTGTGGTTATTAGACTCTTTGTACTTCCTCTTCTGCAGTGGTCCCTGAGCATTGGAGAAAGGGTTATAATAGAGTTCTCCCATTTGTGGCTGAGTTCCTACTGACACTTATTCTCTATACTTAGACTAGTTGTGAGTTTATGCTTTAACTGTCAGCATCTGCACAATGAAACTTATGTGATGAGGTCTGAGAGTTTCACTAATCTCTGGGGAGAGAGATTCAGAGGGAAGTTTATGCTATTCAGCAAACAATTCTAGTAGACCCATTCCTAGAGCTTAAGAGCTCTACAACCACGTGGTCTTGGTTATATTACATTATCAAACAGGCATTTCCTCTGGTGGACTAGACCTTGAATGAAATAGGAAAGTGACTGATTACTTACATATCATTTGTGTCATGAGTTTACCTATTGGCTTGCATTATTAAGATAATTATCAATCACTAGAAATATGAAAATTATCTTATCACTTTTTCTTTTCTTTTTTATTTTACTTTTTAAAAGAGAAAATAAAATATCTTGTTTTCATTTTACATACCAATCCAAGTTCCCACTCCCTCCCTGATGTGGGAAGTCCTTCTGTATATGTTTTGCTTTTATTGGTTAATGAATAAAGAAGCTGTTTGACAACAGCTTGACAGAATATAGCCAGGATGAAAGACATATATATGGAGAGAGTATGTGGAGTCAAGGATGTGCCATGTAGCCACCAGAGGGGAAAGACATGAGCTGTCAGCTGGAACATTATCAGTAGGCCACAAGTCTCATGGTAAAATATAAAATAATGGAAATTGGTTAATTCTAGATGTAAGAACTAGCTAGCATTATGATTAAGCTATTGGCCAAACAGCATTGCAAATAATATAGTTTCTATGTGATTGTTTTGGGAGTCTGTGTGGCTGACAAACTAACTAGGGGCCTCCGCCAACAGATTGGTCATCCAATGTAGTTGACTACATTCACATAAAAACCCGAGAAAGCGTGTAAAGAAATTATAGATACAAAAGTACAGAGTTAAGCACAGCTTAATGTTATGGCTTCTTTGAGAGAGATTTTCATGATTCAGTGGTAGCAGAAAAAAAAACCAGGTAGTTTCAAAATGACAGTTTCCTGGTTCGCCGGCACAAACAGCTCTGACTCTTTCAATAGGTCTGGCTATGGAACATTTAAATGTTCGTGATCAACCTGTTGCAAATTGCTTAATGGCAACATAGACCTGCTGTGTGTCTGAAAATGGGGTGTGAGCGTGACTTGCACTAAACAGACTTCTGCCCTACTGGGTTGGACTGAGCCGATTAAAAAGGCAAAGCTGCTTCATTCTAGTAATGGATGCCACTTAGAATTTTCAGAAGCACTCCTGAACAGAGAAGGATTTCAGTTATACAATAAGACAGATTCAGACATAAAAGACCTCTAAAGGAGATACTATGTGTTTTAAAAATGTATGTTGGTTTGAGAGAGGCAAGAAAAAAAGTATAGAGAGTTGTAAAAGGAGGTAACTGGTTTATAAAAAAATAAAAAAGTCTTGAAAGAGTCAAAATACAGACATGTATAGATTAAAGGAAACTTGTAGAAAAAGTAATAGAGTAAGAAAAATAAGCCATGTAAAGATGGAATATACATGGAGAGTCTGAATTAAATATACTATTGTGCTTCCTTTGAATTTTTTGACTGCGAAGGAGCTCAGACGTCATATTGTATGGACTGTTAAACTAAATCATCACATATATTTTAAAAGTATCTTGATTTCAAAATTTTGTTCTAAGGATATGTTGCTTTAAAAAAGAGGTTCTGCTTTTGTTTCCACAGTAGATGAGAACTTGTGGGAACCTTCCAGACTAATGTGGTTTGATAAACCAAGACATCCCCAAAATGTTAGCATAAACACCCTAAACAGTATTTTGCCCAACAGAAAGCAAGAAGCAGTTTGGAGAGAAATGTGCCAAAATTTTCTAAATAATTTTGTGTATATGTGTGTTTACATTTAAAAGGGAATATGCTATAGAGATTTGCATTGGTATGGATCTTGATTTATTGATACAAATTTAAGACCAATTTTGTTATATGTATATTTCTGCTCTTGATTAAGGTATTGCATTTGTGCAGCTCATTTAAAAATTTAATGAATAATTAATAAATGCAGATTAATAGATATTCATCTATAATAGTAGAGTTTGTAACTATGTTAGTTAGGTTTTCTAGATGTACAGTGCTATATTTCATATGGATAGGCATTCTTCAAACCTTTCAAAGACTACATTTAAAGTGTTTTAAGAACTTAGGATTTTTCATGACACATCTGCTTCTGGCAGCACCAATCTACTTTGAGAGGAAGATGGGAATCAAAGAGTCTCCTTATGGAGTTTGCTAGACATTTGGTAATAAACTTCTCTTGCCTTGACTGCTTGATATTATGCTCTATGAACTGGACAAGCAGGACACACAGAGAAATGACTGTTGAACTTGTCTCAAAGTGAGATGCTTCTTCAGGGCTCCTGATTCATGAAAGTGCCTGCCAGACATTCTGTAGGACACAGAAGAAAGTGACTGACAAACTGCCAACATAGGTGGAACTGTCTTTGAAATTTCCTGCTTCTTGGAAAAGTCTACTGAATACTACGGACCTAGAGACTGAAGATAGATTCTCCAATAATACAGAAAAATTTGGGTGACTCCCCAGGCAGAAAGATATCTCTGCCAATTCTAGAGTTTTGAATGTTGCTAACAATGCACTTCCTGTTTACTTAGGTAATATTATATACTTCTGGAGTCTTTGATGGAGTTGAAGAATAGTTATAATTATAGCTTTCCTTATAATTACAGCTTTTCTTATTTATGATAATAAGTAGATATAAATATTGTAACTGTAATTCTTACTTGATATCTGATTTGTTATATGTAATTTTACTATGTTAAATTTAAAACCTTCTTTTTTATTTAAACAGAACAGGGGAAATGGTGTGGGAAGTCCTTCTGTATATGTTTAGTATTTATTGGTTAATGAATAAAGAAACTGTCTTGGGCCTGTGCAGGGCAGAATAAATGTAGGCAGGGAAAACTAGGCTGAATGGTGGGAGGAAGAAGGTGGAGTCAAGAGAAACCATGTAGCCCCACCAGAGAGAGATGCCAGATTAAACTTTTCCAGTAAGTCACAGTCATGTGGTGATACACAGATTAATAGAAATGAGTTAAATTAAGATGTATAGAGATAATAGGCCACCAGTGATTTAATTAATACAGTTTCTGTGTGGTTGTTTAAAGTCTGGGCAGCCAGGAAGGAAAAAGTGACCTTCCTAGAACACCTCCCCTTCTCCCATTCCCTCCACCTTCTTCCCGACACCATCTTCCATCCACTCCTCAGAGAGGGTAATGTGCATGATATAGGGAAGGTCCAAGGCCCTCTCTACTCTATTTAGGATGAGCAAGGTATCCATCCAAAAAGATCAGGTTCCCCAAAAGCCAGTACAAGCAGTTGGGATAAATCCTGGTGCCACTGCCAGTGACCATACAACTTTCACCCACATTCAGAGGGTCTAGTTTGGTCCTATGTTTATTCCTTCCCTGTCTGGCTGGAGTTGGTGAGCTCCCATTATGTCAGGTAAACTGTTTCAGTGGATGTTCCCATCATGGTCAAGAACATTGTTCTCATTTTCTCACTCTTCCTACTCTTCAACTGCACCTTTGGGAGCTAGCCCAGTGTTCCACTGTGGGTCTCTATAGTTTTTCATCAGTTTCTGGATGAAGGTTCTATGGTGACATTTACAATATTCATCATTCTGACTATAGGCCAAGGCCAGTTCAGGCATTCTTTCTTCTATTATTTAGGGTCTTAGCTGGGGTCAGCCTTGTAGATTCCTGGAAAATTCCCTAGTGTCAGGTTTTTTAATAGCCCCATAGTGGTTCCTTCAATTGAGATATCTCTTTCCTTGCTCTGATCTTTGTCCTTCCTCAATTTCAATTATCCTGTTCCCTAAAGTTCTCCTCCCTGCCTCCTTTTCCCCTGCTGCACTCTCTTCTCTCTCTAACTCCATGCTCCCAATTTTTGTCAGGGAATCTTTTCTATTTCCTCTTTCTAGGTCAATCTATATATGTTTTTCTTAGGGCTCATCTTGTTACTTAGCTTTTCTAGGGTCATGGGCTATAGGCTCTTTATCCTTTACTTTACAGCTAGTATCCACATATGAGCGAGTACACACCATGTTGGTCTTTCTGGGTCTTGGTTACCTCACTCAGGGATTTTTTTTCTATTTCCATACATTTTCATGCAAATTTTACAATATAATTTTTTAACCACTGAGTAGGATTCCATTGTGTAAATATATCACAGTTTCTTTATCCATTCTTTGGTTGAGGAACATTAAGGTTGTTTCCAGATTCTGGCTACTACAAATAATGCTGATATGAGCATAGTTGAACAAATGTCCTTGTTGTATAATTTAGCATCCTTTGGGTATATACCCAACAGTGCTATTGCTGGATCCTGAGTTAAGTTGATTCCCAATTTTTTGAGGAACTGTCAAACTGATTTCCACAATGGCTTTACAAGTTTTCATTCCCACCAGTAATGGAAGAGTGTTCTTTATAACACATCCTTTCCAGCAAAAGATAGCATTTGTGATTTTGATATTAGCCATTCTGACTGGTGTAAGATGGAATCTCAGAGTTGTTTTGATTTGTATTTCCCTGATTTCTAAGGATGTTGAAAATTCCGTAAGTGTCTTTCTGCCATTTGAAATTCTTCTGTTGAGAATTCTCTGTTTAGTTCTGTACCCTACTTTTTAATTGGATTATTTGAAATTTTGATCTCTAATTTCTTGAGTTCCTTGTATATTTTGGAGATCATTCTTCTGTCTGACGTGGGGTTGGTGGAGAGCTTTCCCCATAGAGTAGGTTGCCTTTTTGTCTTATTGACTGTATCTTTTGCTTTCCAGATGCTTCTCAGTTTTAGGAAGTCCCATATATTTATTGTTATTCTCACTGTCTGTGCTACTGGTGCTATATTTAGGAAGTAGTCTCATGTGCTCATGCATTGAATGCTATTTCCCACTTTCTTTTCTATCAGGCTCAGTGTGGTCAGATTCATATTGAGGTCTTTAATTCATTTGGACTTGAGTTTTGTTCATGAGGATAGATATGAATCTGGTTTCAATTTACTTTTGGTAGGTGGTACCTATCCAGAAAACTGTCCATTTCTTTTACGTTTTCCAGTTTTGTGAAGCACATGTTTTTGTAGTATGGCCTAATGATTCTCTGAATTTCCTCAGTGTCTGTTCTTTTGTCCTCTTTCCATTTCTGATTCTGTTAATCTGGATGTTCTGTCTCTCCCTTTTGATTAGTTGGATAAGGGTTTGTCTATCTTGCTGATTTTCTCAAAGAAACAGCTCTTTGTCTCATTAATTGCTTGTATTGTTTCTTTGTTTCTATTTTATTTATTTCAGCCCACAATTTGATTATTTCCTGTCATTTACTCCTCTGCAGTTATTCTTCTTTTTGGTATAGAGCTTTCATGTGTTCTATTAAGTTACTAGTGTGAAAGTTTTCACTTTCTTTATTTAGGCACTTAGTGCTATGAACTTTCTTCTTAGTACTGCCTTCATAGTGTCTTATAGGTTTAAGTATGTTGTGGTTACATTTTTGTTGAATTCTAGGAGGTCTTTAATTTCTTTATTTCTTCCTTGACTCAGTGGTGATTCAAGTGAGCAATGTTCAATTTCTATGAGTTTGTAGGCTTTCTGAGAGTAGTGTTGTTCTTAAATTCTAACTTTAAACCATGGCGATCTGAAAAAATACAGGGGGTTGTTTCTATGTTTTTGTATCTGTTGAGGCTTGCTTTGTTAATGAGTATGTGGTCAATTTTATAAAAGGTTCCATGTGGTGTTGAGAAGATATAGTCTTTTGTTTTGGGGTGGAATGTTCTTTAGATGTCTTTTAAGTCCATTTGAGTCATGACATCTGTTATTTCTCTTACTTCTCTGTTTAGTTTCTGTCTGGTAGACCAGACCATTTTAGAGATAAGGGTGTTGAAATCTCCTACTATTAGTGTGTGTTTAGATGTGCAATTTAAGCTTTGGTAATATTTCTTTTGCATATCTAGGTGCTCTTATGTTTGGGAAATAGATGTTCAGGCTTGAGACTTCATCTTGATGGATTCTTCCTGTTATATAAAGTGTCCTTCTCCATCTCTTCTGATTGATTTTAGTTGAAGTATATTTTGTTAAAAATTAGGATAGCTACACTCACTTGTTTCTTGGGTACATTTGATTTGAAAACCTTTTCCCAAACTTTTATTCTGATGTAATATCTGTCTTTGAGGTTGAGGCATGTTTCTTGTATACAGCAGACAGATGGATCCTGCTTTCATTTTTTTTCAGCCTGTGTCTTTTTATAGGTGATTTGAGTCTATTGATATTATGAGAAATTAAGGACCTGTGATAGTTAATTCTTGTTACTCTTCAGTGGTAGTGTTTTTATATTTTTCTTCTTTGGGATTTGCTGGTTGAAGTTATCTTTTGTCTGTTTTGTGGGTGCAGTTAGCTTGCTTGGGTTGATGTTTGCCTTCTGTTACTTTCTGTAGGGCTGGATTTGTGGATATGTATTGTTGTACGCAACCACATGTTTGTTCCCATCCACCCAGACTCCCGAAATAATCACACAGAAACTATATTATTTGCAATACTATTTGACCAATAGTTTAAGCATATTTTTGGTTTACTCTTATATCTTAAATCAATTCATTTTTATTCTTTTATATTTTACTTTGAGGTTTGTGGCCTATAGGCAAGGTTCTACCTAGCAGTTCTTGTATTCCCCTCTTGTGACCACATGGAGTCTCATGACTCCGCCTTCTTTCTCCCAGCATTTAGTTTAGGTTTTCCCATTTACCCAATTCTGCCCTCCAAGCCCAACACAGCTTCTTTATTAACCAATGGTAATTATAGCATACAGAGGGGAATTCTCATCAATGTATTGTTTAAATCTGGTTTTGTTACAAAATATCTTGTTTTCTCCATTGATGGTGTTTGAACGCTTTACTGCATATAGTAGTCTGGGCTTACATCCGTTATCTCTTGGTGTCTGCAGTACATCTGTTCAGAGCCTTCTGGCTTTCATGGTTTTTATTGAGAAGTCAGGAGTGATTCTGATAGGTCTGCCTTTATCTGTTATGTGACATTTTCCTTGGCAGCTCTTAATATCCTTTCTATATTCTCTACATTTTGTGTTTTGATTATTATATGGTGAGAAAACTTTTTTTTTCTTTTTGTCCATCTATTTGGTGTTCTGTAAGCTTCTTGTGCCTTCATAGGGATATAATTCTTTAGGTTTGGAAAGTTTTCCTCTTTGATTTTATTGAATATATTTTCTGTGCCTTTGGGCATGAGTTCTTCTTATATTCTAAGGTTTGGTGTTTTATGGTGTTCCAGATATTCTGGATGGTTTGTGTTAGAAAAGTTGTTGGATTTAATGTTTTCTTTGATGAATTTATTTTTTCTAAAGTATCTTCAACACCTTAGAGTCTCTCTTCCAGCTCTTGTATTCTGTTGCTTATGCTTGTCTCTGTAGTTCTCATTTATTTACCCAGATTTTCCACATCCAGAATTCTCTTGGTTTGTATTTTCTTTATTGCCTATATTTCAGTCTTCAAGTCTTAAATTGTTTGAACTGTTTGATTCATTTCTTTGACTGTTTTTTCTTGTCTTTTTGGGGGGAGAATTATTTGAGAGATTAATTGATTTTCTTCTATTTTTTTGTTTGTCTTTTCCTCCATTTCTTTAGGGGAATTTTTAATTTCCTCTTTAAAGGTCTCATTCATCCTCATAAATTTATATTTAAAATCATTTTCTTCTACTTCTTTTAGGTTAGGATGATCAAGTCTTCTGGTTATATGATCACTGGGTTCTGGTGTTACCATGTTTCTTTTTAGATTTTTGAATAAATTCTTGAATTGGTGCCTATGCATCTCTTCCTCCAATTGGTGCTGGCAGTGTCTTTGCATCTTGTTCCAATCCTTGCAGTAGCTGTCTGTATTTCTGCGAACTCTTTTTGGTCTGCTCTGGACTGTTTCTGTATGTGTCTGAGGGAACCAGTGAGGTCTATCTTGGCCTGCTGTTCTGGTTCACTCTCTGATCCTCTCTGTGCAGTCACAGCCTGTGCTTCAGGGTTCCTCTCTTGTTCCTCTCTGCATAGTTGCATCCTGTACTTCAGGATTCTTCTCTTGGTATTCTCTCTTGGTCCTCTTCTGCAGAAATCTTGCCTCCTGGCTGGCCAGAGAAGCTGAGGCAGGTGGGGAAGAGACCCTAGGGTTTTGCCCTGGTATGGAGGGCCTAGAGTGTGGGTGTCCAGCTGGATGGGTGGTCACTGACATCTTGGTCCTCTCTATGACTTTGCAGCCTTTGTTTCAGAGTTCCACTGAGGTAGCAGGCAATAACTATTTTATCACTTTTAAAAGAATGCCAGAAATAGGATACTTGAAAGAAAGGTGCTTCAAGATTTCACAAAATTTAAAAGGTAAAGGGACAAATTTCTAAGGTGTTGATTTTTATTTCATTTTCATACTGAAAATAAATCAGTATAACAGATGTAGGTCCTACTGAGAACCAAAGAAATCATAAAAACACATTCTATTGGAATTACACAATAAAATTTAAAGCATGTAAATAACTTTGGTTAAATGATAATGTTCATGATAGTGTGCATTTCTGCACTAAATGATAAATATCATTTCTTTTGTATACAATGATTTTATATCCTGTACTAATTTTGTTGTCCCAACTTCCTACAGAGTATCCAAAAGAAGAATGAGTAGTAAGATTTTGCCAATAGTCAATGAACTGAGCAGGGAAAGAGAAACACTCTCTTTTCTGTTCCCAGAATCTTCCTGTTATTTAATGCCCCTTCTCCATGAAGGCTAGCATGGAAAATAATTATGGAAGATGTTTTGTTGGCCAAATGTGTTTTGACAATAATGAGTAAAACCAGTAGTCATTTAAAAATTTCATAATGAACATCAAATTATTATAAGCAATATATAGTTTTGCAGCAACCAAAATATAATCCATAAAATTATAATTCATAACTGCTGTGATTAAAGAATAATTATAAAATGATTATTTATAAATATCACATGGAAAATCATCAAACCATGAGTTATGTGGAGATTAGACTTAGTTATACAACCATGTTCATACTTCTCTTATTCTTTCAAACATTTCATGTATTTCTATTTTTTGTGTGCATGGTGGGCCAGTGGGTACATTATATCATGGTATACATCTGAAAGTAACTTGTCAGAGGATAACTTGTGGATCTGTGTCTTTCCTTTTAGGCTTACAAGGGTTTCCCAGGAATGAACACAGATTTCAGATTTGTACAGAAAACACATTTATTTACTGCACTAGCTTGATAGCCCTCTCATTCCTGATACTTAGCCTTTAGAATTGTTACTAAGGAGAGTTATTAAAGTTCATAGATTTCTTTTAACCCAGATTCCAAATTACCTCCTAGTATAAGTATGATTTATAACCAGTAATGGCATCAACATTGATTCAAAGAATTTTATTAGTGTCTTAAATTCTAATTACACATGTTTTTAAGGAAGGCATATATTTGTATAAACAAGAGAAGTGGCAAATTATCCTTCTTTATAGGATCTTCCTGAGAATTGAATAAAAATATTAGGTAGCCAATGAATGGCATGACAAATGCCTGTGTTTCTTTTCAGGACCAGGTGACAGGTGCTCAGGAGCTCCCTGGAGCACAGTGGTTAAGGGAAGAAGGAGATGGGAGGTTTCATTTTTTTCCAATTTGTCATTGTTGCCACTACAAAAACCTTCTGATCACAGAAAGACAGTCAACATGGCAGTCTGAAACTTGAGGAGGGTATTGTAAGGTAGTGTGTGTGTGTGTGTGTGTGTGTGTGTGTGTGTGTGTGTGCATGTGTGTGTGTGTAGATTAAATTTAACAATCAGTTTTTCATCAATATGTATTAACTGTATTATAATAGTGATGGTCAGTGTGATATTCCCACACATGCGTCCACCATGCACTGATCAAATCCAGCCCATCTTTATTCACCTCCCTGAACACCTATCCTTCCCATTTCTTATTAATCAATATTTTATATGCAAGTAGATGTTTTTGTCAGATTCTACACATGAGAGTAAATAGACAGCATTTTGTTTCACAATGTCTGCTTTATTTTTCTCAACATAATGTTCGATAACACTGTCCATTTAAATAGAACACATAGGCCTGCATCTTACTCATAGTTGAGTAATACATCATTTTATATGTATACCACCTTTTTATTTATTACTCAGTTCATGGGTATTCAAACTAACTCCACCTTTGCTATTGTGAACAGTATCACAAAGAACATGTGCACTTAGGTGACATTTGTATGCTGATTCCATTTGCTATGGATACATTCCTAGCAATAGTGTTTCTCAATTGTGTGGTAGCTTTACGTTTAGTTGTTTTTTGGCAAGGTACCTTTATTTTTTTCTCCATACTGGCAATCCTAATGTACATTTCCACCTTTAATACCTATAATATATGGCATTATTTTATGTTTTATACATTACTTATTGCATTGTGCAAAGTGGCATTTTTCTCAAAATCCTCACCAATATTAGGCTTTTTTTGAATTTTAATGCCAGTCATTTAGCTAGGATGAGATATAATTCCACTGTACTATTGTCCTAGTTACTAATTTTGACCTTTGTCTGCCCCCTGACATGCTGTTAATTGATCTAACTGAATTACAAATAATTTTTAATACAATAAGATATTTAGTTAAAAATATTTACTATTTTATTCTCAAAATTTGTCCTTTACAGAACTGGCATAACTTTCCAACAAATTATCCATTCCTCCTGAGCAAATGACAGTAGCAAGTCAGAAAGGACTCGTTACTCAGAATTATCATTATGTGCTATTATCAATGTCCTATTGCCAGCCAAATATATGCAAACACAAAGAAAAAAGAAAATGTATTAATACATGGGAAAGTGGTATGGTGATTTGATTTGGGATGGGTCTCACAGGCTTAGATATTTGAAAATTTTTCCCTTGCATTGAAAATATTTGGAAAGGATTAGGAGGTGTGGCATTGTTGGAAAGTGTTATTACTGGAGGTGGGTCTTAAAGTTTGAAATCCCATGCCAAGTCCACCCCCACCTCACCAACTACCTGTGTATCAGGATGTAAAGCTCTTGCCTACTGCATCAGCACCAGCCTTCGGCCTCCCACTGTGATGACCATGGGCTAACCCTCTAAAACTCTAATTAAGCCCTCAATTAAATGCTGTTCTTTCTTCTACAGGTTGACATACAGTTATGCCAACACCATTTGTTAAATATGTTTTCCTTCTTCCATTGTATACCTTTAGCTCCCTTGTCAAAAATCAGGTGTTCATAGGTTTGTGGGTTAATATCCGGGTCTTCTATTTGATTCCATAGGTCAACTTCTCTGTTCTTATGCCAATACCAAGCTGTTTTCAATACTGTAGCTCTGTAATAGAGTTTGAAGTCAGGGATGGTAATGCCTCCAGAAGTTCCTTTATTGTATAAGATTGTTTTGGCTATCCTGGGTTTTTTGTTTTGCCATATAAACTTGATTTATTGTTCTCTCAAGGTCTGTGAAGAAGTTTGATGGGATTTTGATGGGGATTGCATTGAATCTATAGATTGCTTTTGGTAGAATTGCCATTTTTACTATGTTGATCCTCCCAGTCCAAGAGAAAGGGAGATCTTTCCATTTTCTGGTATCCTCCTCAATTATTTTTCTTCAAAGACTTAAAGTTCTTGTCAAATAGGTCTTTCACTTCCTTGGTTAGAGTTACCCCAAGATATTTAATGCTATTTGTGGCTATCGTGAAAGGTGATGTTTCTCTGATTTCCCTCTCTGCTTCTTTATCCTCTGTGTATAGGAGGGCAACTGATTTTTTGGAGTTGGTAACGGTGGGACTGATCTAATGGGAGCTCACCAAGGCCAGCTGGACTGGGAGCGATGGAGCATGTGATCAAAATGGACACTCTGAACATGGCTGGCAATGAAGGCTAACTGAGAAGCCAAAGACAATGGCACTGGGATTTAATTCTACTGCATGGTCTGACTTTGTGGGAGCCTGGCTTGTTTGGATATTTGTGAAGGGCCGCATCCACTTGCTCCATTACAAGATGGCGCTGGCATCCGGTTTCACCGCCAGGTGAACAAGGTAACGCACACGTGTTTGGAAACTTTCCACTGCTGCGTCCCTGCCTACTCCCGAGGCATCATCTGGGATTATGGGCAGCGGACCAATCCAAGAGTGACACGTCCGAAGCAAGGACTGTTTCCTATATAAGGGATGGGTTCTTTCATATCTGGGTCCCTGGCCATGTTGGCTGATGCTCTCTCTCCCAAGGGGCATTAAAGCTATTTCTGCAGAAGGATCCTAGTGTCCCGCGTGGTTTTTGCTGGCGAGATGGTAGTGTGGGAGAGATGTTCACCTTTAAAGACCCGTATGGGTGGGGAAGAACCTTGGACTTCCCACGGGGCAGGGAACCCTGACTGTTCTTAAGACTAGAGAAGGCGGGGAAGGTGGGGAGGGGAAGGTGGGGGGGGGTGGGGAGGGAGAGAGAAAAGGGAGGTGGGGAAGAGGTGGAAATTTCTAATAAATAAATAAATAAATAAATAAAGTTGTTCTTTACAAGTTTCTTTGTTGATGGTGTCTCTTCACAGCAATAGAACAGTAACTAAGAGAAATGGGATGGAGAGATGTCAACAAAAGTTGTCTGTGAGGGGATCCAAATGTTGACCTTCTCAGAATGATGTTAAATTATCCATTATAAATATTGGCAGACACTAACCAAAGTCATTATTGAAGTAAAGGAACATAAGCAATCCAGTTCAGCTGGGGCTTTGTGATTCCCACTCTCAAAAATCAGAAGAAAATGTCAGTAAAGATATAGAAATTATTTTAAAAACAAATGTAAATTTTGGACTTGGTTGCACACACCTTAATCTACCATCAGGAGTCTGGGGCAGGAGAATCAGGAGTTCAAGGCTAGCCTAGCTGTGTAATGATAACTTGGTTCACAACACCAAAAAAGATAATGGAAAGAAGGGAGGACAGAGGAATTAAACAAAACATTTTTTTAGAGAGATTCAAGTAGATTTGAAGTGTCATGAAAAAGAAATTGTGACAACACTAATCAAACCCCAAAGGGATACTGTATCACACTAACAAGAATGACTATGACAAAATAATAGGTAATCACCATCATGTCAAAATTGTGGATAAACTGGGGCCCTCACAGGGTGCTGAGGGAACATGTAGAATGCTGTCACTTTGGGAAAAATTCTGTAGTTCATGAAAAAGTTAATTTGTGATCAATAACTCCACTCGTAGATACATATCCAAGACAAGTGAAGATACAAGAAAAGCTGTAAAAATTCCTATAGAAGCACTCTTTTCTTTCTTTTTTCTTTCTTTCTTTTTTTCTTTCTTTCTTTCTTTCCTTATTGATTTATTGCAAGGAGTTTAGTTTATTGAATGACTGAATCAGATACTTTCTATCATCATTAATGATATCTTCATGAAAAGAGAAGATGAGTAAAGCACACAGAGATACGCAAACACACCCTTGTGCTGTCTGATAGCCACATGATAGGGAAGGCTTTATTTGTTAGAGCAAAGTCCTAGTTTCCCACCTGTTGCTGTGATAAAACTTTCGCAAAACAGCTGGGGAAGGGAAGGGTTGATTTCATTTTACAGGTTAAAGCTCATTGCTGATAGAAGTCAGGCCAGGAACTCCAGCAAGTTAGGAGCTTGAACCAAAAACCATGGAGGATTTCTGTTCACTGGAGATGCACTATTTCTAATAGCTGAAAATGAAAGCCATTCAAATGACCACTAGCTGATGTTTGCCTAAATAATATGTGGTATAACCAATAATTAAACATTATGAGAAACTGCTACAACCCACAGACTGAAAGAAGCTAATTAACATAGAGGACTGAAGGTGGGGGAAAAGTGTAAGAATCTCACTATAAAGGGGAAAATGAATGGACATTGCCAGTGAATATAGGAGGGGAGCCTGAAGAAAGAATGGGAATGGGTACAGAAGGGAACAGGTGGGGAGAAAATGTAGGTAGAGACTACTGGGAGAGCAACTGGAATCTGGGGGGGCACTTCTGGGGGTGAGCTAGAAACCTAGAACAATGGAAATTTTCTGGAATCTGTGAGGGTGACCCTAGCTAAGACTCCTAGCTATGGGATATATGGCACTTGAATCAACCATCTCCTCTAGCTAAGCAAAACTTCCAGTGGAGAGTTTGGGACACCAAATTAACCACAAACTCTTGACTGCCAATTTGTCTACTCTACCAGGTGTTGGGGTAAGAAAGGCACAGAAATTATGGGAATGATCAGCTAATGACTGGCTCAGTTGGAGACCAATACACTGACAGGCAGTTCAACCCTGAGGATGTGGACCCAGAGGTCGGATTACTCAGAGATTTAGGATAGAACCAAACACGAATGGCAAAGAAAGTCAATAAAATGATTCCTAATGATATTCTGCTATTCTCATAGATTGGTGCCTAGCCCAACTGTCATGAAAGATGCTTCACCCAGCAACTGGTGGGAACAGAGGCAAAAATCCACAGCCAAACATTAGTCAGAGCTCTGAGAATCCTTGGAAAGATGGGGAGTAGAAAAAGACAAGATCTCCTGATAAAATTGGGAGCACGGATACCTTGAGAGAGGGCTAAAAGGGAGGGGAGAGGTAGGGAGAGGAACAGAGAAAAATGTAGAGCTCATAAAAATCAATAAAAAAATAAATAAATTTTTAAAACAAAATTATGTGTTCTACTTCAACTGTTTTAGAGATTTCTGAATCAATATAGCCAGTAAGTCATAAGATATCTGCTTTGACCCTATGAAGACAAAGATCCACACACAGATGTGACAGGGTCAGGACCTGGGGGATGGCACAGTTGACTAAGTGGCATGGTCACTGTTTCTTCTGTGTGGCAAGCACATTCGTGAAGTTTAGGTCATTCTTAACATAATCGTAGTTCTTAAGTTTATAACTGGCATTTATTGAACACTTCACATGATTATATTAAGAGTAACTTAAAAATTGTATTATCATGGGGCTGCAATTACCAACCATGTACAAAAAGGAAGTATAGCCCCAAAGTCCATCCAATAGAGACAACCTAAACTACAGGTACGCTACAGAAGCAGGCTGAGAATGAATGAAAAAGGTTGTCTCCACTAAGAACTTAAATGTTTTCATTAGAAGTATTTTGCTGTGTGATGAGAAACCTGATGGACGTTGGTTTATAACAACAGGGCTCAGAACCTAGGGAGTGCATTAGAGCCATATGCTCCTGTGAATGTGCAGGCCTAATCTCAAGCCATCTGTAAAAGGAAAATCACCACCATAACAGGCGTCTCCAGTAATATTTTGCACATGAATATAGAAACAAAAGGATTTCTTTAACAAAATATACTAAATAATATGTATTTCCCATATTTCCCCTTTATTATTTGAAAGATGTTTGCATTTATTTCTATCCTTTCATTGTTCCAAAGGAAGATTGTGGTGGGACATTACTAAAAATTCAATTTGGGAAAGAGTTTAATTATTCATCCTATTCCCTACTAAACAATATCTTCACAAATAATATAACATAACATTGCTTTACGTTGCTTCTCATTTGCTTCTAGAGGTTTTTAGGCATGTATTTTACGACTTCTCTTTCTATTGTTGTAGTCTTCATGTTCTTTTCTGAGAGAAAACATGCAAGAGCAAATCCAACAACATTTTCCAAGTAAGTAATTTGATTGTTCATGTTTGGTTTTTTTTAAAAATACAAAATACCTGTCATCATAGCTGATCACAATGAAGATGGAATAGTAAGATCAAAATGGACTTATTTATTACATAGAGAATGTCTTGGAATACTTTTCTAAACCAGAATAGACTAAAATAGAGAAAATAAAAAAATATTGTGTTGGTACTTCTGTATGTTTGACAGAGTGACTCAGAAGGAGACAAAACCAATCAATATAAGAAATACAAATTTTGTTTTATAAGAAGAAAGCAATACTATTTCAAATGTTTTTTTAACAAATAAAGTGTTTTCTCATAAAATAACAATATGATATAAACCTTCTTCATGTAGTAAATTATTAAATATATCAAATAGAGTACCAAATATTTCTAAAAATCCAAATATAATTTATATAAACCAAAAGACTCACCAAAGCATTCAAATATGTCTAAAAGCTTTAAAAGATAGGTGTGGGGACTGGAAATTCAACACCATGTTGTCCTGTAGCTCATTACTGGCCAGCCTTTGGTGAAGATTTTTGTGGCAGCATATGGCAGAAGTGCCTGCGAGTTTGTCACATGATAAGATGTAACTCCAGAAATGTAGGAACTACATTTTTACATATTCATTTTATCCCTGAATCTCAAATTATTATGTCAGGAATAAAAAAAAACTGAGAAGCTTGCTTTTTTTTTTTTTTGTGCTCTATGCTCCCTAAAGCGTATCACTGTTATTGAATACAGTGCTTTACAAATTAATAGAACAACAAACAGTCACAAAGGTCTTACAGTATTAATCCCTTCTGGAGCAACATCTCAGTGGATGGGTTACACTGCACTAGACCCCACCACCTGACTATTCACCACCTCTCTACATTGCCACATTGAAGAGTGAGCCTCTATGCACCTGAAAGGAACATGGAAACCATATTTAAACCATGATAGATGCCATGCAATGTGCAGGGTAACCCAGGCACATTCAGATATAATGTACATATGAAACTGAAGACTGAGGATATTTTAGCCATGTGGGTAACAAATAAGGATAGGAAATAAGAACTCATTGGCCATAGAGAAATTTGTACACAGAGGTCATCTTTGATTAAGACCTGAAAAAAACAGATTCAAACATGTATAATAAATTTTGTGGAATGTAAATAAACATGCATTTAGAAGTAAGCAAGTTTTACATATTAGAGTAAATTTACACTGGAGGGTTGCTATGAAGGTAACAATCTCAACTGTCAGTTCAAAAATGTAAATTCCTATTCTCTGTATAATTTTTAGCTAAAATGTTGCTGTCCGTCATTCAGATAGTAGAATGAAGTGACAAAGTGGTCAAAGCCCTTATGGATGGAGATGACATTTATGCAAGTAGCCAAGAAATGGGTCTCTGGTGACAGCCTGATCCAAGTCATGGACCTGGCCCTGCAAACACTCAGCTCCCTAAGCTGGGTAGTGATTTCATTTCTCTACGAAGTCTCTTTACTGTAAAATACATCCATACTATAAAATATGCCTTTATATAGGTTTCAGGATTAAATACCATGGGCACAGAAAGAGCCTGGTTCAGTGTTTGGCACTCTGCCACTTCCATGGGAGTACTTCTGTTAGCACCCTTATATCAAGCAACACACCAGGATGACTTTCAGAAACAGGGTCATCTCAGTAAGTCTTCTCGATTAGGTACTGAGCTTGCAGGCAAATTCAGCAAAGCTGAAATCAGTAGGTAGGATTTAATGAGTGTTCTGTGCCCTCAATGCAAGGGTGCTAGAATTTAAAGCTACTGAGAATAGGATCAGGCTCTGGATTAGGACACAGAAAGAGAAATCAGAGAAAAGGGGGGAAGATCCTGGAAATGCACCAAGTTCCATCACTTTTTTCTGTGTTTAATGTGTTATTTGAGTCTTCACCTGTTATAAGAACTAATAAGTAGCCTGACCTAATGGGCCAATCAGCTTTATAATCTTATGGAGTCCTGTGTGTGATTTTTCTTTGGATTTGCCAGCTGTGGGGTACTGGGTGGGATGGAAACCCCAACAAGCCGGCCCTCAAGCTACATACGGCGCCAATGTGTGGACAACTATATCCACATAAAGCCTGAGACAGCTTGGGAAGCAATTCTAGAACAAAATAACAGCATTATGCATGGTTTCTTGGTAACAGAAATTTCTCGGGTCTGCTCAGCTT
This sequence comes from Myodes glareolus, assembly GCF_982192425.1. NCBI lineage: Eukaryota > Metazoa > Chordata > Mammalia > Rodentia > Cricetidae > Myodes > Myodes glareolus. Next base: position 51,782,297 of record NC_142041.1, on the reverse strand, counting down.
ACTAGAGGCAAGCAAATGCTCTCATCTAAGAGAGGCTTACTGACTCAGCTTTAGCTGCAAAACCTTGCAGCTCTTTTAAGAGGTCCTGCCACGAAGCACTTTAAACAGTGTTGATGAAAAGCTGAATGCATGCTTTTCGGGTTTTCAGCAGTAGCAGGAAAAAAGCTGTGCTGTTTTAAAATGCCAGCTTTCTGGGCTGTCCTGTCAGGGCAATCTCTGACTCTTTCAGGCAGGCAGTCCGACTGAGTGTGGTCTGTGAGCAGAATGCTAAAGCTTGCTAGCTAGCAAGGACCTTGAAACGTCATAGAGTTGTGGCAGTGAACACAGCTCTGGCTGGTATCTCAGCCATGAGGCTGGAAAGTTAAGAAATGTGATGCGGGAGAATTGTCTGTATTCTGTCAATCATATTTTAATAAAACGCTGATTGGCCAGGCAGGCAGTATAGGTAGGAAAACCAGACAGGAAGTAGAGGTGATGCAATGAGAACAGGAGAATTCTGGGAAGTAAGGAGGTTCCTCTGCCATTCCTGTACAGACCACCGAAGAGGCAGCATGTAACTTGCCCAGCAGAGAAAGGTACGGAGCCATTATGGCTAACATAGATGAGAATAATGGGTTAATATAAGTTATAAGAGTTAACAAGAAGCCTGACCTAATGAGCCAATCAGTTTATAACCTTATGGAGTCCTGTGTGTAATTTCTCTTTGGGATTTGCCAGCTGTTGGGGTACTGGGCAGGACAGAAGCCCCAACAAGCCGGCCCCTCATGTTACAGAAATGGGCTGGATCTAGCCGTCAAAGCCACGGCTTTAATCCTCTCCTTAAAGACTCATGTGGTCAGAAAAAGAGAGATATAAGTAAAGATAGATTCAATGATGAAGAAAACCTCTAAATGGTTTACAGTGTGTTAAAAATATATGCAGGCTAAAGGTTAAAGTCATTAAAAATAAAAAAGAAAGAAAGGGAGAATTAGGGTGTGGTGGTACACACCTTTAATCCCAATGCCTGGGAGGCAGAGGTACATTGACCTCTGAGACTTTAAGGGGCAGAGGTAGTTGACCTCTGTGACTTCAAGGTGTGGTAGCACACACCTTTAATCCCAATGCCTGGGAGGCAGAGACAAACAGATCTCTGAGTTCAAGGTGTGGTAGCACACGCCTTTAGTCCTAGCACTGGGGAAGCAGAGACACGTGGATCTCTGTGAGTTCAAGGACAGCCTGGTATACAGTGTTATTCCAGGACAAAGATATACAGAGAACCTGTCTCAAAAAGTAAAAGTAAAAATAAAAGAAATAGAAGTTAAAATAAAGACACATAAAGATGGAAAATACACAGAGAATCTTGATACTGTGTGTTATTATGCTCTCTTTGAATCGTTTGAATGATGAGGAAGGAGCAACAGCTGCTAAAAGACTTTAGTTTATAAATGCTGCTGAACTAACCCAAGATAGGAATTTTGAAAATACCTTGGCTTCAAAACTGAAGTCAAAAGGTATGTTACTTTGGAGAAGAGATTTTGATTTTGTTTCCACAGAAAATGAGAGGCTGTGGATTTATTCAGAGTTAAGAAAAATCATCTTTGACCAAGGGAGGCCACCTGAAAAATCTCCGACAGGAATAGATGGCCCAGATGTCTGAGTTCTACATCCAGAACAGATTCAAAACTGCTGCCTGAGATGATCAATACTCACAGGATACTCCAATCAGGACTTGATTATAACTTTAAATTTTCTTTAGGTCCCCATAAGATCATCAGCGCCCCCAACCAGCAGGAAGTAGCCTGAAATACTATGCCCACATTTCCAACAAATGAACTATGGGTATTTTCCTTTGTTAAAAAAAAAGAGGGAAATGGTGTGGGAGAATTGTCTGTATTCTGTCAATCATATTTTAATAAAACGCTGATAGGCCAGGCAGGCAGTATAGGCGGGAAAGCCAGACAGGAAGTAGGGGTGGAGCAAAGAGACTGGGAGTGTTCTGGAAGCAGAAGCTCCTCCGCCATTCCTGTCCAGACCACTGAAGAAGCAACATGTAAGCTGACAGCTGAAAAAGGTACCAAGCCATATGGCTAATGTAATTAAGGATAATGGGATAATATATGTTATAAGAACTAATAAGTAGCCTGACCTAATGGGCCAATCAGCTTTATAATTTTATGGAGTCCTGTGTGTGATTTTTCTTTGGATTTGCCAGCTGCGGGGTATCGGGTGCGATGGAAGCCCCAACAAGCCGGTCCTCGTGCTACATTCACCTCCAGCAGTACTGGGGGGATGTTTCCAAACAGAAAAACCTATTGAGTGCTCTGGAACTTGGTGGCTGGAGTTCTGAGAGCTTCTTCCTTCTTAATATATAAACTTGGGGTATAATAGGTGCAGACAGAGTGGAAAATTAAATTTTAATTTGTCAAATATCCACATGTGTAAGGTTGTTGAAATCATGCATCTCACAGGTAATTTGTAGGGAATGAGTTACATAGTGTATTCAAATGTTATAGGGAGAGGTAGGGAGAAAGTAGGAGAGAGAGAAAACTTCCATGTTCCCAGTTTGAACAGTGGCTCATTATACACACATATAATTAGTGCAGACATTGGGTCATCCTACCTGGAAAAGTGTTTTCATAGTTTAAATTAACGAGGGCTCTGGCTTATTCTATTCCTGCAGCAGAAACTATTTCTAAATCCCACTGGCTTACAACCATAGAAAAGTTCAGTTTGCTCATGAATCTGTACTTCATTCAAGGCCTGACAGGGACAGCTCATGTCTGCCCCGTTGGGCAGCATGGAGAATGGAATTATTTAATTAACGTTTAATCACATTTGTAGGAGTGTTGAATCACCCGAGATCTGCATCACCACCCTCCTGGTATGGACCATGGCTCCACACCACCATGAGCTTGGGCAAGGGCCTAGGGGTTAAACACAAGACACAAACATAGAGAGTTAGGGTCATTTGCCAAGAGGTGAATGCCAATTTATTTAGCTTTATCCAGAGTTAATATACTTTTTCCCCCAGTAATGGAAACCCCTCCCAGCCAGAGGGGGTTGGGGGAACTGGCGCCATGTGAGAACTTTTTTGCAGGCAGGTGGGCGAGAGGTGTGGGGCAGTGGCAAACAGGTGAGAGGGACCTTGGTGCCATGGGCTCTCCTGGGCAGGTTGGGAAATTACCATTCCAAAGTAATACAAGGCCCTAAGGCTAATTCACCAGGCTAACAGAGTAGAGCACAGAATTTAGCAGGAAGCTTAGCAGGTTAGCCAAAACAGTTCTTGATTTGCATCCCAGGGAGCAAGGGAAGACAGGGGCCTACATAGCAGTTGATGCTAGGTGCCAGCAAGCATCTTGGCTGAACTGTATCCACCCAACTGACCACTCTGTGCAGTTGTGTTCCTTCCTCGGGGAATGGCAAATGGTCCTGAGGGCAAATGTCCTGAGCAAGAGAATATCTGGTGGGTGTCAGCTCAATTTCCCAACTTATTCTTTAAAGTCGTGAGTTATGGTTTTATCCATTAATCCTTTCATTAAGCCATTCATGTGAGCACATGTTCAAGGTAAGTACATTGGAGTCTAACTTTTGAAGGCATAAATTCTTACAGACGTACTAGCATGTTTTGAAACCACTGCAAACTGCTATTCTCTGCTCTTTAATAAGAGTGAATTCTCATCCAGAAGGAATCCTGATGTGGGATTCCCCTTTGTATGCTACAAATGCCATTGATTAAAAAAGAATGTTTTTAATGTTTTAGCCTATGACAGGACAGAAGAGAACTAGGTGGGAAAACTAAACTAAATGTTGGGAGAAAGAAGGCAGAGTCAGTGAGAAGCCATGTAGCCACTTTAGGAGACTGATGTCTCCACCAGAGCCTGCTGAAATTTTGCTGATAGGCCAAAATCTGATGGTGATACACAGAATAATAGAGATGGGTTAATTTAGGATTTAAGAGCTTGCTAGAAATACGCTTAAGCTATTGGCCAAACAGTATTACAAATAATATATTTTCTGTGTGATTATTCCAGGTCTGAACAACCAGGAATGAATGAACAGTCTCCAGCAACAAAATTCATCCCTATTAACTCTCAAAAGTTCCATTTTCAACCATCACTTTAGGGTGTAGGCTTTAATATGAGTTACATGGGAGTGGGTGCAATCCATAGCCATACATTCAATGCATAATACCCTACTTCTCATCCAGTCTGTTCAACAATTATTATTGTGTCTTGGTTGTACCTCCATAGAACTCAGGGGACATCTTTGTAGAACGGGTTCCAGAGTTAGGACTCTGATAGCCAGGTCTACAAAGCAAGCACCTTTGCTTGCTAGATGTCTTGCCAATCATACCTCTTACTAATATTCCTATATTTGTTTCTTCTTTGATGGAAAAATATCCATACAATATCTTCTGATTAAGGTTTTTCCTCCCTTGCTTAACATTAAGATTTTGTTGTCTCATGAAAAGGTGTAAGAGGTGAATTACTGATATGGTTTCCTTTCTCTAGAGCTACACTTTCTAGGCTCAGGTAGAAAACAGGAATGCAAAGCAGTGATATTCAGCAGTCTTTCCAAGCATACACTCAAAAGGCACCTTTATTTGAGTAGTCTCAGCTGTATAAAGCATGGTTGGCATTCATCCCTGGAAAGAACTCATGTTTTAAGGCAGTATTCATGTGGGATTCAGGAAGAACCCAGAGCACTGAATAATCAGCTACTGTACTCCTCTATTTGAAAATTCATGACTAGTCAATTTTTTACAAAGGCACAAATTTTGAATACTTTTCTGTATCTGTCTTCCTCAAAGCAATGCAAGCTAGCACATGCGCCTAATAACAGAGGATAATTATTTAACTTCTCTGATTTTCTGAAAAGCTAGAAATCTTGTTTATTGAGCCTCTTCCTGATAGGATTTCATAATGAATGGAATCCTACCAACTTTTTATGCTCCATGAATATCATTTTAAGTAATAAAGGAATATACATCTTAGAGAATTAAATGATTCTTTCAACAATTTTTCTCTAGATAAGATAAACATTGAGATAACACCATAGATATACCTTACTTAGACCCCCTGCACAACTTCAGGAACCAGTAATTGCCCACTCAATTGCATGAGGGTTTTCTCTTTTAGGAATAGTCAAGGACACTCATGCCTGTTGCCTATGAGAATGACACACAGCATGGTAGCATCCAATAACACCCTATCGTGGTTTTGAAAGGCACAATGATAGTTTCATTCACTCTGAAGGTCTAAGGTACATCATGTGAAGGTTCCAATGCACAAAGCAAAGCAAATGTACACAGTTCTTAAAAGCGGGGTGGATCAAAATCCACAAGTTATTGACAAGAATGAAGACACAATCCTGGCTATGAAATAAGGTCTCAAAGGGAAATCATAGAATTGGAGGACAAATGAAAATGAGCATGAAGAAGAAAGAAAGAAAGGAAGTGGAAGAAGCGGGGAGTAGGAGCAGGGGGAAAGATGAGATAAACATTCAAAGAAGAAAGAGAAGGAAGGAAACCGAATGTTCAAAAATTATTTAAATATAATGAAGGAAGACAAAAGGCTGTACTCAAACGAATATATAAAATCTTATGGCTAAGAAAAGGCAGCCTGTGAGTGGTACACATAGATTTTTCAGGATCACTGTGAATGTGTGTTTTATTTAATAATTTATGTGTGTTTATTCAATAATTTCTCATTAAATTTATTTTTAACTTTTGAATTTATTTTAGTTCTTTTTATTTTATGTATATGGGTGTTTTGCCCACATGTGCATTCACGACTGCTGTCTGTGGAAATCAGAAAACAACATTAGATATCCTGGGACTGGAGTTACAGATACTTGTGAGCTGTCATGTGGATACTGGGAATCAAACTGGACTACTCTGCAAGAACAAACAGAGACCTTACTCACTAAGCTGTCTCTCCAGTTCCTCAATTCATGATTAAACTTATTTAATTTAATATCCTGACAGTGTCTCCCCTCTCACTGTTCTTCAGGCTACACTTGATGGCTGGCAATCCTCTGCTCCATATGCATCCTCCATTGTTGGTCCTCAAACTTGAATCTGCAACCAAGTTCCCTTGAGCATAGTTACAAAACAGCACTGGCCCTGTTCCCAGAGTTTCTGATTCAGGGGGGTTTGATTGAGACTTGTCACATTCTGACACTCCTGAGACTGCCAATAAAGTTATTCCTCAAGGGGAAGAGCCAGTGACTAACAGACTAGAATTGGTCATAGGGAAGCCAATAATTTGGATGGAGAAAGTGCGAGGGAAGAGAAGTGTGTGGACTTGAATTTGATACTTCTGTTTGGTTTTGGGACAAGTGAAGAGACATAACTCTTGCTGGGTCTCAGAGCAGAAAGCAAGTTTAGCTGGTTGCTTCTCAGCTTCTCGGATCTAGTAAATTTTCACCATCAAACAGAATGGTAGACGCTTAGTTTAAAAGGTTAAATGTATGTAACATGGCTGCAGTAGAGCCTGGGTGGTCTATGGGGTGTTAGCTGTGGGGCTGTTGTGACCCAGATGATAACTAAAATATCAGTAGATTCATGGGCAGCCACTAAGCAGACAGACAAACATCAAGATTATGTATTAATTACTTTTCTCATTGCTATGAAAAACATCTGATAAAATAATTTATGAAAGGAAAATTTTCTTTTGTCTCACAGTCTGAGTATATAGGTTTTAGCAAGTGATATGTCATAGAAAGAGTGGGAGTCAGCTGTCTCAATAACCACATGGTAGCCCATAACAATTTATAATGGAATCTGATGCCCTCTTCTGTCATGTAGGTATACATGCAAATAGAGTACTCATATATCTGTTACTTTTCCCTTTAGACGTCACAAAGCAAATGGGCCCAGTCCCCATCTTTCTGTAGACTTGTACTCCACTCCTTGAAGCCTTTCATCTTTGTCCTGGGACCTTGATCAGAGGAATGCAGAGAGAGGGAGTAGCTGCCTCTAGCTTTTGAACTCTTGTCTCCTTCTATTGCTCTTCTTTTCTGGAGAATTTTGTTGCATTTTATAATAAAGTAGTCCCACACTAGCCCAGAATGGAGTATAACAAAGTTTATTTAATATGGGTGAACTTGCAGAAAGGGTAGTAATCCATAGTCCTCTGCAGGCACTGGGAACTGGAACCCAATCCAGCAGCCAAGAGGCCCAGGCATGCTTTACATCTTCATTTAAAATACATGATGTCACGCCCAAAGTGGGCTGGTATCTTAAAGGGTATTGTCTGAAAAAGTTCATGCAGCAGAATCTTTCATTCTGTTATCATCACACATTCTTCTCTAATGACTATTCTCAATTTTCATGCCCTTAGCATTGGAGAATTTTAGAACTCTAGCAGCTGAGAAAAGTATAAATACTAAGCAATTAAAATTATGCTTTAAATTTAACTGGAGAGTGTTTTTATGGATGATTTTATAGATTAAAAAACAAATTTGAAAGCAATTAACCTGAATTTAATTTGGCTGCAACCCATCTCTCTTGAAATGCAAACATTGTCAACTGAGCAAAAAATAGTAAGTTAAAATATATGTTAATGTACAACTAATTTTTGACTTACTTAGAAATATAAACTAGCTAGGTGGTAGTGGTGCATACCTTTAATCCCAGCACTCAAGAGGCAGAGTTAGGCATATCTCTGTGAGTTTGAGACCATCTTGGTCTAAGGAGTGAATTTACAGAACAGGCTTCAAAGCTACACAGAGAAATCCTGTCTTGAAAAACCAATAGAACTGCAGATCAGCTGCTGCAATACCCACCCCTATTCATCAGACCCCACAAGCTACAAGTCCCATCCTGCCCCAAAACTCGACTATCTTCTTGCAACCTTGGTGGAACTCTGAAGTACAGCTTGCTACAATACAGAGAGGACCAGGAGGGGAGTGTCCAGCCACCAGGCAGGACACCACACTCTCTAGGCCCTCTATACTGGGGCAGAACCCCAGGCCTCTCCCCCACCTGCCTTGGCTTATCTAGCCAGCCAGCAAAAGAATTTCCTGCTGAGAGGACAAAGAGAGGAACTCTAAAGCACAAGCTGTGACTGCACAGAGTGGACCAGAACGTGAACAGGAGACCAGACCAAGAGAGCAAACTAGGAGAGACCTCAGTGGCTCCCTTAGACACAGATATTGACAGTACAGAGCAAACCGAGAACAATTCCCAAAGACTCAGACAGCTCCTGCAAGGATAGGACCAAGATGCAAAGGCACTGCTGGCATCATTTGGAGGAAGAGATGGATAGGCCCCAATGCAAGAATTCATCCAACAACCTAAAAAGCAACATGGTAACACCAGAACCCAGTGGTCATACAACAGGAAGACTTGATCATCCTAACCCAGAAGAAACAGAAGAAAACGATTTTAAATGTAACTTTATGAAGATGATGGAGACCTTTAAACAAAGTGAAAAATTCCCTTAAAGAAGTAGAGGAAAAGACAAACAAAATATTAAAATAAATCAATAAATCTCACAAAGAAACCCAAGAAAACCAAGAAAAAAAAGTCAAACAGGTGAAGAAAACAGCTCAAGACTTGAAGATTGAAATAAAGGCAATAAAGAAAACACAAATGGAGGGAATTCAGGGCAAAGAAAATCTGGGAAAACAAACAGGAACTACAGAGGGAAATATAATCAACCAAATACAAGAGAGGAAAGAGAAAATCTCAAGTGTTGAAGATATTTTAGAGAAAATTTATTTATTGATGAAAGAAAAGATTACATCCAACAAATTCACAAAATATCCAGGAAATCTGGGACACCATGAAAAAAACAAAACCTTAGAATAATAGGGATAGAAGAAGGAAAAGAACTCCAAATCAAAGACATAGAAAATATATTCAACATAATCATAGAAGAAAATTTCCCCAAGCTAAAGAAGGATATCCCTATGAAGGTACAAGAAGCTTACAAAACACAAATAGACTGAATCAAAAAAATAATCCCCTCACCATGTAATAATCAAAATGCAAAGCATACAGAACAAATAAAAAATATTAAGTGCTGCAAAGGAAAAATGTCAAGTAACATATAAAGGTAGACCTATCTGAATTACTCCCAGCTTCTCAAAGGAAACCATGAAATACAAAAGATCCTGGGCAGATGTGCTTCAGACACTAAGAGACCACATATGTAAAACCCAGACCACAGATGAAATTCCCAGCAAATATTTCAATCACCATCAATGGAGAAAACAAGATAGTCCATGACAAAGCCAGATTTAAACAATGCATATACACAAACCCAGCCTTATAGAGAGTACTAGAAGGAAAACCCAAACCCAATAAAGAAAACTGCACCCAAAAAAAAACCAGGCAACAGATAAACTCACACCAGCAAACTCTAAAGAAGAAAAACACTCAAACACTACTACCAAAAAATAACAGGAATTTAAAACCACTGATCATTAATAGTTCTTAATATCAATGGACTCAATTCATGCATAAAAGGACATAGATTAAGAGAATGGATACAAAAACAGGATCCGGCCTTCTGATGTATACAAGAAGCACACCTCACCCTTAAAGACTGACAATACCTCAGAGTAACAGGTTGGGAAAAGGTTTTCCAATCAAATGGACCTAAGAAACAAGTGGGTGTAGCTATCCTAATAACTAACAAAATAGATTTCAAACTAAAATCAGTCAGAAGAGATAGAGAAGGACACTTTACATGGAAAATATAAAAATGGACAATTTTCTGGATGTATACCATATACCAAAATTAAATCAAGACCAGGTGAACAATTTAAACCTATAAACTGCAAATAAATAAAAGCCGTCATCAATAGCCTATCAACCAAAATAAGCCCAGAGCTGGATAGTTTCAGTGCAGAACTATGCCAGAACTTCCAAGAAGAGCTAATACCTATACTCCTCAAAGTATTCCATATAATAGAAACAGAAGGAACATTGCCAAACTCTTTTTATAAGGTTACAGTTACCCTGATACTGAAACCACACAAAATTTAAACAAGAAACAGAATTACATACCAATCTTATTCATGAACGTAGATGTAAGAATACTCAATAAAATAATGGCAAACCAAATCCAAGAACACATCAAAAAAAAATCATCCACCACAATCTTGTCAGCTTCATCTCAGAGAGGCAGGAATGGTTCAACATAAGAAAATCTACCAATGTAATCCATTGTAAAAATAAACTGAAATAAAAAAACATATGATCATTTCATAAGATGCTAAAAAAGCACTCAACAAAATCTAACACTGCTCCCTTTATGATAAAGGTCTTGGAGAGATCAAGGATACAAGGAACATATCTAAACATAATAAGAGCAATATACAACAAGCTGACAGCAAACATCAAACTAAATAGAGAGAAACTCAAAGTGATTCCACTAAAATTAGGAACAAAACAAAGCTGTCCACTCTCTCTGTATCTATTCAACATAATTCTTTAAGTTCTGGCTATAGAAATAAGACAACAAAAGGAGATCATGAGGATTTAAATAAGAAAGGAAGAAGTCAAACTTTCATTATATGCAGACGGTATGATAGTGTATATAAGTGACCCCAAAAACTCTACCAGGAAACTCCTAAAGCTGATAAATACCTTCAGTAATGTGACAGAATACAAGATCAACTCAAAAAAATGAGTATCCCTCCTATATACAAATGATAAAGAAGCTGAGAAAGAAATCAAAGAAACATCACCTTTTACAATAACCACAAGTAACATAAAATATCTTGAGGTAACACTAACAAAAAAAGTGAAACACATATTTGAAAAGAACTTTGAGTCTTTGAAGAAAGAAATTGAAGAAGATACCAGAAAATGGAAAAATCTCCCATTTTTTGGATAGGTAGAATCAAAATTATAAAAATGGTAATCCTACCAAATGCAATTATAGATTCAATGCAATTCCCATCAAAATCCTAACACAATTCTTCACAAGTCTTTAAAGAACAATAATCAACTTCATATGGAAAATGAAAAAACACAGAATAGCAAAAACAATCCTGTACAATAAAGAAACTTCCAGAAGCATCACTATCTCTGACATCAAGCTCTATTACAGGACTGCAGTAAGGAAACAGCCTGGTTTTGGAATAAAAACAAAGAGGTTGACCAATAAAATCAAGTTAAAGACCTGGATATTATTCAGCACTCCTATGAACACCCAATTTCTGACAAAGAAGCTAAAATTATTCAATGGAAAAAAGAAAAAAAGTCCTCAATAAATCTGACCACACTGAACATGATAGAAGAGAAAGAGGGAAGCAATCTTCAATGCATGGGCACAGGAGACTACTTCCTAAATATAACACCAGTAGCACAGACAATGAGAGCAACAATAAATAAATGAGACCTCCTAAAAGTGAGAAGCTTCGGGAAGGCAAAAGACACAGTCAATAAGACAAAAAGTCAGCCTACTGAGTGGGAAAAGATATTCACCAAGCCTAAATCAGACAGAGGATTGACCTACAAATATATATAAAGAACTCAGGAAATTAGACATAAATTCCGAGTAACCCAATTAAAAATGGGGTGCAGTACTAAACAGAGAATTCTCAACAGAGGAATGTCAAATGGCCAAAAGACACTTAAGGAAATGTTCAACATCCTTAGCCATCAGGGAAATGCAATTCAAAACAACTCTGAGATTCCATCTTATACCAGTCAGATGGCTTATGCTAGAGAGGATGTGAAGTAAAGGACACATTTCTCCCTTGCTGGTGGGAATGCAAACTTGTACAACCACTTTGAAAATCAGTATGGCGTTTTATCACAAAATTGACAATCAACCTACCTCAGGATCCAGCAATACTACTCTTGCGCGTATACCCAAAAGATGCTCAAATATACTACAAAGACATTTGTTCAATTATGTTCATACCAGCATTATTTGTAATAGTCAGAAACTGGAGACAACCTAGATGCTCCTCAACTGAAGAATGGATAATAAAAATGTGGCTCATTTATACATTAGAGTACTACTCAGTGGTTAAAAAACAATGACATCTTGAAATTTGCATGCAAATAGAAGGAACTAGAAAACACCATCCTGAGTGTGGTAACCCAGATCAAAAATGAATATGATATACATATGAATATGATATGTACTCATTCATAAGTGGATACTAGCTATAAAGTACATTGATCCTATAGTTCATGATCCTAGAGAAGCTAAGTAACAAGGTGTACCCTAAGAAAAAATATATAGGTCCACCTGGAAAGTTGAAATAGACAAGATCACCTGACAAAATTGGGAACATAGGGGTTGAAGGAGAAGGAAAGGTATAAAGGGAAGGGGAGGAGAGAGGAGAACTTGAGGAGATAGTCAAGATGGAGAAAAGACAGAGATGAAAGCAAGGAAAGAGATATATTGATTGAGGGAGCCATTATGGGGCTAACAAGAAATCTGGCTCTAGAGAAATTTCCAGGAATCCATAAGGATGACCCCATCTAAGACCCTGGCAATAGAGGAGAGGGTGCCTGAGCTAGTTTTGCCCTGTAGTCAGACTGAATATCTTAAATATCACTATAGAACCTTCACCTAGCAACTGATGTAAACAGAAGCAGAGACCCACATCAGAGCACTGAACTGAGCTCCCAAAGTCCACCTGAAGAGTGGGAGGAGTGAGTATATGAGCAAAAAGATCTTGACCATGATGGGGCACCCATTGAAACAGTCTACCTTAGCTAATGGGAGATCACTAACACCAGTCGGACTGGGAAGGTACAAGGATAGGACTAAACTAGTCCCTCTGGATGTGGTTGATAGTTGCATGGCTGGGACAGACTGCAGGGCCACTGGCAGTGGCACCAGGATTTATCACTGCTATTTGTACTGGCTATTTGGGAACCCAGTCTTTTTGGATAGATACCGTGCTCAGCCTAGATTTAGTATGAAGGGCCTTGGACCTTCCCAAAATCAATGTGCCTTACCCTCTCTGAGGAGTGGATGTTGGTGGGGTAAAGAACGGGAGGAGGAGAGGAACTGAAAACTTGGATTAGTGTGTATAATGAAAAAAGACAGTTTGTTTTCTTTTTTTAGAAAAGTAAAAAAAAAAGGAGTAAAAAGAGAAAAATTTCAAAATGAGGATAACCCCCAAAAAAACAAACTAACAAAAAAATAAACAAATGTCCCACTCTGGGCCCTGGTTGTTGTGCATGCCTTTATTCCCAGTACTCAGGAAGAAGAAACAGGTAGATCTCTGTGAGTTCAAGGCCAGCCTGCTCTACGGAGTGACTTCCAGGACAGTCAAGGTTATAAAAAGAAATCCTGTCTCAAAAGAAAACAAAACAAAATTTGAAAAAATGATTTTTAAAAAAGTCCCCCTCTGTAGTTCCTCGTGAAAACCCACACACAGAGATGTTTTGTGCTTATATTTCACACAGTAGCCTAGAAGCAAGATAATATGGCTAAGGTTTATGGTGTGCTGGGGCAATTAGAGCTGAGTTCAGAATTAGGATAAATAATGCTGGTGAACAGTAGGGGCTCACATTGCAAAGTCAAGGTGCTGCCGATACCCAGACATCCCTAGGAACAGTGTATCTGTGTCAAGTAGTGCACCTGCAAGGGGTAAAGGGACCTAGGAGACTTTGGGGAAAGCCCTGTATGAGGAGAAGACTCAGGCAAGGGAACCCCAGGAGTGACCTCACTTCCTTACCAATGACGTCACAATGCAGAACCCTGCAACCAGGCAGCCAGCTGCTTAGAGACAGCCCAGAAGACTCACTTGTCTTGAGACAGCATAGGAAGCAGGATATTGTTCTATTGTTTTCAGATTACTGGAGGCTCGGATCTCAAGAAAGACAAAAGTGGAGGCCACGGTGAAGGCCATGGTGGTCCCCGGAGATGCCGGGTTCACTCCTGGCTCCAGCGCCTCTGGCCATTTGGTCAGAAAAAAACAAACTGGAGTAAGGGCAGCCAGGGCCAGGGCCACACAGACCCGGTTGAGAAGGAGTCTGACCCAAAGGACCTGAAGGAGTCTCTCCCAAAGGACCAAAAGGAGTGTTTGCCAAAGGACCCAAAAGAGGCTGCCCCAAAGGGCCAGAAGCAGTCCACCCCAAAGTACCTGAAGGAGTCCAGCTTCAACACGCTGGAAGAGGTGGTAGATAACCTGGTGACTTCCGTGAAGATTGGGTACCGCAATTTTCTTTCTGCCTTATACCTGCGCATATACCCAATGGATATACCACCATCAACCAGGTGGCTCGACCTGCTCTTCAAGCGGTATGCAAACTTCTGCCTTGACTGTGAAGAGGATGAAGAAGTAAAGAACACCATCTGTACTCTCCTGCACTCATGGATTGATGAGTTTCCTGAGGACTTTTCCAAGACTTAGACCTATCCATTCTGAAGAAAGTGAAGAACTATTTGATTTTGAACATGCCCTACTCAGATCTTCTTGTTCGTGTCCATGAGCTCGATACCAAGTTTCAGGCAGAAGTGGCCAGTGATTCAGAGGCCAGCGAATGAGGAAGTCCCAGACCTGGAGCTGCAAGGAGACAGAATAATGACTTGGCCTTAGATCAAAGGTAGGAAGTATGTGATACAGAAAATTTTATGAACCTGAACTAATGTTCATTGCTAGTTGTGCTGGATAGTTTTATGTCAACTCAATACACGCTAAAGTCATCAGAGAGGAGGGAACCTCAATTTGAAAAAAAAAATGTCTCCATATATCAGACTGTAGGCAAGTCTTAAGGTATTCATTTTAATCAGAGATTGATGGGGGAGGGCCCAGCCCATTATGACTCGCACTATCCCTAGTCAGGTGGCCCTAGGTTCTTTAAGAACACAGGTGGAGCAAACTGTGAGAGGCAAAAACCATTGAGCAGGTCTCTATCGCCTCTGTGTCAGCTCTTGCTTCCAGGTTCCTGCTCTGAGTTCTTGTCCTGACTTCCTTCAGTGATGAATAGTGACATGGAGGCATAAACCCTTCCCTCCCCATGTTGCTTTGAATAATGCTTCATCACAGCAATAGTAACCCTATGACACTAGTAATAGAAACAAAGTGGTCAATAAATATTTTTATTGAATTAGATGAATTATTCCACTAAAATTCCAAGCCCTTGAGTTTATTGGATGAGGTTGGTCAAAGTTTAGGAATGAGAAACCATTTGGAAAACAGAGATGATTATATCATGTAAAAAAACAACTCAGTATTATAAACACTGCAGAATCCCACTCACATGTGGAAGGTAAGAGTTAATTTCACAGAGTGATGATTACCAGTGCCTGAATAGAGAGGGTAGAGGATGGGAAAAGAACACTGGTAAATACATGAGTGTATTTGATAGAAGTGATTTCTTTCCATTTTTATTTTTACTTTATATTATTTTTTCTATTTTTAAAATGCTTTTAATTGAAATAGAACTGTATCACTTTATTCTCTCTTTTTCCTCCTTCCAGTTGATTTTCAGTGTTCTATATCACTGTAAGACAAGTGTGGTTGACCAAAAAATTTAATTGTATTTTTAGGAAAGAGAATTTTAATGTTGCCTCAAAAAAGAACTCATGGATGTGTAAGGCAGCAGATAATCCAGTTTCCATGAGCTACTCTTTGCGTACTTTATTTATTTACTCAAATAGCATGTTGTACCCTAGAAATATTTATGGTTACTACGTTTCAACTAAAAACTTAAATGGAAATAAAAGACTGATAGTCATGCAGAACTTGTTTAGAAATGAAACTATAAAATCATTTTTTGATGGAAAAGAAGTCTAACGATGTAATGATCTCATATTTCAGTACTAAATCAAAAGAAGCAGAAAATTATGATCTATGCAAAGAGAGGGCAGAAAATAAGCAAATGGTGTTTTCTAAGGAGTCTGAGTAGACTGGATCCTGAATACAGGTGGGAAGATTAGCCCTAACTTGACAGAGAATTCTTCAGTCTAGCAAAAGTAAAAGGTAGTGACTTCAGTCAGTAGAGACTTCTTCACAAAAACATTCTGTTCTTTTTTTATGTATATACAAATTTGGTCTTTGCTGTGTGATGTGAGAAACTGGTCTGTGGAAGTAGAGAAAGAGTTGGCTGGGAAGCAGAACAGAATTACCAGTAAATATTGACATCCCATTTAAAGCCTGGGGACATGCTCACAAAGTCCCTGTCTAAAATGTTGTGGGGATTCCCTAGAGGGAGATATATTTGGGATTTTCTCATTACTGTGGAAAAAAATATCGAGCAAGAAACAACATAAGTGAAGAAGAGTTATATTTGGCTTACAGTTTAAAGAGATGAACTCAAGCTTGATGGAGGACCATGGCACAGAAGCAGGAGGCAGTGACATTGCATCTACAGAAAGGAAGGCAAGAGCTATGAATGCTCTGCTTAATCAGTTTTCTATTTTTTATTCAGTTTGGGGTCCTCATCAATAAAATTGTATCCCAATATTTAGGGTGGGTCTTTTTTACCTCAATTTACCTAATCTAGACAATCCTTCATAGACATGTCCAGAGATTTATTTCTATGATGCTTTTAATTTCAATTAAGTTGAAAATTAAGATTAACTCTCATCAACTTTACACCCAAACATACCTACCCTTTAATCCATGCTGTCCATTTTTTATCCCTTTGATCTTATGGTCATTTCATAATGCAAACTTTACTCATCCCAACTTCAAAAGTCCCTCCCCCAGGCTGTAGTAATTTCAACACTGTTGAAAGTAAAAAAAAAAAATCTCTTCTGAGGCTCAAGGTAAATTGTGTATCTCTATAACCCGTTAAAAGCATGTTATGAACAACTTATACAAAGAAAAATGAACAGTCTCAGAAGGCTATAGATGTAAATATGAATATATTTGTGCATATACACATACATATAAACATATAACTAATATAATTAAAGAAATAGAGACTATCAATTTACAAACGGCAAAGACATGGGAGAGGTTTCAAAGGGAAAGCTAGAATGGTCTGGAGGGAGGAAGTAGGAAGAATGATATAATTCTATTTTGATTAAAATATTAAAGGAAAACAAGTTATGTAGCTGTAATATACAGTGACACACAATAAACATTCTCATTCTAAAGAGAGGAATGGGGAACACAGCATGGACAGATAGGATCAAAGCAAGACTCAGTTTCAGCAGGGCAACATCAAACCCTGCAGATCTGTGCATTTCACAAAGCATCTAGGGTTCATGGTGGAATTATATGGGTTCTAAAAGATTAGTCGATCTACCTTTCCAGTTCATCTACGTTCAACATATACAACTTCTCTTTTGATCTGGATGGAAGGATTAGCTTCTGATATTATATGAAATATTTCTCCAATCGTGTAAGTGTGAATGATCTATATCATCCACAAATAGCAAGGGCTATTTGATATCAGTTAAGTCTTGTTTGAAAATTCTATATTTTTTTATAGTTTAGCTCTTTGCTGTATGACTGCTTAATCCATGCAGATTTCTTTAGGAGATAGCCCATGGCTCTGGCGTCTTCGATATCTAGGGATCTCCATTATAACTCGGATTCACCTGTTTGCAGTAGTTCCTCAGATTTGCAGTAGATCCTAATTACAGATACTCTGACCCTTCCATACTTTATTTGGCCTCAGTAACTCTCTATAACTGTGTTATGTGATTCCATGATACCCTTAATCTTGAATCTTTAAGGCCTGCTAAGTCATCATCATGTATATGACACTTTTGTGTTCTACTGACAGTTTGCTATGGAGCCTGCCTCCTAGACCTCTGTGAGAGGAGCCATTGGATGCTGAGTCTGGAGACACTTCTCTAAGCAGTTTCTTTTCATGAGCAAGCAACCTTTCCAATGGAGTTCATGAAACAGGCTCTGCTTCCAACTTAACTTGTATTTTCAGAAGCCTGAGCCTTTGATAGTTGCAGTCTTGACATCATTCCTATTATTTTATATTAAGGCAAGGGTTTCTATTTATCATGGCTATTGTTCTATGTTAAAGCAAGGCTTTATGTTTTTCATAGCATCTTTTCTTAGCACACAACCTGGTTACAACCTTGAACCTGCTTGAGCTCTCTACTTTGACAAATTCTGTGTTGTTTCTGTCTTTCTGCTCTCACATGCTGCTGATTTCCACTATAGACTTGGATAATGTTGGTCAGCAATAACCATGACATAACCTCAACCATATCCTTCCTTGAAATTCCCTCTATCAAACCAATTAGATCATTACCCCAGAATTTAGTTTTACTCAAGTTCTCTAAGTTCTTCATTAATCATAATGAAGCCAGATTCTATGCCCAAGTACACACTTAATGTTTCTCTAGACCAGTTACCAACTGAGTCCTTGCATCCTCAGAAACATCATGAGCCATGTTTCTACCATCTCTCATTTTTCTTGACTTTCTGTTCTTCCAAACTCTCTTCTTATAGTGTTCAAGAGTTTTTCTGGCCCAAAGTTTCTAACTGTTTTGCGTTACTCTTGAAAACCAATTCTAAATGCCTAAGAACTGTGCTTAGGATCATCACAATACTCTCATTTCTTGGTAATAATTTTCTGTATTAATTGCTTTTCTCATTGGTCTGATAAAATATCTGACAAGGGAAAGCTTAAAGGAAGAAAGCTGAACTTTAGCTTACAAGTTGTGTGGATACATGGTGATGGGGCATGTAGCAGCAGTAGCAGGAAGCAGCTGATCACATTGTGCTCACTGTCAGGAAGCAGAGAATGAGGAATGCTTACTTTTATGATTTTTTAAAAATGCTGCAAGATCCCCCACAGAGCATCTGCGAGCCCAGCGGGTCCTGAGCTGCTCGGGCGGGGCGGGATGGTCCCGCCATGTGACAAGCGGGTGTGAGCAGGCAAGTGGATGGAAGACACGTGGGCAGACACATCGTACAGAATAGAATTGGATATTTATTAATTAAAGGAGAGAGAGAGTGTGAGGGGGTAGAAGGAGAAGAGGAGGAAAGAGACAGAGAAGGGCTCGAGAGAGACACGCACACACGAGGAGAGGGGACAGTAAGAGAGATCTAACATGACGAGAGAAGGGAGGAGTCGCTGGGATTGGGCGTGGCTTGTCTCTTAAAGAGACGAAAACCATAACACTTATGCTCTATTTATTTTTGTCCCTTTCTTCTGTGTAGGATCCCTGAGCATGGAATGGTGGCACCCACATTTAGGTTGAGCCTTTCCTCCTCAGTTAACCTTTTCTATACAATCCCTGACAGACATGCTCAGAGACTTGTTTACATGGTGATTTCAAGTGCCATGAAGTTGGCAACCACGGTTAGCCATCATAGAAGGAAATGGTATGAGAAGTCCAGTATGGAGCAAGCAGCTCGGCTGTAAGACGAATCATTCTATTAGTAAAGAAATCTCTGAAATAACAAACACAAAGGACCATTGTGAGTCAGAACAAGAGATTTTAGTAGATAGGAGGCTGTATAAGGGAAAACAGGAGATAAAGTTGAAGGGGTGTTGAAAAGTGTGAAGATTAGCAAAAAAAAAAAACCAAAAAAAACCCACTTCAGTCAGACCCTCAGTAATTGTGTGTATATTTTCCCTGATAAAGATCATTGGCTTTTTAGTTCATTATAAACCAAAGTATAAAAAAATTGAAAGATGTAGAATTAATGTTCTGCTATAAACTTTAAGAGCAGAAAAACATCATTAGTTCAATGAAAGTGATATATATATATATTTATATATAGCATCTTTCTAAAATGATAAGGACTTAGGTGGCAATCATACTTAACATTCCATTATTTCTCTAAGTCTCTTTATAAAACTCAATAATCAAAAATAATAAAACATATCCTCTTAAATAAATATATGTAATTAATACATAACAGAAGTCTCAAAAATCTTAGGTCATGGTTACAGTCATAGTACTATTTCATATTATAATACAGATGTGCTTCAGTCAAATTATTTCTTGTAAATCATGTGAATAAGTAAATGGGAAAAGTGAACATTTTGCTGGATTTACAATTTTAATAGATTCCATTTAAGTTTAATTTTTAAATATTATTTATTTTCTAACTGCTTAAAATAAATTTTAAATCTAATTTCCATGTCAAAAATATGAAATATGTATATTCAAAACATTATTTTAGTAAGTGGCTAAAGAACTGACATTTTCATATGTTCAAGTTCATGATTTCTTTAAAATAATTTTTAATAATTACATTTTTAATTACTAATTTGAATAAGATAGAAGTTTTCATAAAGGCTTCATTAGCGCAAACACCTGCTTTTAAGCTATATGTTATTTTAATATTAACATTTGCCTTTAATTGTCTTTATTTCAATGTCAGTAAAATTGATAGGGAGACTAAGATGTGAACGCAAATTGGGCATGTGTAAACAAACATTTATATCTTTAAAAGTTAATTATTATAGCACTACAGACATCTTTCTGACAAAAATGACTTACTAGAACACACATGAAAAGGAGAATAGCAATATCACTCCAAGTGCTGACAGAAATGAGGATATAACTCAGGTGGAATGTGCTTTCAGTGTCATATCTCATAAGTATTTAAATACAAATTCCAGTGACCACACCTAACAGGGAAATAATTGACAAGTATCAAAAGACAACTATCCTGCACTCAACAAGCACACTTCTTTTTTTGCATCTACTTTTTCCCCAACACTGTGCTACCTGTGAAGACCATGGAACAAAGGAAGGGTCAGTTTCTGAACACCAGCAGGGACAGTGACAGAACCTATGAAGTGAACTTGCCAAATTGAACATACATGAATCATTTGTCATTGGTTCTGGCTTATGTATTTGAAATATTCATTGATTTTGATCATTATTTTTGTGAAAAGAGTCAAATCTGTTTACAAAGCCCCTAAACATTTGCAACAGTTTCTGAATTATGTGGATTGTTTTCTACAGGGACCCAATCACTGTTTAGCTTTGTGTTTTGCAAATAATCCTGATCTCCCTGCTTCGTGTGTCTATAATAATTGCATCTGCACATAGCAGAATATATTAAATATTGCTAAACAAATAAAATAAACAATCAATAATTACTGAATATTAACATTTTAAAATATCTTTCCTGAGTTCTTCAGATAGTGATACAAAATTATTTCATTATGCAAATGGAAAACAAATTATAATTATCTCAGATAAGATGCAATTACTCAGAGAGCCTAGCTGGTATGAATGAAGGGTCTGATTGAATCTGACCATTTTAGAAACATAATTTAGGGGATCTGCACCTGAATAGAGAAAAAAAATTAAAGCAATTTATTGAAAATGTATAATTCTGGAATAATTCGAAACTGAAGTAGTGCCACTGGCCAAGCAATTTTGTAAAAACTGTGTCACAGGTAATATATTGCAGGAGATGGTGCCATTTGTTCCAGGGTCTCTTTCTGCCTTGCTCTGAGCCATCTTTTCATTCACCCAGTGTTAAGTCCTAATAGCTGGATTACACACACAAGCAGCCACCTTCCATTTTCAGCAGTCCTTCTGTTTACACATCCCCCCCAGCTTCCTGTTGGTGCAAATGTGGCTTACTGACTCTGTATGAATGCAGATTCCATGCTATGATCAGTATCTAACAGGACAATATTACACACTGATTGTAGAGTCTCTTATGAGAAATCGCATACTCTCAAATCTGGGCAAGACAACCCGGCATAAGGAAGGTGCCAAAAGCCTGTCTCTGTCCATTGCTGGATGACACCACCCTGTCCTGATGACAACTGGGCTAGGCATCAATCTGGTGACAGGAGATGGTCAGCTCAGGCTGCATTTCTGCCAATGCTAGGAGTCTTAGCCATTGTCCTACTTGCAAACTTCTGAGAGATTCCCTGTTTCTATTTTATTGATTTTTGCTCTCAGTTTGATTATTTCCTTTTGTTTCCATGCTTCTTTCTCTTCTAGAGCTTTCATATGTGCTGTTAAGTCACTGGTATGAGCTCTTTCAAGATTCTTTATGAAGGCACTTAGTGCTATGAACTTTCCTTTTAGCACTGCTTTCATTGTGTCCTGTAAATTTGGGTATGTTGTTCATTTTCATTGATTTCTAAAAAGTCTTTAACTTCTTTATTCCTTCCTTGACCGGGTAGAGAGTTGTTTGGTTTCCATGAATTTATTGGCTTTCTGTTGTTGTTAAAATCCATCTTTAATCCATGGTGCTCTGATAAAATATAGAGGGTTATTTCATATTTTTTGTATGTGTTGAGATTTGCTTTACGGTTGAGTAGATGGTCAATTTTGGAGAAAGTCCTATAATCTTAATCTTATCTCTATCATAGATATTCCCCAATCTTAATCTTAATTTTATCTATAAGGTGCCATGGAGAATTGGTGGGTATGAGTGAAGTAGCCAGGAGTCTCAATGTCATCTTTGTCCCTACACTCTCATTTCTCTTAGGTCCCTGCTTACAAGGTCTCTGTCAATCTGTTCAGACTGTACCACTGACCTGGAACCTGCTAACCCAGATCTGACTTTCATGAGGAAGACACGACTATTTTGCAGAAGGACCTCTTTTAGAATCCTTGACTTTACAGGACAAAAGGACAAAGGACTCCTGTGAAGAAAATTCAATTAAAAGATGAAATTTCTTCCATGACTCAGTGGGAATCTCTTTCCTCAAGAAGCCTGAGCCACTTCACCAGTGTTAGGATGGTGACAGACATGTGACACAGCCGAACAGACAAGATGCCTGGACAGACTCTAAATTGATTTCCTCACAAAAGGCTAAGAGATGAGTTAGAACATGCAGAAATCTGAGAACAATGGCACTATACACTGCTCACAAATGTCATTCCAGTATCAGTTTCAAATCATCTGGAAGACTTTTGGGGATAAGATTATTTACATGAAAATTTATAATCTGAACAAATAATCTTATCAAGATTTTTCTTCTTTGTGTGTGTAAATAAGTAAGAAATATCACTGCACTGAAATAATTTATGAACCTTTTTCCCTGGGGTTATATACTGTTCTATAATACAAATTTATTGAATATGTAATAATCTCTTTTATGGAAACAAATAACCAAAATGTTGACAAACATATATTTTAATTCTAATTATACATAGTTTCCTTCTTTCTCAATTATACAGAAAGGCCTAATACTGTCTTCATATCTTTTCAGAAGACTTACATTTTCGTTGGAATTCAGTTCTAAAAGTGCAATTTTAAATTTGTTCAGATTATAAAAAGCATTTTGCTGAGTTCACTGAATTTATTTACTCAGAAAAAAAAACCATTTCAAACAGGACCATTACTTAATATAAATACACCAAGTAGTCTAGTCTTTAGAGAAACAGGGCTTACCCACAACTTAAAGTAAAAGTAATGATGTATTTTCTATGGCAGACATATTATTTTATGTGCATTGAGGTCAAGTCAAACAGACTTGTCTAAATTTATAGAAACATAAAATTTGCAGTAAAACACTACTGTATCTGAATTTGTGAGTGGTATAATATGAAGTCATGTACACAGGCCCATTGAGAGATAGATTGAAATATAGTAAAACCTAGTGAATGACTTTTGTGGGTTTTCTTAATTCCAGCAAGTGTCGAAAAAGGATCATTGCTATAGTAATTGGTATTATCATATCCTGAACATCAAAGGCTTTCAAAGCACCCTTTAGTCTGCAGAAGTCAATTCCTCTATGCTTCCTGTTAGTAGTCAGTAGTCACAAAGATGGGAAAAAAGCCTTGGCAAATTCTTGCTTAATTATCTTTTTGACATTCTCTGAGAACAACTGAAAGAGAGGCTTATAAAAAGGAGTCAATTAACCTGTCCTATAAATTATACTCATCCAATTAAATAACAGCTAAAATATTGGTGCCTTGCAATCAGTTGATGAAAGAAAGATAATTTCTATATAAGGAAGAAAGCAGACAATAGGAAGTATTTTAGGATTTGTTCCTTTGCCTCTCCTGGTCCTTTTATGATTTATGTCACCTATTCTCCCTCAGAATATAACCAAATTGTCTTCAAGAAGTTTACAGGAATCCGGACGGTGTGTCTTAAGATAAAGACTCCCAGGAAGACTGTGCAGTACTTCATTTATTTGATTTGCATGTTAAAACTATGAAAACCCATGGTCCTCACTTCGTAATAAGAATGCTAGAGACTCAGAATAGAGAAAATGAAGCAGTGTATCCTATGACCTTGAAAACAGAGCAAAAGCCTAAGAGAAAGGTGAAAATGGCTGAACTAATTTAAAAAACGGGTTTTATATCCCTAATCAGCGTTCACTGTTGGAATTCCTCATTGCTGAGTTCTTCAAAGAGGCATAACCTTTCCCACTTCTCTAGTATAGCAGCCACTCTGGAGGTGGAGATTCCAGCCCCCTTCTGATTGATGGGCATAGTCATGGGGCAGTTTGTTTGTAACTTTCAGCCTATGAGCTATAGTGCAAACTGCCAACTAGGAAAAACAGGGTCCTAGTGCCTCCTTCTCAGCTGTGATTCGGTGATGAGATCAAAGCAAGCCTCATACTAAAATGAACCACACTGTTTGATTTTTTTCCCCAATACTATAAAAAAAAGTCCTTGTAGGTATTTAATTTCCCAAAATAAAATTAGTTCTATGGCAGAGACAAATACTTTAGCCTAAATCTTCTCAAATCATGTTGTACCTTTTAAGAAAACAAACAAAAACAATAGAATATAATTAAATACATACATTAATATCAAGTTCTTTTAATAAATTATTATTATTATTATTATTATTATTATTATTATTATTATTGGGTTTTTTGAGACAGGCTTTCTCTGTAGTTTTGGAGCCTGTCCTGGCACTTGCTCTGTAGACCAGGCTGGCCTCAAACTCACAGAGATCTGCCTGCCTCTGCATCCCGAGTGCTAGGATTAAAGGCGTGTAACACCACCGCCCAGCTTAGTAAATTATTTTTAAGGTTTATTTTATTTTTAATTATGTGCATGTGTGCATGTGTGAATGGGTGGTGTGTGTGTGTGAGAGAGAGAGAGAGACAGAGACAGAGACAGAGAGAGACTTTGTATGGTTATGTATATGTGTGTGGGTATCGATAGAGGCCAGAAGAAAATATTAGATCCCCTGTAACTGCAGTGCTTAGCACCAGTGCTGAAAAATGAACTCAGGTTCTTGACCACTTGGTCATCTTTTCAGTTCTGGTAAGTATTTTTATGTGAAAACAAAGATTTTTCCCTTAGAATTCATTCTTAGAACAAAAGCATCTTTTTACAATAATGCATGTCATATTTTTCACATACTCTCTAGTGTTTTAAAAGAAATAGCCTAACTGAACCTTAATTAAATATTGATAACCCACAAATTAGATTATGTTTCAACATGTGTGTCTTAGTTTGCTTTCTACTGCTGCGATAAATATCATGACCAAAGGCAAGTTGGAGAAGAAGGGCTTTACTTGGCTCATATGTCTTAGATCAATCACAGTCCATCACTGATGGAAGAAGACAAGGCAGGAACCTGTTGTCAAGAACTGAAGAAGAGACTACAGAGGAGCACTGCTTATTGGCTTACTTGAAGGCTTGTTTATGTTGCTTTCTTACAGTAGCCAGGACCACCTGCCCAGGGGTGGCACCACCCAGAGTAGTGTGAGCCTTCTCACCTTAAGCATTAATCAAGAAAACACGCTAACAGGCATAGCTTCAGGCAAATCTGATGGGGGTACTTTCTCAATTGAGGTTTCATCTTCCCATATTACCCTAGCTTGTGCCAAGTTGATAACAGTAGTAGTAGTAGCAGTAGTAGTAGTAGTAGTAGTAGTAGTAGTAGTAGTAGTAGTAGTAGTAGTAGTAGTAGTACTTATAGTAGTAACCATTACAATGAGCATCTATCAATGAGCATGTAGGACAGAATAAATATTTTTATTTGTTGCTATGCCATCAGAAGACTTCCAGTGCTTCAGACTTCCCAAAAGTCTTCATCTCTACAAAAGCACATTGCCATGTGTAATCAGAGTGCTTGTCCCAAATCTAATGACTCATGTGATGACTTGGTGCATTGAACTAGAAAAATATTCCCTCTCACAGAGACATGCAAGAAAGCACTCACCACTCTCATCGCTCAGCGTCAACAATCCAGCAGAATCACAGCTTACAAATGGATGGAAACTTTTCACAATTTTAGCAGTTTAAGAAAGAAGCTTTTAGTCCTGATTTCAACTTCTAACTGGCAAGTAAAATGACATAAGAGGCAGATCCTCAGACTACAATAATAAAAACATGCCAGAAAAACTGCAACATCAGCTAGCCAAGCTCTAAGAGCCTTATCAACTTTGCTTCTCAGCATTAGTACCTAGAAAACCAACTAGAAGCATATATGAAAGGGCTGATTCTGCTCGCTGAACAACAGGCAGTACAGCACTATATTCGCTGAGAAAATTAAATTAACCTATGCAAGCTGCCATGAGGTTTTGCATGTTGGTTCCTTCAGCATTAGACTGTAGAGTTGTCTTTTGTTGTGCCCTGGCAACTGAATTGTTTGGACATAGTGTTACAGAGAGGGGATCTTTGAAGAGAAACTGGAGTGAAAATATGCAAAGAATGTCACCTGAGAACAATTGTGATAGTTTGTGGTGCTCAGGATGTGGCCCCAGGATGTTCAAGGCAAAACCTGCCCTAGTTTATATGCTTCACTAGATACTCTGCCTTGCAGAGGAAAACTATGGCTGATTGGGAGCTCAGCAGGAAGGTCAAACCATCCTTAAGGTAAACAGTCCCAAACTACTCCAATCTGAAGTTTAAGAAAAAGCTTGATAAGGAGCTGTTTACTGCACACAAAACCAGCATCAGAACTTTAAAAAGGAATATAATGCAGCTCAAATGGGCATGCTGCAGTCAGAATAACCAGCATAGAATGAAGGACATATGCAATGTGGAAAAGCAAGAGAGTCTCTGCAACACCCAGAGAAACCACCAGATGAAGAAATACAACCTAACAGAAATGATGGATTGTGTCAAAACAGAGGTGAATATAAAACTTCAAACCCAACCAGTAATATAAAGAAAATATAAAGATAAAAAGATAAATGAAGATTTTATAAAATTGATCAAAATTTTACTTTTATAGATGGAAAATTTAGTATTTAGTTTCAGAGACTTATAAAATCCCTGATAGACTATTTGGCAGTGATAAAACATTCAGGGAATGAAGACAGCAAAGCCAGATAAAGAGAGACAAAGACTTGGAGCAAGTACAGGAAGATAAAATTATAAACAAGGCTTTACTGACTTGTAGACAGATGTAAAGCAGTCTTATGTATGCTTAGTCAGAACCTCCAATGTTTTAACAAAGCCAAAATGTTTAAAGAAATGCTGGCTCAGCATTTTCAAATTTTAATGAAACTATAATTTCAAGAGCATCAACAAAGGCACAAACATCAGAGACAGTCCCAGACTTCTCACCAAGGATACTGCAAGCCAGATAAAAGGAGAATTTCTTTAAGATAATGGAGGAAAAGATTAGAATTCCATGACAAGAAAAAAGAAAATAAAGTTCTCCAAGGGAGTCTTCCTGAGGAAACAAACCACTCTTAATGATAGGCATCATGTCCGGTAGTAGATAACCAACACACACAAAAAAAGCTTAACAACATCTTTAGAAGTTCTTTGTCTCATAATGTTGAGTCTGTTGTTGGTGTTGTTTCTTTATTTTGGGTTTTGCTTGTTTGTTTAGTTTTTTGGGGGGGTTGTTTTGTTTTATTTTGTTTTGTATTAGTTTGTTTTACCTCACAGGTTCTTACTGCATATTTTATGGCTTCTAGTTTAGGTTTTGTGGTTTGTTAAATTGTTTTTATTGCGCTATATATTTTTCTCCACTCCCCTTCCTTCTTCCTCCCTCCTCTTCTACCCTCTCCTGTGATCTCACACTCCCAATTTACTCAGGAGATCTTATCTTTTTCTACTTCCCATGTAGATTTGATCCATATATGTTTTTCTTAGGGTACTCTTTGCTATCTAGGTTCTCTGGGATTGTGAATTGTATTCTGACTTTGCTTTATTTCTAAAAGCCACATATGAGCTGGTATATATTATATTTGTCTTTCGGGGTCTGGGTTACCTAACTCAATGTGATGTTTTCTAGCTCCATCCATTTGTCTATACACTTCAAGATGTCATTATTATTTTCACTGTGTTGTACAGTTATGTAAATGTACCACACTTTATTTCTCCATTCTTTGAATGAGAGGCATTTAGGTTGTTTCCGGGTTCTGACAAATAATGCTATTATGAGCATAGTTAAGCACATGTACTTGGGGAATGATTGAGCATCCTTTGGGTAT
Source organism: Myodes glareolus (assembly GCF_982192425.1). Classification (NCBI taxonomy): domain Eukaryota; kingdom Metazoa; phylum Chordata; class Mammalia; order Rodentia; family Cricetidae; genus Myodes; species Myodes glareolus. The sequence continues at coordinate 51,754,117 of NC_142041.1, read as the reverse complement.
ATACCCAAAAGTGGTAATGCTGAGTCTTGAGATAGATTGTTTCCTAATTTTCTGAGAAATTGCCATACTGATTATCAAATGTCTCTACCAGTTTGCATTCCCACCAACACTGGAGGAGTGTTCCATTTCCCCCATATCTTCTTCAGCAAAAGCTGTCATCAGTGTTGGTTTTTTTTTTTTTTTATCATGAAAGACCCCCGAAGAGAGTCTTCCTTCTGGAGAGACCCTTCCCAAGGATCAACGAGAACACTGTTGCGGATGCAAACAGCAAGAGGTTTATTTTCAGATACACAGGCGCCTGGGGCGGCAGAGTCTCTCAGAGGACTTGCGTGCCCTCAGGCTGTGGTAAGGGGTTTTTATAAGGGCAGAGAGCAAAAAGCGCGGTTACAGAAGCAGATGCCTTGGTTACAGGGATTTCATTGGACAGCTTAATTTAGCCAGGTTAAATTGGGGAGAAATTCCCCCTTGATACATGGACCCCCCGGTTAGGGCTGAGTTGGCCCTTTCATAACTGGCACTTCCCGTTCTTGCCTTGCCTTCACGGCTGACCACAGATATCCTGTTCTGCTACAGACAGTCTGTAATCCTGTTTTGCAATGTATGACTGTCTGGCACAGAGGCCACTAGCTCAGGCCTGAACTCTAGGAGATCGCTCCCTTTTACCAGAGGTTGCTGGCTTGGGCCTGGTCCTGTGGAGGTCACTTGCTCAGGCCTGCTCTGGTGGAGGTCACTGGCTCTGGTGTTGTGTTTTTATGGGATTCCTTTGTATACAAATGTCTGTCTGTGTGTATCTGTGTGTGTGTTTGTGCGTCTGCATACATCTGCATTTATATGTATTTCTGTGCTTCTTTGTTTCTCTTTCCTCTGTTTTGTTCTGTTCTGGTTGGTTTGTTTTTGCTTCATTTTATTTTGTTATTATTCGTATATGCCTGTTTGCTCTCTAATGAAAGATATAAACGGGTTCCTGGTACCAACAGATGGCCTGAAATTAGAGTCCGTGGGCCTCTGTGTGGGTGCTGAGAATTGAACCCAGCTCGTCTTGAAAAGCAGCAAGTGCTCGTAACTGATGAACCGCCTTTGCAGCCCACACAATTTGCCTTATATGTGAGTTCTGGGCATCACATTCAGCCTCTCATGCTTACCTGGCAAAGACTACCGAATGAGCTATTTACAAACCACATAGCTATAACTAACATCAGTTTTTAGCTGCTCTTAGCATATCTCAAGTGTTCTGTATATACTAAAGGCTAGTTGTTCTGGACAAGGTAGGCATGTGGTAACCCTGACATCATAGATTCTTCTGCTAGACAATATTATTTCAACACTTAAAGTAAAATGGCAGGAGTTACCACATTCCTGCAAAAATTGTTACCAAGTTGTGCTATGCAATAATACAGGCATAAATGTTGTAAAGCAAAATGATAGGAAAGAATCACCAAGAAGACTATAATCATACAAAATTGTTTTGCTTATATTAATGATTAATAGAGTTCAGCAAAGCAATTATCACCAGGGAAATGATGGATATAAAAACTACTGGAAGGGTAAAAGAAAAGAGACAATATTAAAATTGCATTCACATTAGAACAAAGCTTTAAAGAAACTGTGCAAGTTTTACAGAAACAGTGCAACAAATATCCAGTTACAATAGTAGACAACAACATTCAGCTCTCAGTTTTCTACCCAAGTAGACAGAAAATCAGTGAGGAGTTGGTGAAGCCTCTAACAACCACTTGGGCTGATTGATGTTTACAGGGGTATATTTTCTACTAGGGAGGAACTCACATTATTTTTCAAGTGCTCTTAGAAATTTTAAAAAAAGAATATATATAAAAAACATCTCACAATTGAAAGGCTTGAAATCATACAAATATGTAGCTTCACAGCAGTGCAACGAAACTAAGAACATGAAATATTGGGAAATCAAATGCTTCTAAATAATCCTATGTCAAATAAATTACAAAAGAAAATAAAATACTTAAAGTGCAATAAAATTTGAAGTAGAACAGAACTTGTGAAAAATAAGTTTCATAGAATCTTATAGCTTGTTTGTAAAATTAAAAATGAATATTTAAACCAATGATGAAAAGTTTTCTTTTAGCTACATTGAAAAGTTTGATAAAGTTAGAAGACATAAAAAAGAAAAAGCTGGTCTCATATAACAAGAAAATACTATAAACAATATTCTACAAACAAATGTAAGAAGAATACATCAGATAACTTCTCTGCCGGTGTTTTATGGGAGCTATTTTCACAAGATCCAAAAGCTAAAAGAGTTAGTGACCATGTACAGATGAAAGGACAAATAAAATGTGTGATCTGCAAATGATGGAATGTTGTTCAGTCATAAAAACAATGAATTGATAAAACTCACTGTATTATATGCTTCAGTGAATATTAAGTCTAAAATAATTAAGAAACTAACTCCTTTGATTTGATTTTTCTAGATGAAATCATGAAAAGTTAGTATGAATTCTTGAATTCTTGATTAATGTTGATAGAATTCACCTGTAAAACTCTGACCTTGGTGCTGTCTTTTTCTTATTGTGAGTGTAAATTATTGATTCAATGTAATGGATCTAATAAGTTCTTTCCTCCTTGGAGGAGTTTTGGGTAGTGTGAGTTTTGAAGCAATTGATCCATTATGTCTAAGTTGTTTTATTTTATTTTATTTCTTTTATCTTTTTAAATGATCTAGATATTTCTCTATTGCTGTCCTGTTCTTGTTTTACTTGATCTCTGCTCCAGTTTCTATTGGTGGTTTTTTCTTTGCTTTACAAGAAACAAGGACTTCTTCCTTTCAAAGAGAGACCACTCTTCTTTCCAGCTCTCTAGGATGTAAGTTATTGACTTTAGTTTTCCCTTTCTTTGCTCTGTGTAGAGCTGTAAATTCCCTTTAGAACATTGCTTTCCGACTGCTTACACAAATTTGACATATTGTGTTTTCTTTTTTATTGTCCTCAAAGTGTGCTTCAGTTTGTTGATTTTTTTTAACCCATGTTGTTGTCGTATGCTGTTTTATATCCAAATGCTTGGCATGTACATTCTGACTTTCTGTTGTTTATCTTTAACTCATTTCTGTTCTTCTGAAACTACCTTGCATGGTTATGTTCCTTTCTTCATGTCACATTTGTTTCATGGCCCAGAATAATGTCTGTGTTGTTAAATATCTCAGGTAAAATTGAGGAAAATGTTTATTCTGCTACTTTTTAAGGCAGTAGTGCATATATGTCAATTAAATTCAGTTGATTGATGGTGTTGTTCAAGTCAATGATAGCCTTAAATATTTTTTCTGCTGTGACTACCAATACTGAAAGTTCAGTATTTAAATCTCAAGATGAAATGGCAAAATTGTATATTGCTCTCTGTGGCTCTATTTTTCCTCACACATTTCAACAATCTGTTATTTTTTGCACAGGCAAGAATATTAGACCATCCACATAAACTAGAATCTTTACTAACAATGGACTGCTAGCCTGTAAGTTTTCTCTTTTGAAGTCTTATATGCATGGTATTGAAGCTGATGTTATTTACTTAGTATTATCACAATGTAGATTGCTCTAAATCTTAAATTTTAAACTGCATTAATCTTTGTATTTAGAGTTTGTGCATAACATGGCTGGGTCTTGTTTTTATGTGATCATCTTATCAATCCATTTTAAACAGGTGTATTTGGACTAGAAAGATGGCTCAGTGAGCAAAGGCGTGCAATCATGAGGACCTCAGTCAGAATCCCTAGAACCTACATGAAAATAAAGAAGGAACAATGTGCCTGTAACTCCCTTTCTGAGAAGTTGGAGACAGGCAGATCCCTGAAGTTCAACTTGCCATCAAGTCTAGCCTACTCTGTGAACTCCTGATTCAGTAAGAGACTCCTGCAAATAAATAATAAATAAGGTGAAGGACAATAGGACAAGCTACTTGACATTGGTCTGTGGCTCCTGCAGGCATCCATGTGAACATGTACATACATGTCTTACATACATTCAAAGGAGTATATTTAGATCATTATCATTAAAAGATTATCAGTAATTTCCTTAGTATTTATCCTACTTAAAGTTCTACTGACAACTTTTGAATTTTCTTATTTTCCCCATCCCGCTTTTGATAATGTGTTACGTATATTTTTGTCAATGTGACTGAATACCCAACTAGTAGAGCTTAGGGGGACACCTTATACTTGGAGTAGTTTGAGAGCTGCCAATCTTGAATGGCAGAAGAGGCAGGGCAGTAACAACAGCTTGCTTAGCACTTAGTTGTCAAATTTTCTCTTTTATTTAGTTCAGAACAGCCCATGTAAAAGTGCTGCCCATCTCCCACAAAGGTCTTGCTTTCTCAATTACATCTCTCCGGAAGTTTCCCAAAGACATATTCAGAGGCATTTCTCAGATGTGATTCTTTCTGTAGTCAAGTTGGCAACTGAGGTTAGTTATTGTATACGCCACCCCTAACTTCAGCTGAGCATTGAAAATAATGGAGTTTGTCTTTGTTTCACATTTTAGTTTCAGTTGTCTTTTCACCATTTTGATTTCTCTAGAATTTTCAGAATGTGTTTATCCTAATCTGCATTCACCCCAAATAAAACTAAACCTCTTCACATATAACTTAGGTACCTTGAGTTCCTTATTACGCTATTGAGTTATTATACTATTTACCCTTATTTCATTTATTCAGTTATTATGATGATCATGTACTTTGCTTTAATTTTTACTTGAAACAAAAATATATGTGTAAATATATACATATATGTATATATATAATTTGATTTAGAAACTCTTCTCTGTTTACACAATTACCTGAATTCCTAGCTTATCTGTATGATTTCCCTTCCTCCTGATGAACTTCTCCCAACCTCTTACAGAACAAGATTATTTTAAGTAAATTCAGGTTTTATCTGTTTTTCATCTCTTTCTCCTTCAAAATCAAAAGATGGTTGCAGAGCCCTACGTGTGAGTTTTCTATTTCAATGTTAAAAATATTTTATTTTATGCTCATTGCTTGACTGGCTCCTCATTTAATGAAAATGTACTTTTTAATCCAATTACTTATGTTTCATTGACTAATGCACAAGGGCCTTTAGCATGGGACTTTATGTTAATCTGAAGAGCCAGCTGTGATCATTGAGCATTTCCTGTGGCCTTTGTGGTCACCCCAGTCAGGCTCCTTCCATTTTGTGCACCTTGTTGTCTCTAGGATGATTCACAATTATTTTCCTCAGCAGCACTTACGTCTTGGAGCTCCTTCAACAGCAATTCATTAATAGCACCCAAGTTTACTACTGGAGTGCTAAACAAAGAGAAGCAGTCTTTACTCTTGGAAGTCAATGTCTGGCTCCCCTCTATATCTAGATGGAGTGGACTAGACAGCCCTTCCTTCAGATGGCACACTCTGTGAAGGCAGTCTCATTCAAGTATTGGCCTTCAGGATTAAGAATGTGCCGCTAACATTTTATAGTGATTAGTCTTCTTTTCTTCTCTCCCCACGCCAGAACTTTCTTCGTAAGTGCTAACAAGCCAATAACATGAGTCCTTTTGTGCCTTGGCTGGCCTTGATATAGTCAGTGGCCATTGTTACTGTTGCTACCTAGTGATTTCTATCTTCACAATCACAGAGAGTTGCTGAGGTTTGGAGAACTGAGAGAAAGCTCCTGCAGTATGTTCCATATTAGGCCTGGGGTAGGGAATGGGACTTGTGTCAAACATTAAGAAAGCTTTATAGGAAGCAACAGAAAAATGTTTTAAGTTAGCAGGGAGTGATATCTTTCATGGTCAAATAGCAGTAAGGTAGCAAAAAATAATTTAGGATTTTATTGAAGGCATATTATTTTCTTTGCACAAGGGAGACTCACCTAAGTGCAATGTACTATTTACAAACCTAGCAATGAAAGAAGTAGTATGCTTTCGGAGACTTTGCAACCCCAGTGTCTCCTTTAATATTCTATCTACTCAACTCAGCACATCCTCCTCAGGCCATATGGCAAATGCTACAGTCAGGGAAAACTGTGGTTGGGTACAATTTTCTATCTAGTACGTTCAATGCAATTGTATTCATTTGCCAGTTGCTAATAACAGAACTGAGAGTTCTCAGGTCAAGGTTCCTATGACTGCCCTTCCATGAAAAGCAATGCATCATCCAAGATTGTGCCAATTCCCAGAGTCAAGTCATAAGCAACAAGCAGTCCTTATGGGCTGTAGGGTCATGCCAGCCTTGTTCTGATTCAAAACAAGATTGAGGGATTATCTCATGATGATGTAGCAAATAACCATTGGCTGCAACAAAACTGAATTCATTTTTACTTTTCTTTAGTAGAAAGAATAGTGTACATACAAAGATATCCATGCACTAATCCCTGATCCTGTACATCAAGAATGTTCAATGGAAAAGGAAAAGGGGTTGTATATTGAATTCAAATTGGTAATCAACAGTATTTAAGATAAGTGTGTTATTCTACATTATCTGTAAAAATCAATATAGTAAAAAATTCTTGAAATGTGGAAAAAGAAGTTGGGATCAGAGTGATCATTATGAAGGAGTGTCGGCCTACATTTGGGGTTTTGGAGATGGATGAAAGAGACAGCAACAAAAGAATATGGGGTTTTGATACAAGTTGGAAGGGCAAGGAAATGTATTTTCTTCAAAAGTGACCAAAGAGCAATTTATCCTAAAAGACACCTTGATTTCAGCTCCATGAGAGAGATGTTAGGCTTCTAATTGAAGGAACTGTCAGGTAAGGAATAAGTATATGTAGTTTTCAATCACGCTTGTGGAAATTTGCTCCATCTATGTTAGCTTCCTTCCTTTGCGGATACTGACTTTGAGAGTTTCCTTAACAAATATCATGCAGCAAAATTGTCTGAGTTTCTCACAAGGAACATGACCAATAACATGACAAATAGTTCAATCTTTTGAACTTTTACACTTAAATTACAGACTTCACAGATCCCTAATCACTAGTGACAATTCTGAGGCATACATTCAGCTCAAATGCACAAAACAGTAAGGTCTCATCCAGAGTTGCAGGCCACACAGAGCAGATCAGGCTATGAGGGCCTGCAGTCAAGACTGACGAGTACACTAGGTGAATTCGGGGAGGCAGAAGCTGTGATGATCTAAATGTGTTCTCTCCAAAACACATGCTCAAACTTATGCTCCAATGTGACTGTGTTAAGAATGCTCTACCCTCATGAATAGGATTAGTGCCTTCATTTAATGACTGGAGACAAGCAGCTAACTATACTATAACTTTCTGCTCCTTCCATTATTTGAGATGTAATCAGGGACCAGACTATGAATAGATAGCAAACCTACTAGCACATTGAATTTAGGCTTCCCAGACTTCATGCTGTGAATAGCAAGGTACTGTTATTTATAAATTAGTGAAGACTAAGTACAGTATTTTCTCTTAGCCATAGGAGAGGTTTACTACCTAGGTCATTCTCTTAGCTATGTTATCTAAAAATATTATGCAAGGAATTGTATACAGATACTTTAGGAGTCTGGTCCAGGATACTGGTGAAGACAGGATTTAAGAAATATAATATCCATGTGTATAAAGGAATCAAATCTGTCTTTTGCAGCAATTATCTTGAAATCATATATTCCCTTCAGGAGGGTGGAAGGATGCTCATGAGTAAATAACTCAGGTGCCTTAGGAAGTTCCTGAAACTCACAAGATTCTCAAAGTTCCATGGTTTCAAGGGCAAGGAAAGCAGAGATAACTGCTGAGGCATAAGGATCTCAGACCAGGCAAGCTGCCTGGAGGAGATTCTCCCATTATCCAAGCTGCCTGGAGGAGATCCTCCCACCATTCAAGCTGCCTGAAAGAGACTCTTGCATGAGCAAAGCTGCCTGGAGAAGACTCTTCTACCTGCCAATCCACCTCAAAATCCTGCAGAGATCTCAAGGGTTGTCGCTTTCATAAGCTGCTTCCCATGATGGTGTGGACACTCTATGATGCAGCTGCCTTTGAGTTATTTGTGCTCCTGGAAGGAACCTCTTCCCTATACTCCTGTTAGTTACACCTGTAAATTCATTGGTTTTCTCACACTTTGGTAGACTCATTCCTTTGTTCTGTCATTACTGCCCTGTCTGGAATGAGTAGATGTTGGTTTGAATCTTTCCAGCCCCACATGCAGGAAGTGCCCTTTTGATGTCCCCCCCTCCCAACCAGATAGAGAAGCTCTCCTGCTTAGAAGGCCTCCTTTGTTCTAAAGAGGAGGCAGGTCCACTTTTTTCTTGCGAGTACTTTAAATCAAATGAAGTTATTATAGACATCAATAGGGAAAATGTCAAACAATTTCTCTCTTTTCTAATCCACAAGCAAAACCAAAATGATAAGATTTATGTTTGAATGTCAGTATGCAATTAAAGGAAAACAAGATGTATTTCACATTATTGCCTGACAACAGAACATTCTGTGTGCAGAAAACTAGGGAAAAACAAGCTCCTGTAGTGTCACTGAGGCTGAACCTTAGACCTGGAGACAGATAAGAAATGCATTAGGCACAAAATGTGCTCATCTGAGCATTTTTCCTAAGATGCTGTGAGACCTTTATCTACCAGTTTATGTGTGAGGCACACAGTCTTCTTTAGAATCCTGAGCAAAATTCCCTGGATGCCAGACAGACCACAGTAATGATAACCAGCTAGCCAGTGAATCGGGTGTGGGCTGTGCCATTTCTCAGGAAGTCGCAGGGAAATCCTGATGCACACTGAACTTTTTTCCCCTACATGCTCTTAAAGTTAAATTTCTTTGTATGTGCTTTTGTACTGAAAAAGTGTGTATGTGTGTGTGTAAACACTATTTTATATCCATGACCTGATGGTGCTATGGTACAAACTGCCTTGCTTCCTTAAATGTAAGGAACTTCTCAATTAAATTATGTATAATGTGACAGTGACATTGTAGGTGCTGAGTTTTTGTTGTATTCTTTTCAAAGTATTGGATTTTGTTTTTGTTGGTAGCTATTTGTGGTCATTTAGTCTTTGAAGGCTAGTGTTTGAGTTCTGCTAGTGTAATGTATCATTACTGGTTATCCTCCTTGTTAATATTATTTTCTTCTAATAATTATGTCAATTTATTTTTAATTAATTCTATTTTGCTTGTATGATTATTTTTCTGCATATATGTATGTGTACCTACCATACACATAACCAGGGCCTGTGGATGCCAGAATAAGGCATCCATTTGATCTCCTGGAACAGGAGATACAGATGGTTGTGAGCTACCATAGAGGTGCTGGGAATCAAAACCTGTTCTCTGCAAAAACATGAATTGTTCTTAACTCCTAGCAACCTCTCCACCCTACACCTCCATCAAGTACTTTTGTGTCTTGAGAGCATTGGTATCTGACTGATTGGAAAGGTGCTGTGTGAGTCCTAGGAATGATCTAGACTATTGCGTTCTTTGTTTCTTTGCTCATCCTCTCCTTGAATCAAAGCCTGCAGGGAGCCATGGGCTTCAGTTGTCAGTCTTCCCTCTGTCTGTCTCTGTCTCCTCCTCTCCCATCTTCCGTTCTACTCCCTTTTCATGGTGGTTTCCTCCTTCTACTTTCCTTGTGCTCTCTCAACTTGAACCTCGGCCAGAGAATTGTGATCTGCTGACTCCACTGTTCCGCTTTGTGGCTGGGAATGGCCTCTGGGAATCAAGCTTTGGGGAAAATCAAAGTGCTTATCTCCTGAGTTTTGTTCATCTCAGGGATCACAGTGCTTTACTGCTGAATGATCTCTTCATAATGTTCCATTCCTAAGAGCATTTGGGCAGCAATTAAATACAATATTTTTTTTTGAAAAAATTTCCCCATAGACATGCTTAAAGGTCTTGTATCTTTCATTGGACTTTAACACAGGATATAAAAGAAGTCTACACTGATGAATTAATAACTTTCCAAAAAAGTTAAAGAAAAACCTTGACTTTGGTCAGTTATCAAGACTTTGACACCTTCATTCATTTAGGAATAATGGAAGAAACCAAAGCATTTTAGGATATCTTTGATGATATGTGCTTATGAACACTGATGGGAGAGTCACAGACACACAGTGTTGGAGCTTATCTTTATTACTAAGTAGATGGTTGATTCTACATAGGTTTCATAACATTTTTATCTTAAGTATTCTCTACTATGAAATAAGTATCTTAGCTTTAAATCTCATTTTTACGTCTGTGAGATAATAGCTTAAAGGCCTAATTAAACTAGCTGTGAGTGCCTAATCAGTTACATGTATCTTAAAGAGGTAGAAAGAACATATTGATAATAAAATATCATTATATGGCATATTATAGAAATAGTAAAATTCTGCTCAATCACATAAGCTTTCATACATAAGAGGATAAATATGTGAAGTTTTTTTCATGTATATAGAATTCCTGGGACAAAAGGTTTTGTTTGTTTGTTTTTTGTTGCTGTTGCTCTTTTTGTTTTGTTTTGTTTTTAATCAAGAAAAACGTTTTAAAGAAAGCATGACCTCAGAAAAGAAAAAGAATATTGTATAGCTACAAATCAGAAAGGCGAGGGCAGAGAGTCACTGCAGCAAACCTGACCAGTGTCCACCTGAACCTTGTTCTAGAAGGAAGTGGGCAGGCTGAGATAATGAAGTCTGACTTACTAAACATTGAAATCACCAAATGAGTTGCCCTGCTCTCACTTCACATGTAAGAGGCAGCATTTGAATAATCACTGAGCATTGCTTGAAGTCTTCTTATAGAGGGAAGTGTGTTCAAAGTAACTACACTTACCTTGACTGATCAATAAACTTTCCACTTTAAATATAAGCTGCATTTTTGAATAATGAATTAATGTTAAATGAGCTCAGATAGCATGGATCTGTCTATCTTGTTCCAATAGCTCTGGGGCATACTGAAAACTCAAAGTTATGAGAAACTGTGGAAAAGAAGAAAAGAGAGCAAGTTCCAAGTCAACTGATCTCCAGATCTCCCTGTTTGTGAAAGCTTAGCTCATTGTAGCCACTATCTCATGGCTATGACGGGTGGAGCACAAAGAGCTGCCTGCACATCAAGCTCCAAGTACTGAAGTGGAGCCTCACAATACTCTGGAAAGATATGAGAGATGGAGAACTAGAGAAAGCAGACACTAAGATTTCAATCCTTACCCTGTTGTGACTTTAGTCATCAACTATCTATCTTAGACCACTAAATTAATTTATTTTTCACCTCAAAATTTACAAACTGAAATATTCCTAATATCTATGGAAATTCCTACAAATATTGCACAGCATGGATCCAAAGAAGAGAAAGGATTTGCTGAGTGGTTCTAGTTCTAAATATGATGACCTTTGTACTAGTTGAAATTGAGTCCAATGTCCTGGAAATACTAAAAATAGTTTCCTGCCATATTGAGCGTTGACCAGATTATCACCCTAAGAAGCAAAGTGATGGATGGTAAAGATATACACGAAATATCTAAAAAATTTCCAACCACCTTAGAATAGGATAGCAGTAGTCTCCAGTAGAGGCTGATAGGATAGCAGTAGTCTGTATCCCTACTACAGGGATAACTACAGTTTATCTGTAGTTAAAGCTCCCGTCTCCTCCTCCTCCTTTTCTAAAAGCTCCTGATTTACTTTAGGCTATTCATATATGTCTGAAAAAGCTGTGTCTGCTTATCATTTCTGCCCAGGAAGTGGTACAGGGCTTTCCAGGCAATATATTTCTGTACTCTGACTAATACATTTGATACAAAGTTGAACATCTTGAGTTAATTCACTTGAATATCAACAAGTCCTTGGATTTTGTTTAGAATTGTGGGACATGGTCACACTACTCTTACCCAGATGATGTTAGGTACAGATGTGAGGACTGAGACTGTCACATCTGTGTTCAGGAATGTCACAGTACAGTGAACTGACGAAGGAAAGCCATGAAATCAAATCCCAGGTGGCACCAGATTGAGGATCAAGCCTTTGCAAATCTTGATAATGCAAGTTAAACACATCAAAATATTATTTATGTTAGACAAGGTTAGTTTATTGTTTGTAACACTAATGCCCAAAGCTAATGTAGAAATATGCTGTGCCATTTTGTTATTTATATAGAAAAAGAAAAATTTAAGTCTGTGTCAATTTTCAGAATTATGCTTTTGCTGAAGAATGATTTTAGAAAAGATTCTTAGAGTTTGACAAACCTTCTAATATCAAAGATGTTTATTTATCTCTGTCATGAGCTCGATAAAAATCTTGGTACTAAAATTGAGCATTCAGCATTTAATCTTAAATTACTTTGAAGAGCACAGGAGGGAAATAGCAAAATGTTCTTGAAATTAATGAATCTCATAGAAGTACAAAGGAAAAAAAATCTATAAAACCCCTTAATTTTTGAGTAACATTTTTAACTTAAAATTGCATGTCAATTATCTATTTCTACAATTAAAATCGAATTTATAAAAGAATACCCTTGTAGCTATTTATACTGTGATAAGTTTTTAAAAGTTAACTATTTAAATGCTAACCATGTGGGTTTTTTCTCTAAAATTAACTTGGGAATATTGACACCATTGGTTCATTTAATGATTTCTACTTTAAATTTTCCTAGAATAAAAATCACTTTCTCAGTAAGACAATCATATGTTCTTTACAGAAACTTGTATGCAAATGGAAATGAACATATGTTCATATGTGATTTCTCAACTTTGTATAGAAATGTCCTTGTGTAACATAGTACACACAGACAATGAACATATATAATGGAATGAAATCAAGAGGATTATTGTTCTCCAGATCTGGTGAGGGCCTGTTAAGTCAATAGACAAGAAATTGTATGTGGCAGGGGTGAGTAAAATTGTATTACTGGTGAAGTGATTTTTATTATATTTAGTTTCCAATTATAAATGGGGAGGCAAACTACCTGTATCTTTAAATATTGGATTTCAGTTATAGATCATGGACCAAAAGGGAATTCCTGTTTCACTGGGCATTCTCTTGGAGATTCAGCTCTACAGTATCCATATTGTTGTTTGAGACATAATTTGTATTATGTTTATTATAGTTCACATATTTACATGAAGTTTTAACATTCTTTGCTCTCCATTTCTGAAATGTATCAAAGAAAACATTGTTAGATTATAAGATGCTATGTGTACTTTTAAATTATAAAATACCTGTTTCATGATTCACAACTTATTTATGAATATTCTTTTTTGAAAACTGGATTAAATATGAAAATAGTAGATGTGGTATTATGAATCAAATGGCCCAAGAGGTCCATAGAGAGTGGCACTTTTAGGACATGTGGCTTTGTTAGAGTATGTGTGGTCTTGTTGAAGGAAGTGTGCTACTAGGGGTGGGGTTTGAGGTTTCAGATACTCTAACTAGACCCAGTGTGACAATCTACTCCTGATGCCTGGTGTTCCAGATGTAGAACTCTCAGCTCCTTCTCTAGTACCATGTCAGCCTGCATTCTGTCACACGTCCCATCATGATAATGGGCTAAACCTCTGAACTGGTAGCCATCCCCAATTAAATTTTTTCTTTTATAAGAGTTGCCGTGGTCATGGCATCTTTCACAGCAATAAAACCCCAAATAAGACAGCAGTTGATAACAGGGACTGGGGTATTGAAGTGCTAGGCCTGGCTATGCTGTTATTTAGCAAATGTGCACTTTGGGACTTTGGATTATAAAAAGTGGTTTAACAATTTAATTGAGGCTTAATGGATCATACTAGTTGGAACATGGAAGACAGTGGTGCAGGGTGATTTTTAACTGTAGGACATGGCACAAGAGAAGAATATTAATACTTGACATAGAGATTGTTCTTGTGATATTTTGAATGTGGCTTCGTTTGCCCTTATGTCAAAAATAAATCTGTCTGAGGCTAAATTGAAGAGTTATGGATTAACAGCTTTGGCAGAGGATATTACCAAACAACCCAGCATTGACTCTGTTGTGTGACTATTAGTGGCCAGTCTTACATAGATCTGTAGTGAAAAGGACAAACTGAACAAGGAAAAAGACAAAAATTAGAGTTCTATGAGAAAGTGTAAGGGCATCAGGAAGTGTAAACAAATTAAGGAAAAACCAGATGCTAAGTGGAATAAAGTGAGTGTTGACCTCAGAGCAAGATCTCATCCAGCTAAGCTTCCAACTTGTGAAAAGAATTAAAGCGTAGGGATGGGCATAATGGAACACACCTTCAATTCCAGCATTCAGAAAACAAAGGCTGATTGATTTCAGAGTTCAAAGCTATGCAAACTACAGATTGAGTTTCAGGACAGCCAAGTTGAGGCAATAAAGGGAGCCATTGAAAAAAGAAAGTTGGTGAAATGTATTTAAACAAGGGGGCCATGTTCTAGCCCCAGCAAGCAGAAGAATTTGGCAGCTTCAATCATGTGGTTCTGAGTTTAGAGTTAAAGATGGAAAAATGGTATTATGGAATTTCTCTCCATGGCTAAAGAAAGCTTCTGAAGCCAGACATGTCTCAGGGATGTTCCTGCATTGAGGCCTAGAGGGGCCATTGCATGAAGCTATAAAGAGCTATAAAGGGGAAACGTGGTTGCCTTGGATACCCCAAGATGTTGGAGATGCCAGAGCCATGAGTATCTGTCAAGGAAATCTGCTAACAGGGAGTGGAATCAGCCAAAGGGAAAGAAGTGTGCTACAGAAAAAAGAAAGATGAAATAAGTTGGAGATACGAAGATTGAGTTGACATCATACCTGTCATACCTGGAGATGCAGAGTTTGAAATTTTCCCGACTGGCTTTTGGTCTTTCTTTGGTCCAGCATTTTCTCACTATGGTTTATTTCCTCTGTTTTGGAACAGTAATGCATACCCTGTGCCATAATATGTTGGAAGTATGCGATCTTCTTTTTCATTTTGATTTTACAAGGCATTACAGTTAAGAGATTGCATGAGTCTCAGAAAAGATTCTGGACTTTGGATTCTTAAACAAATTAGAGACTGTTATAGACTGTACAGATTTTTGATGTTGTACTAAATGAACTTTGCATTGTGATATGGTTACAAGCTTAAGGGAACCAAGAAGTGGAATATGGTAATCTGAACAAAAATGTCCCCCATAGGCCTGTAAGGAGTGGCACAATTAGGAAGTTTGACCTGATTAGAGTATGTGTGGTCTTATTGGAGGAAATATGTCACTGGGGACAGGCTTTGAGGTTTCCGATGATCAAGTCAGCCTAGTGACTCAGTCTCTCTTTCTGCTGCCTTCTGATCTGGACGTAGAACTCTCACTTTCTTCTATACCATGGCTGCATGCATGCTGCCATGCTTTCCACCATGACAATAATGAACTAAACTTATAAACTGTAATGCAGTCTAAGTGAAATATTTTTCTTTATAAACATTGCCATGGTCATGGTGTCTCTTTATAGCAGTAGAAACTTTAATGCAGTAGAAACTTTAATGCATTGCTATCATACTTTCTATAGGTATTCAGCATGATATTAAAAGCAATTAGGATCCCTCATTAGATAAATTTAGAAAATCCTTTTGCTGTGCTAAAAAGATTTATTTGTGAGAACAGAGAGTGGAAGTGTGTATTTATGGTCCCATGCTGAGTATCGTAGAATTGATACATGACTAACACATATTTGCAAAGAGAGAAATAAGGGAGAAAGAAAGGAAACACAGATACATCTATTGGGAATCAGGAAGCATAATACCCATTAATAGACATCATCAGCCTATAGAAGAACACCTCCCCTCCACCTGTAGCCAGTACTGGCCACTTCAGCACTTAGTCAGGATGCAAATTCCTAGGAGACACAGATCATTTGTTCAAAGAGAGACAGAGAAATGAGAAAACGGAGTGAAAAGGAAGGCCTGGCTTCTTTTGCTTACACTTATGCAAGGAAACCCATGCATTTCACTTCTCAGAGAAAAGTGATACATACATTTGAAAGAACCTTGAACTTCAGACAAAATGGAAAAAGAGGCAACTGTAGCACATGCAGCAAATTTGCTCAGAAGTAATTCTCAGCTCCACTAATAGACACAAGATATTGCAGGAGTTAAGTTTTCCTGTAGACATAGGTTATTAAATAAGTAAGCTGTATGATTATTGATATTTTTGCTTTCCTTTTTTAGAGCTGATTCAAAGAATAAAATTTTTCTAGAGAAATCCATCTTAAATGTAAAATGTGACTGTCTGACACTGATTCTGTGAAGTGAACTCAGGGCCAGTGCTAGAAAAGAACATGCTCTTAATTACATTTTCTGGCCCAAACTTTGACATAAGTCTATGCTCTGCTACGCAAAGATGTTCACTTATTTAAGCTTCACGTAAGTGGAACAGAATAGTCTTCCCAGGCGCAAAGTATCGACTCCTTTGAATCTATCTTTGGGGAGAAAAGAGCAGATGAAGTTGGAATATTCATGGAAATGCTTTCCTTGAAAAATCACAATGAACTGGAGAATCAGGTGTTGTGCTTATTTTATGTTTCTGTCCTCTGAGTTTCCAGTCTGCAGTGGGTTATTTTTGTATCTACAGGATCTGGTGTGATGAACTTGGTTTACAAAGGACTTTCATTTTTTGTATTAATTTATTAAAAGGTAGTTAAAAATGAGTGACTTCAATGTCTTAGCATTAAAACCCATGGACTAAAAGGCACTGGGGCTTCTCTCACTTGTAGCTAGGCAACACAAACGAGATGGCAGGATGGGCACGGGAAATGGATTATTGTTCTTTAACTACCAGCTATTTCCTTAACACCTGGAAGAGAAGAGAGCAATCACACTTTCCCATAATGCAGCCCTTTGTAAATGTAATTCACAGGTGCACTATCTAAGTACTCAGGAGGCTCTGACAGTTCCATCCATCATCATACAGCCCTCACTATGTCACTGCCTCAGACTGATGGATACAAAATGACAGTCATTCAACCAGCAAAATAGAAGAAGCCAGAGAAAATATAATGCAAAATCCCTTAGGCCCTTCAATATAAATTGTATCATTTTCTCTCTCCTAACTTTTGTTTTATGTGTATGTGTTGCCACACAATTATACACAAATTTCTACAACAAAACACACTTTCTTAAAACGTAAAAAGTATGAATTTAAAATAGGCTACAACTGCTTAAAAGTCAATTCATGCTTCCTTAACCAACTGAAAATTAAAGTTAATGGTCACATGTCCCTTCACAGCTGTGTTCTGATGTTTTCGGTTATGCTGTTGAAGAGTAGAGTTTACTCACGTAGAGTTATACTCACATAGAGTATTGATGTTAAGTCTAATTTCAGCATTTATTTCAATCAAAAACTCAATTAAAACATTGGCCACAAATGTACTTCAAAGAAAAGATTTTTTAAATTCATAAGAAACAAAAATAATAAAGATATAAACAACGATAAAACTGCACGTAAAAATTGAAAAAAATAAAACTAGCAAAGTAAATGGAAAGCCAACATCTTCATGTTTGTTTATCTTTAAGTGAAATATATTGTTTATCACAGTGTTTAATAAGGTCAGTTGATGTAACAATAAGTTTAATTTTCTTTATTCAGATAAAGTAATACAGAATATCACATAACTATGTATAATTTCTAACATATACACTGTTTAATTCATAATTGAGTAAGAAAGCTCAAACAGTGAGACAGGAATCAAAAGATCAAAACAACATAGCTTGGCTTCAAGCTCTTTCAACTCTTGAAACTAGTTAAGACCTCAATTGTGAAATATAATTTTTGTGTTATTTGTAAGTATTGTAAATGTTAACTTGCTAATTTCCATCTTTGGTGATGTATTGTTGACAAAAATGTCGAATTTAAAGCGTTAGGCTTTGATATGTGTATCATTATGAAATAAATTGATGTACACATCCCTTCATATATAAAATATTACTTATAGTGTGGACATATAAAACCCAATCTCATAGCACATTTAGAATGTTCAATACAATGTCATAACTATAGTCACTGTGTTGCTCATCATCAGATCTCCAATGTCAGGAAAATTTGAATGTTCAACACTGTCATTATCTAACATCACAATATTTGCTTCTCATCAGATCTCCAGCGTAAATTAATTCCTCATGCTGCATAACTGAAACCAGTATTCTTTCTAAAACATGTTTTAATGCATGTTTTAGAGTTTTGCCTGCAGAGTGCGGTTCCCAACTTGGACACTGAGTCTTCCTCCATCTTAAAGCCTGAGGATTCAAGATTCTAGAGTATACTAGGAAAGACTTGAGACTTCGTCTACAGGTACCACCCATACCTGTAAAGCCCTGTCTGTTATTAATGGCATTACTAGTTCGGGGTTTTGGGACAAAATACAATATTTGCTTCCTCCTCCCCATGCATGCAAGTATCCTCTTTTATTTCTGAGCTATAAGATAGAGTCATTGCCCACATCATTTATTTGAATCTTTTGAAATCTTTTTTTCTGAACAATTGCTTTCATTGATGTTTTTGAAGTGGAGGTCAGAGTCAGAAGTCTGATAATGCCTCATGGCTGGTGCCTAGCTTTGCACTCAATTCTCACATTCTAATGTGCATGTTGTCTCCTCCATCTGCAGCTTTGTTATCTCACTGCAAAGTCCAAAGAGATGAAGGCTCCATCTAGCCATAATCTTTGTGTTTCTTCAGGTCATCCCCTTTACTAATAAAATGAAATAATTGATCTTCAGTGCCCTTCAAATACTCTTTAAGTAAAATCTCACATTCTAGTGTGTAATTTTAATAGACTTAAAGATTTTATATCTAATGTGTTCTGCAGAACTTCTGAAGCAGCTCTGGAATTTCTGCATTCATCTTCACCACATTGTTCTGTGGTGCAACCACAGATCAAAAATTTTCCTTCAATGACAATAAAAGGAAGGAAGTGGTTTGTTTGACATCTCTTACTGAAATAGCACTGGAATCCAATGGCACTGGTCCCAGAGTTAAAGCCTGTGCTTTGTCCTAGAAAGCTTGTTGCCTCTCAAGCCACAACATTCTCAATAGTAGTTCCCTTCTGGGTAGGCAAGCAAACCCTGTTTCAATTCAGCCTGATAGAGAAGGTGTCACCGCTGCATGATCAAGATTTCTCACTCTTGGACCAGAGTAGAGCATATGTGAATGATACAGGGGGCATGTGCATTAATGCAGTGCAGGAAGCCATGCTAGGAATTCTCAGTTTGCTTTGTTAAGCACAATGGCATCCAAGTCAGAGGTACTATGTTCCCTCTGCTCACAGTAGTCTATTACAAATCAGGGAACTTGTTTTGCAGCATTCCATTCACTGTAAAAAATACCTGAGATAATCCATAAAGATGGCAGGCTTACCTACTTTTTGTTACAGATCTGGACATTGCTACCCATTATCTGACAAACCAATTTAGGTTTCTGGTGGGTGACACAACAAATGTATGTGACAATAGCAAGTCATTCACTTTGTGACCAGAAATAAAAAGAGGTAGGATACCATATTCTTATTCAAGGACTGTATCTCTATTGACTGGAAGTCTTCCCCACATACCTCACTTCTTAACATTTCCACTACTTACAAATCTTGATTTCTTTCTTTTTTTTTTTAAAAAAAGGTAGAAAGGAAACAATTTGAGAAATGGAAAAGAGGCTGCTTTGGAGAGTAGAAGGAGGCAATGATCAAAAGACAATATAAACATGTATTTTAAAATTAAAAGTCAATGAAAATATTGGCTGGGTCTATTGAAAAGTCTATTAAAATAGTGACATATTGACACACTGGAGATGGGGTTCATAATGTCTGGGCCTCGGAATGCATTTAAGGCTCAGAGTGTAACAGGGACTTTATAAATATGAGACATTGTGTTATGTCTTATGCACTTTTTGGTTTGAGTCCGAGTGGGGCTCAAAATTCTAGCTGAATTTTAGCCTCTTGCAGCAGAAGCAGGAGGCAGCAAGATAGATGGTTTTTACAGAGTCCCTCCTTGCTGCTTAAGGCAGTAGAAAAACAGTCTCAAGTAAGTCCATAACCAAGGAGGCGAAGTAGCATGGAGTCCCTTGTACAAATTCTTGTCTGTGGTACTAATTTGATATTGCAAATGACACAATATCAAAGAAATTTTGCAGAGATATAGATAATCCTTAAACAAAGGGAGTGTTTTGTCTACGAACCGGAGATAAATGTCCTTGCAGAGGATGAGGGAGGAAATACATAAATGCCTGTCTCTCAAAAGGAGTTGGCATGCCATTTTTAAAAATTGCTTCATTCCTGGGTAGTGGTGGCACATGCTTTTAATCACAGCACTCGGGAAGCAGAGACAGGCAGATCTCTAAATTTGAGGAGAGTCTGATCTACATGGAGAGTTCCAGGACAGCCAGGGACACAGAGAAACCCTGTCTTAAATTTTAGTGGCTTTATTAGTTCACATTAATTATATAAAATAATTCATTGTGACATTTCATACATGTCATAATGTCCTATGATAATTTTCACCCCACCTCTTTTATGTCCAAAGTGGTCCTTTTCCTTTTCTCAAATTGTAACCTTTCTACTTTCACCTCCTCTACATATGTAGAAAAACAAGATTTTTAAATGAAAAGAACACACACACAGACACACACACACACACACACACACACACACACACACACACACAGGATTAGCCATCCTGGGTTTGACTTGTTTTGCTTACTATGATGATTTTCAGTTCTGTCCATTTTCTTGTAAACGACACGACTTCATTCTCTTTGGCTTCCTTCCGTATGTCAAGACTCTCCTGCTCTTTTTCAAGTTGTTGAACAACTGCTGATTTCCAGCTATGCTTAGCAGAAATTTGGAAGATATTCTGGCATCTGCGAGTATGTTTCTCCCAACTGGGATATGTTGGAAGTTAAGTGTGGCCATTGGAGAGAGAAAGGGGGAATGGGTAATATGCCACTTTCTAAAATGATCAGTTTGCGGAGTGTGAGCTGCTCATATCAGTTAGCTGTTTCTGTGCAGTCTGAGATCCCTGATGTATTGCTTCTTTAGCTCACAATATGTGACACAGCAAACTAGTTTGCTTACAGTCAACAGTACTGATGCTTGCAATTGGGCTCATCATTAAGTACTGTCAAGAGATCCGTACCAGCTTACTAGGCTAGCCTACAGCATACACAGAGCTGGCTCTTCAGCTGGGGCAGAAGTGGCACAGCACCACATATTTCCTGCAGCATAGTTGAGAGTTCTTCCCATGGTCCCCAGAACAGCAGGAAGAATATCCAGAGTGCACGCATTTTTCAGTTCTCTGCTGAGTTCATCTTTATCTCTAGCCTAGAATAAATCACAAGTTTAGCTGACCTAGTTTTAGTCTGTTGCTGTGATAACAGACTCCTGCTGAAAGCAGTCTAGGGGGAAAGGGGCTTATTTGACTTACACTTCCAGATCACAGGCCATCCTTGAAAGAACTCCAGGGCAGTAATGCCAGCAGGATCTTGAGGCAGAAACCAGAAAGAAATGCTTCTGGGTATGCAAATATATAAACCTTTGGGGACCATTCTCATTCAAACCACCACACCCCATTACACATGAATACTACAGACTTAACACAATACTGTATCTTGCTGTACTTCTTTGCCATGTAGTTATGAGAAAGGTAATTTCAAGTTCATAAGAATTCTGACGTTCTCCAGAATGCCCTACTTTATAGGCAGATTTTCCCTAAAATGAGAGCTTAGTGTTTTTTTCCCCTGAGAATGATTCACTGACTTGCTCTTTCTACTGTGCCTTAGAAGTCCTCCTGCTTCTTTTTCTTCTTTTGACAAGGTCTGAAGTAGATCAGTCTGGTTGTGAACTCACAAGATCGTTTTAACTCTGTTTCATAATGAATGAATAGAATTAAAGCTGTATTCCTCCATGTCCAGTCAGACATAGTTTCTTAATCCCTTACTCAGTTTGACCTTGACTCATCTAAATTGCCTCTACTCACCTATCCATGTGCTGCTCAGTCAGTTGCTGCTTTCGGAGTCAAGTAGTTGGAAGATAACTGAGCCATCACTGGGTTATGTGGCTGTCATGCATTCAAGCCCTGGGGCTGCACACAGTGGGGCAGCAGTGGTCCCAAGAGAAATATTAAGGCAACTTGAACCCTCAAGCTGCTTGAAGATTCTGTTGCGTCACTTGTATTAACAGTTCATGGCCTACAAGTCCCACTAGTTTGGATTTAAGAAGGATGAAGGCTCCC
The DNA here is from genome assembly GCF_982192425.1 of Myodes glareolus. Classification (NCBI taxonomy): domain Eukaryota; kingdom Metazoa; phylum Chordata; class Mammalia; order Rodentia; family Cricetidae; genus Myodes; species Myodes glareolus. Next base: position 51,732,017 of record NC_142041.1, on the reverse strand, counting down.
CTTTGCTTGCATTTTCATTTCCTACAATTTAATATCTTTCTATGGTGATATTTCATTTGTATTTTAAAAAGTAAAACTTGCCTGAAGTTCAGAGAGTAAAACATCTGCACTGATCAGCCTTACAGACCAGGAAGTGGTAAAACACACCTTTACTCCCAGTAGCCACACTAGTTGCCATAGAAACCGGGCAGGGCACGCCTTTAATCCCAGTGGTACATTCTTTTAATCCCAGCACTAGAGCAGATTATAGAACAGGAGGAGACAGCTCTCACAAACAGTCTCTTTCTGAGATTCCTGGAGGCAGAAATGCCATTTTGGACTGAGATAGAGGTAAGAGCCAGAAGCTGGTTCATTTGCTATTCTGACCTTCAGGTTGAACCCCAATTTCTGTCTCTGGGATTTTATTAATCATGCTACATCCCTCTTTCCATTTTTATCTACTTTTTTTTCTTTTGTTAGACAATAGTCTTTCAAGAAATGGTAGGTTTTGTCATTACTGACGTTAACGTCCTTTTGGGGACTCTCTTGTTTGAGAGCCTCTTTCCACCCTCCTGATTTGCTGGGTTCGATTGTAAACTTAAGTGCTTGACACTTCGTCTGATGAAGACATTTGCTCACTCTGTTTCCTGCTGTGACCACTGAGAATTGTGAAGAGACTTTTGATTCTTTATACGTAGTCTAGGTTTCTTATATGTGAAAATGTGACATCAAAAACTACTATCTGTGCCTGTTCTTCAATATGACATGTGTAATCAGGCCTCAGAAAACCCTGAGCTACTTTTCATTATCATAAACACCAAACTCTCCAAGATACCCTCATATCGATTTCAGAAAAGACAATATAGAGGTAAAGTTTTATTTTTTTCATGGATTTAATAAATTTTTTTCATCCTACTAAAAATATATTATTATAAAATTTATTTATAAAATAATAATATAATTATAAAATATATTATTCTAATATATCTCTGTCATAGCCTTAAGCTAAGCAGTTGTAGCAAAGGTGAGAAGAAAGATTTTTAGACCACACACTGAGCACTCCAAAGCTTTTTTCAGTTAAGAGGATGCTTAAATGATTGACCTGTGAATATATGAGGAAAGAGAGGGACAAAGGGAGGCAGGTAAAGAAGTGAGGGTGAGGGAGAGGCAGGGAAAGGGAAGAGGGACAGAGAGGGAGAGAAGGAAAGAAGAAAGAAAGAGGGCTGGCAAGATGGTTCAGTGGGTAAAGTCTCATGCTTCCAAGCCTGCCAACCTTAGCCCCATAACTCACCCAATGGAAAGAGAAAACCAACTCTCATGAGTTGCCCTCTGACCTCTACATGTATCCTGTGGTATAGTTGTGGCCTCTACAGCATACAGGTTCCTGTGCGGGTGCATACATGTATAATTATGATAAGTTTTTAAAAACTTCAAGAAAAAAAGAAAAGGAAGTAGGAGAAAAAGAAAGAAGGAAGTAAAATGATGAAGTGATGTTACTGCAGTGAGGAAAAAGGGGAGACTATGATAAATACTCATCTCAACTATCCGCAGTGAGGCTCTCTCCTCCATTGCTAATTCAAGCTGAGTTCTGCAGGGTTAGAGTGGCCGGTATAACAAGAGACTTAAAATTCTTCACTCTATTTGGTTCCTTAACTCTTCTTTCTTTAACTAATCCAGTGATTAAAAAGTATTTCAAGTGATGTAGCATCTTTTCTAAATAAATGCTAATATAAAATGTGAACAAAAATTAGATCAGGGTCTGAATTGATAGTACAGTAGAAAATGAAGAGTTTCTTCCTCTCGAGCAGTTTGACCAAGAGCAAACCCAAGTTGGAATTTGTCTCCACCGTCTTCAACTGTGGTCTGTTGTCTGTGGTCTGTCTATCGTCCTCTGTTGTCTGTAGTCTTTGCTCTGCATTTATTGAATAACACCAAAAACATGGTATGGTAAATTTGATTTTACAGAAATCTATAATGGAGTTTTGCCGGGGGAGAAGTTACCTTACTGCTGAATGTGAAATGGCACACAGACGTTCATCAACCTATATCTACATGTTGTTTACATTTAGCGTAGATGTTTGATTTTATTAGGATTGAGATCAACCCATTTGCTGCTTTCTGCAAATGATTACAACACAGACACACGCACACACACACACACACACACACACACACACACTTACACGTTATTCTGGTCAGGGGTACAGAAGAGTACACAATATAAGATTAAAGTTTGAAGTTTTTAAAACTGATTGTATAAGAAATCAAAGACAGAGTACAGATGGTAACAACTTTTTAAAGGAGTATTGAACTATCTGAATACAGTAGGGAAACAGAAAGAGTACCTAGTTCTAATGATCTCAAGGCAAATTATTAATTTAGACACAAGGTTTGGCAAAAGTTCAGTTTCTGAAAGTAAGAGGTATTGTCACAAAAAGCTGTTCTGTCAAAGGTCCAGAGAGATAAGTTCTTGGGTAAAGGTACTTGCTGTCAAGCCTGATGACCGAAGTTCACTCCCTGGGATCAACATGGCAGGAGGAAAGACCCTAATTCTTATAAGATTTCCTCTGGCCCTCATATACCCTATAGCTTCTTGGGTACATACACGAACACTGGTGATAATAACATCAAATTAAATAAAAATACATCAAAAGAATTTTTAATGTATCAATCAGTCATCTTGTTAGTTAGTTATTTTTTCTGAATTGTATTATATATTCATTAGATGCCTTAAAATATAGGACCAGTTGTGATATTTCATTTGGTTCAGAAGGAGTGAAATAATAAGCAAGTCTCTCTGTTTTCTGAGCATGCTTTGATAGTTATTTTCAAAATCTCTTTGTCCCATCACTTTTGGAGACAAGTCTCTCTTTAATTGTCTTGTGGCCTGGTCTAGAAGTTAAAGTCATCAGTGAGTCATCCTCTAAGCTTAAAAATTTACTATATTTCAAGGAAGATAGGTAGGTAAACTGAAAGATACTGTCGCCTTCAATAAATTACAATAAAAGACTAGTTACTGTAAGTGCTAAGAAAAGAAACACAAATATTCTGCACTTATATTGACATTTTTTGCACCAATGTTAATGACATCTCAAATAATTGATGAAATGCCATGATTAATGTGATTACGGAGCGTGTGGTGACACTTAAGAGCAGTAGTGGCTGAGCCCCAAATATGATGCTTTCTGTCTTCTCTTCACTAAAGTTACTAAGCACATGAGTCTGAAAATCTGAAAAAGAAAGAAGGGATAAATATGATTATAGTAATGAGAAACTGAAGCTTGAATAAAATAAAAAGTTATTATGGTACAGAAGAGAGTCTGGATGACTAAGAGTCATAAAATGAGAGTCTGTAAACTTTGTCCAATACTATGCAGTGCACACATAAGCAGAACCACATTTTCTGTGGACCACCCCTTAATTAGGAATGTCCCACATTTTAGATATACACTTATTGGGCAAGAGGCCACTGTGCACTTGGATCAGGCACTCAGGGAAAATGCAAACTCAGATCTATTTATGATCCTGGAGCAATAGTGACTTTTGGAAACTTGCAAAAGTCTGCTGTGTTCTGGATGTATTTGGCGTTCAGGAGGACGCAGATCCAGATGCCAGGTGAAGACAGAGAAAGAGTCTGATAGAAGTCTCTGCAGATGCTCTAAACATGATGGCCCGTCCTTTCACAAGGAACAGTATTTTAGGTATTTAAGAGAGAAGATGTAGAAGTGAGCACCACCATGACTTCTGCCTGCGCTGCTCCACTGATATTCTCTTCACCAAGGTCTCTAATGAGGTCCAAATGTTATAGAAATAACTTGTCTTCCCAGAAACTGCAAACTATGCACTCTTAGAAATGGAGGAATAATTCTGTCTGGGGCTAATACCCAAATAAGAGTCAGCCTCGAATGGAAGGTGTTAGCAACTTACATGCATTACCAGGCTTATACAGTTGACACACACTGCCCTACCTAAATCTCTCTTAGGTCCTGGCACCAGGTTACACTTTGACAATTAAATATAGATGGGAGACTGTAAGTCTGGATACTTAGACAGAAGGGAAATTTGTGCAGCAAAGATACTGCCAGAAATATTTCTCAAGGACAGCAGTGTTACTCTTTTCGAATAGCTGTTACCATGGTCATCATGCCTACTGGCAAAATTATGCTTTCCTCAAGAAAAGAACTGTGATCTTATAGCAGTCCAGGGCTTAACATTCATTGTGACCCTGTGCAGGCAACCCCCTTCACTTGGATGTTACAGGCCTTTTCTTTGGGGTTTGGTCTAGTTGCTGGTGACTCTTAGTGAACAGATTTATATGCTAGCACTGTAAGCTTTGCTTGCTTGTAAGAGTTCTGATTATAATTAGGGGACAGAGCTCTCTTAGCCAAATATTAATGTGTGTGAGTTAATATCTCTTAAGAAAATGTATTAGTAAATCATTGATAACATCAGTATTATTACTTTGAACTTCTTCTATATACAAGGACATATCTCTTCCCTATAGAAGTAGGAGAAAATGAATTCATTGGTTCATAAAGTGTAAATGCTCAGGGTTCTAATTCTCTGACACTTATCCAGGCAAGTTCCAGGTATGAAATTTCACTGTGTGAATCATCACCCAGGCCATTCCTATGCTGAGCAGTGTTTGGAGAGAGGTTCTTGTACTGTTGTCTTAGTTTCTTTTCCTGTTGCTGGGATAACACAACCTTTCAAAGGCAACCCAAGGAACAAAGAGTTTATTTGCCTCAAGTCCAAGGGTTTTATAATTGGACCCATTCAACTATTTTAAGAAATGTTTTTCCCTTTTAATCTGGGTTATTATTTAAGTTTTTTCTAATTCTCTTACTACTCTTTAGGCCTTTTCCACTTCATAGAAATCCAATTGCATTTTTCACTTTAATAATTCCTTCTATACTTTAAAAATTGATTTCATCTTTTGATCACTTGTCTTGACTCCTCACTAGAGAAACCAATTGAAGGCCACATCATATCATCATTGTCAAAATTCAACACCCCTCTCAACACACACACACACACACACACACACACACACACACAGACACACACACACACCACCAGGATGGTACCTTCCGACTCTGCACTGTGACTCAGGAATTCAGGGTTCCAGTAGCTCACTGTAGAGAGAGCAGGGGGAGTTACCAGGATGAGACAACAATGGGCCCAGAAGAGCTTTTGAGTCCTTTATGGGTGCTGGAAGAACAGGCTAGTACAACCAAGAGGTACAGGAAAATGAATGCACAATAGGCCAAAGGATCAGCAAAATGTAGTAAGTTCAGCCAATTCAAAGTCAGTGATTTCATATATATCATTGCTAACTAATTGGTAGACTTTGTATTCTCTGAGGAGGCAGATAATGAAGCAAAGTCCCATGTAAGACTTTCCTTCCTTCCTTACTTTTATTTGTCTCTTCTTTCCCTACTCTCCCTGGCCAGTAAAGTGTAAGAATGTAGCCTTACTTCATAATAAACACAGCTAAACACAACTTACCTCCAAATGGATCAAGGACCTCAGCATAATGCCAGATACTCTGAATCTCACAGAAGAGAAAGTGAGTAATAGTCTGGAACTCATTGGCACAAGAAAGGACTTACTTAAAGTTACACCAATAGCACAGGCACCAAAAAAGAAATTAGTAAATGGGATCTTATGAAACGGTAAAGTTTCTAGATGGTACAAGACACCATCATCTGGACAAAGCAGTAAGCTACAGAATATGGAAATATTTTTGCCAATTATAGAGGGTTAATATCAAAGATATATAAAAGACTAAAAGACAAATAAAAACTAAACCAAACCAAAACCAAACAAACAAAAACCTTGGACAATAAGAAAACAAATCACCCAATTAAAAAAATGGGATACAGTAGTCACTATTGAAATGAGTGTGGTGGTTTCTCAGAAATATGGGAATGAATTTGCCCCAATATCTAGCTACACAACTCTTGAGCGTGTGATCTAAGATGTTTCATCCTAACCAAGAGAGAGATATTGACTCATTCATGTTCATTGCTGTTCTAATTCTAAAAGCCTAAGGACTAAGAACAACCTAGATGCTCTCAGAAAATGGATAAACAAAATACAGTACATACAATGGACTCAGTCATTAAAATAAATTTATAGAACTAGAAGATATATACTAAGTATCCTAAGTAGTATCCTAGATCCAGAAATAAAATATTGTATGTATTCACTTGCATGTGGATATTAGCTTTTAACTCAATGCTAAGCGAGTAATCCAAAGGGGCACAAAGGTTAGGTGTGGAGTAAGGGACTAGAGGGGGCATCTAGATCTTATAAGTAAAGAAATAGAATAGATAGACATAGATGGGGAAAAGGAATGGAAGGATCAAGTGGGGAGTAGGAGGTGAGAGAGCAAGGGAGGGAATATGGGGAAAGACAGCTAAATATAAGGGTCATTTGAGATGTAGTATGGAAACCTAACATAGTAGAAACTTCCCAAAATATTTACATATATGAGGTTGACCTATTTGAAATTGTCAAGTAATGGGGGAGACAGAATTCCAACTGAAATTCTGTTGTCACCAAATGAAGCTTCCAGTGCCAGGATTGGGTTACATCTAATTAAGATGTTGGCCAAACGGGTTCTATGAGAATACCCAAACAACTGAGGCTGTTGCCAAGACTATAGGTTGTTTGACACAACCTGAGAGTAAGGCTCTATGACTGAAGAAAACACCTACACAACTCAGTGGACACGGACAACGTGAGCTGGTGCCTACATAGAGCCTTCATCCCTATCTCCTATCTTCTGTACTACCCGAAGGTTCTCTGCATGCTAGCAAAGGAGAAATGTAAACACAAACCCAGACACAAACCCTTTTATCTACAATAGCTTCTCAGCTGCAATATATTCTAGGCCAATGTTGGCAAAAAACTTGCAGGTATAATCAACTTATATCTGCTTTGACTTAAGGTCATGATATGAGATGGAATCCATGCCTGAAGCAAGAATCTGAAACTAGACAGCACCAAGATCTAGAAGCAAATGAAATGCTAATATTCTTAGGAAAAAAATTCTGCAATGAAATGACTCCTAATGACATCCTGCTATAATCATAGGTCAGTGCCTTGCTCAGTCATTGTCAGAGAATCTTCCTCCTGTAGCAAATGGAAACAGACACAGAAACCCACAGATAGACATTGGGCAGAGAAAGAGAGGCCTTGGAATACTCATTCCTAAATGAGATGTTTATATCAAACCTCTCCCCTCAAGGTTCAGGAGACTCCATGGAAGAAGATGAAAGAAGAGTGTAATATGGAGGACATCAAGGAAATAAGGCCCTTTAAATCAAAATGATCAAAGCTCATGTAAACTGACAGAGATGAAGGCAGCATGCTTAGGCCTGCTCAGATCTGTACCAGGTTTTCTGTGTTATATTATGGCTTCCAATTTAGTGTTTTCATGGAATTCTTGAGTGTGAGAACAAGTGTGTCTCTGATTCCTAAGCCTTTTCTTGAATTCTTTTCCTTCCATTTTTTTGTCTTGTGTAACTCCAGTGTATTAGTTTATATTATATTGTTTTATTATATTGCATTTATTATATATTATTTTATTATAGTTTTCCCCTTAGTAACCTGTTTGTCTCCTGATGAGATCAAGAAAAGGAGTAGATTCCAATAGGAGGACATGGAGAGAAACTGGGAGGAGTAGAGGGAGATGAAGTCATAATCAGGAGATATTATGTGAAAATAATGTTTTCAATAAAAGGGGGAAATGAGGTACAAAACTAAAGAGAATTCTCAAAAGATGAAGCAAAAATTGCTGAGAAATACTTAGAGAAATGTTCAATATTCTTAGTCATAAGGGAAATGCAAATCAAAATCAAGTCTACATTCAGATTTCATTTTATACCAGTTAGAATGGCCAAGATCAACAACATCTCATGCTGGTGAGGATCTGGAATAAGCTGGATGCTTATCCATTGCTGGTATGAGTGTAAACCTATTGAACCACCATGGAAATCAGTATGGAAGTTCCTCAGGAAGATGGTAATACATCTAAAGATTTAGCTATACTACTCTTGGGGATAAGTGCTTGTGTGTGTGTGTGTGTGTGTGTGTGTGTGTGTGTGTGTATGTGTGTATCCAAAGAATTCTTCATTCTATGATTGAGATGCTTTGTCAACAATAATTACTGCTGTCCTATTCATGATAGCCAGAAATTGAAAAGTCTAGAAGTTCAGTCACAGATAAATAATTAATGATAATGTGGTATATTTACAGGATAAAATATTATGTAGCTGAAAAAAATAAGCAAAAACAACATTAAATTTGTATATAATTGGGTGGATTAAAAAAATTCATTCTGGGTGAAATAACACAGAACCCAAAAGAAAAAGGTAGCATATATTCTCATACGTATAGATGTTACTTTTCAGCATTGGATGGGCATAAACAATTCATATAACTGCAGAGATTTCATGTAGGGTGAAGGACTAGAGAAGAAAGGATGATCTCCCAAATAATGGAAAACAAAATATATAATCATGGAGAGACAAAGTATGTGTTTGGGGGACTGGGATGGGAGGATTAAATGAAGAGGGAAAGGGATATAAGGGAGGAGCTATGGGAAAGAATGGATAACACTAAGAGCCGCTCGAGTAATCATACAGAAACCCATTACAGCAAAGTTTTCTTTAAATTACATATATGAAAAAATATAAATAAGATTGCAAAATGGAGGAGAAAAAAATCCCCAATAAAACATGTATTACAACCAAGTAAAGCTCCAGTGCTAGGAACAGATTAGATCTGATTGAGTTATTGGTCAAATTCACTGAAACCCCCAAACAACTCAGGAGATGGTCAAGGCTATTGGTTGGTCTCCACGAGCTGATTGTAGATAATAGCTACATGTGTCATTGAACACAGAAGTCATGCTGGTGCTAACTAGAGCATGTACCCCTGCTGGATCGTGTCCGTGGTACGAGAAGTACTCTACACACTACCAGAGGAAGAAGGGAAACACCAAGGCAGTTACAAGTTGGTCTATCTACAATGGTGATCTTGCATGATGTGCCGTTGCAAGAGTGGCAACAAAGTTGTAGGAGAACCACTTTGATCTGATTGGAGACTTAGTTGGTGAGATGGAACCCATGCCTGATGCTACTCAGATGCTTAAGAACCTGAGACTAGATAGGCCGTGAACCTAGTGGAAAACCGAATGCTATTGTTCTGCTAGAGCAGTGGATCTCAATCTATGGGCCACAACCTTTTTCAGGGTCAAGTGGCCCTTTCACAAGGGTCACATATCAGATATCCTGCATATCAAATATTTTCCTTATAATTCATAAAAGTAGCAAAAAATCCAGTTATGAAGTAGAAGTAGAATTAATTTTATGGATGAGTGCCACTACAACTTAATACAACTGTATTATCAGGTCTCAGTATTAGGAAAGTTGAGAACCACTGTACTAAAGAAACACAGCAATACGATGATTCCTAATTCTGCTACATCCATAGATCAGTATATTGTTTAACTATCATCCAAAAAGCTTTCTCATACAGAAGCTAAGAACTATTACAGAGACTCCCAACTGGACCATGTTCTGAGAGTGAGATTCCTTGAAGATTTGATGTCTTCATCAAATCCCTTTCTTCAGAGATTGGCAAACTATGTGGAAAAGAGGCAGAATGATAGCAAGAGCCAATGTGAATGGAAGACACCAAAGAAACAAGGCCTTCCAAAAACAATAAAGCTGCTGTCAGTGGGGAATATCAGAGGTTGAGGCAGCATGCACAAGGCCAACACTTGTCAAAGCCAGGTGAGGTTCCAGTACTGAGAGGGGAACCGGATGGAAGTCCCATCCCTGACCCAGAAGCTATTTCCAAGTGTTATCCACCTGCAAAGGAAAAAACTATATTTTCCAATGGATTCTCACTGGGTATACAAGCCACATTTAGGGTAGGCTCAACACTCAGCAGTAGACAGTCAAGACAAAATGAACTCAATAGTATTTCTTTAGCTGTTTTTTTTCTCTCATAATGCTTTGTTTGTTTGTTTTCCTTTACTTGCGTTTTTTTGTTTATATATTCTGGCTTCTAATTTTGTAATCTTATAGGTTTTGTACATGTATGTGTGTGCATGTCTCTGTGTACATTATTTCTGGAGTTTTTTTCTTTTCTTTTTTCTCTTCTTTTGTGTGTGTGTGTGTGTGTGTGTGTGCTGCTTTGTCTTTTTCCTATTTTTATATGGGTGTCTGTTTTCTTTTTATTTATTGTTGTCTCATACAGCATGTCACTATCACAGCCTCCCCTCCTACTATTCCTCCAAGTTCCCCCAAACACACCTCCCATCACTCCAACATCAATTCTTCTTTTGTTTGCTTTCAGGAAAGAGCAGGCTTCCCAGTAATACCAACAAAGCATAGCATAACTAGATACAATAAAACTTATTACAAACCCTCTTATCAAGAATATGTCCAGGTTGGAAAAGATATATATAGAGAGAAGGCAGAGTCACAGAGATGCCATGTAGCTGCCACAGGAGACAGATGCACCAGAACCTTGCTGGTAAACCACAAGCCTTGTGGTAAAATACAAAATAATAGGAATGAGTTAATTTAAGATGTAAGAGCTAGCTAGGAATACGCTAGTCATTGACCAAGCAGTGTTGCAATTAAAAAAAAAAAAAGAATGTACAAGGCAACACTGTAGAAGGAAAAGGGTCTTAAAAGCAGGTAAAAGTACCAAAGATATAAGATATTCCCATTCCCACTGTTAGAAGTTCCAACAAAACCCGAAGCTAACCAACCACAGCATGTATGTATGCATAGGACTGCTAGGGAACAAACACATTCCCGTGCAGGTTCTGTGTTTGTCCCCTAATGTTTGGCTGTTTCTCTCTGTATTTGTTCCCATTAACTACCAGAGGAAGCCTCTCTCATGATGATTGGACTCGACACAGATATATGAATATAGAAGAATATCATTAGGAATCATTACACACACTTCGTTCTTTGTTTGTTTGTTTGATCAGTTGGTTGTTTGGTTGTCTGGCTGGCTGGTTGGTTGGTTTTTGTCAATTGTCTTTGGTTATACTCAAAGTGTCTGAGACCTCTAGCTTCCCATTCCTGGTCATTCAGGCAGTATACGACATGGGCTTCCTCTTGTGGGTTGGGCCTCAAGTTAGACCAGTCATTAACTGATCACTCCAACAAGCTCTAGGTCACAGTTGTCACAGCACATCTTGCAAGCAGGACAGGTCTGAGTCCAAGGTTTTATGACTAGATTGGTGTTTGTTTTCTAAAGATAAAGACAGAATGGAGTTTGCTGGGTAGGGATGTTGGGAGATTCTTAGAGGAGATGAGGGAAGAGAAACCACAGAGTAGATTATACAGAGAAAGTATTTTCAGTTAAGAAAGAAAGAAAAAGGAAGGAAGGAAGGAAGGAAGGAAAGAAGGGAAAAAGAAAGAAAGAAAGAAAGAAAGAAAGAAAGAAAGAAAGAAAGAAAGAAAGAAAGAAAGGAAAGAAGAAAGAAAAGAGACAGATGACTGAGACTGAGACACAAGAGCATCTTTTTCTTCTCATCATACATTTTTGATATCCCTTATGTTTCTTTTTAGGCCATCTTTCTTCTCACAGCCCACATTCCCCTGACAACGATTATCCATTTGCCTGCATTTCAAATGCCCATTGTAATCTGGTTATGCTTAAAATTCTGGCTCCAGCTACTCTGCTCCTAGATCTAGATACACAAATTCCAATTTTACTATGCTCAGTACTGGAAGATGTCACAGGTATGTCTAACTCAACATGTCCCAAATGCATGCACAGATCAGATCCTTTCCTCTGTCTTTCTTAGTAACTAGCCCTGCTGGTCTAGCTAGTTTCAAGTCAACTTGACATAAACTAGAGTCATCTGAGAGGAAGAAATATCAATTGAGGAAATATTTCCCTAAGATTGGCCTGAAGGCAAGCAGGTAAGGCATTTTCTTAGTGATTGATGAAGTAGAACCCAGCCAATTGGGGATGATTCCATGACTGGGCTGGTGGTCTCAGGGGCTATAAGAAAGCTGGCTGAGCAATCCATGAGGAACAAGCCAGTAAGCAGCCTTCTCCATAGTCTCTGCATCTGCTCCTGACTCCAGGTTCCTGCTCTGACTTCTCTCTGTGATGGACGTTTACTGCAAGTGTAAAAATAAGCCCTTTCCTCACCAGCATAGTTTTAGTCATGGTGTTTCATCACAGGAATAGAAGTCCTAACTAAGACAATCACCGTGCTCCAGTTGCCTATGCCAGGAACCTGAAAACTGCAAACTCTCCTCCTCCCTCTCTTGCATTTGTCTCTCTGCATCCCTGCTCATGCTTGACAAGTACACACTGGCCTCATCAGCTGCATTCCTTCTCACTGCCACAACCCTCAGTCCATATCCTCTGCACTTCTCAGGCCTTCTGTTCAGGATAGTGCTTTTGAAATAACAGTCTCAAATGTTTGAAAATATTTAAGGAAACGTTCAGTGTCATGGAGTGTACAATTATGCCATCTGCTATACCTCTAATTTCAGATTCATTTCTTGTTTGTCCTCAATCAAGGGGTCCTGGACTCCAACTCCGTTGACATCTTGCTTGAACGATGGGACTTGTGTTCTCGGTGTCCCTTGAGTCTTCAGTTTCCTCTGTTTGAACTAGTCTCCCCCTTGGTTTACTATTCACCCTGCTTTCTGGATATCACTTCCTCAAAGACCCCTCCCCGATCTTTCTTCCAGGACAGAACAAAGCTCTTCCTCAGTCTCCAGTACCACTGTTCCCTTCATAAGACAGCATTTGACAGAAGAACATTTTATCGCCCTTTTCATTTCATTTGGGATTGACACATGTGCCATTCTCATGACTGCCTGCCTCAGAACTGGCTCCCATAATTGGCTTTAAAATGTGTCTGATGTATCAATACACTTAATACATGTTTCTGCCTGAACAGTGTGTCAGGTTCAGAACACCCAATTTTCTTTTCCAAGAATTTCAGGAAAAAAAAAAAAGATGAATGCTATCTTGCCTTTGCTGTTTCTTTCAACCGTGTTCCTTACATCCTTACATGGGCAGACGTTATAATGAGTTTTAAGACAGTGAAGCTTTAGCTCGATTCTATCATGGGATACTTGCAAGAAATATTACCATATAGATGTGGGTGAAATTGTTAGTATGTGTTTGGATTGGTTGCACTCTGTTTTACAATTGTATTTTTACTGAAATAGAGATCAAAAACAGCCTTGAAAAAAAAATGGTTTCACTGCATATGGATGAACCACAGCAATCATCTATACTGCTGGCCAGAGTCTATCACTCCTGCACAGAGTTTGGACACACCTCACATATTTATGTCTACATTTGACCAAAGTGTGTGTGTGTGTGTGTGTGTGTGTGTGTGTGTCTGTGTTCCATAGCACTTAGAAATATATTATCATGGTATTTTAAATCATATTTATACCTTATTTATTTATACCTTGTTAAATTAAATTTGTTGCTTTGAAACAACCAAAGAACTATTTTATTGTCCAATAAGTAATCAGGTCACACGATTCTTCAAAATTTTGCAATAATAATACACATCGTAAGGTGAACACACCTCAACATGTACTGTGCCATAAAGCACTGTTTAGCTTGAGGGTAAATTTCCTTCTGGTAATATCATGATTGCATGTATTCTTGTCAAATTCCTGCATCCAAATGATTTTTGCTGGTTTCACTAGTGACTTCTGCTGATACTAAAAAGGAAAGATTTTAAAATAATTTGAAGATGTCAAGAAAGACACAAGTAAGTTCCCACTTGCCTAAATGACAAGTGGAATTATGATTATATTCAGCTTTTCTAATCTCGTTATCATAACTTCACAACAAAGAAGGGATCAAGCAAAATAGCCCTGAGGAAACTGAAAATAGCATTCATATACGGAAAGTATTGGATATTACTAGCCTAAAAAACAGCACTGAATTTTCTAATTGGTTATTCACAGCCAACAATGGACAGCTTTGAGAGAAAAACATTTTTGAATGTATGGTGCCAGAAAACTACTAAGCACTGAATAAGCATGGATGGCAGAGAGTGGCCTTCAAGAGATGCTTCTCTTAGAAAGAGACCTCCATAACCATAGCTCACCATGATAGAAACTAAGCACAAATTACATTCAAGTACATGACATAGTCAAGACCTCTAATAGCAGCACGGTGTGACTTTATTGGTGACTTTTAGTGCAGATAACATTCTAATTCAGGAAGAAATTCTTCCACTCATACATTAGGAGCAAGAAATTGTCATTAGACAAATGTTGTGTGCCAGGGGAATTTTAGTTTACTTATGTTATACAGAACTCTAATTTATGAGTAGAGTATAAAAGACGATGCTAAAATGGCTTTTAGTGTTCAGTCAGACCCGTCTATTATCATGAGCAGTTCATTCTCCGAGTCCAGTAGAGTTTGCTTGATGAGTATGGTCAGAAACGGACACAAAATTGCTTTTCTATCCGACTATTCTTTTCAAAATATTATCAGATATATATGTATAAATAAGGTACTGTAACACAGAGTGCAGCTTCTGCTTTAACCTCAGATCATATTCAGGAATCTTGTTGTTGCTTTTTTTTTTTTTTGATACAATGTTCACTTATTCACCTAGCAAGGTTTGGCCTGCCAAGTGTTCTTTTGGTCATGCAAGGTTAGTCCCTCCACCTTTGCTCTTGCATACATCTCAAGTACTTCCTGGATTAATCTTTTACATCTTCGCTTTGCCTTGCTTTGTTTTGTTTCTTTTCTCTAATAGATTTTCAGGGAAGGTGGGCTGATATCTGTGTGCATAACCATATGGTCGGAGATGATAAACTAGGTATTCCAACTCATATATGGCTATAGCGTTTGCATAGTGAAAAGAAACTGCAAAATCAGAACAGCAGTTGGGTCCATATATGGGAGGGTAGTAATTATATTTGTAGTACCAAAAGGATTTGGAGTGCAAACCTGGAATTAAGTGATTTTCTGGCAGAAAGGGATGGAAAGTTTCTTTCCCAGTGGGGTCTCTGGAATCGCCTGGCTTCACGTTGACTGTTTGTAAGCACTGTCCCAGGATGATGTCCTCAAAGGCGGCAAAAGGTTCACATCCATTCCTCTTTATCACACGCACCACTCTCCTCAAGGCTTCCTTGCTCAGCACATAGCCTGCCCCACCACTCATGTAGCCCTCATCTACATAGGGCTTAAATCTTCTCCCAAAATACACGGGTTGCTCTGGGTCCTGATTTGCCAGAAGCCATCTCAGGTTGTCTACAATCACATATGTGTCGTCATCTGCTTTCATGAACCAATCTGCATCTTCTAGGTGGTGGTTATGAACATACAAAAAGGCCTTTAATGTTTTCTGGGACAAATGATTTCTGCCCTCTTCAGTTTCTAATCCCACGGCAGGGAAGTCTGCATTGTCTTCTGAGCTCATAAACAGGGCTTTGTTACAACGCTGGGCCCATGTGGCTCTAATGTGTTTGGCTCTTACCTGCAGATTTTGTGGTCCTGTCATTATCCAGCAAAGAATCTTCACCTTCTGGTAGAGTTTTGCAGCCACTTCTGTGTTCTCATACTTATTGCCAGTGAGCATTTTTGATATCACCAACCCTTTCCGACCATTCTCTCCGGTACCGTCCAAATGATTCTCAATGGAATAATTATTAGCCATAGGGTCAATGCCACTCTGTTCTTCTAACAAAACGGTAAATAACTGAGCACAAAAATGATATCCGACGACTGATCCACAGAGGAAAGCTAACCGACGCATCCAAAAGTTAGAGGACATTTAGTAGGCTAGTTCTGCCAGCTGAGGCAGGTGTCTGTTTGCTGGTCCTGGGGGTCACCTATGTGAGGACTGCCGCAGTTCTCTAGACTGTCCTCCTCTAAGCCATCTGCGTGCAGAAGAGGGCAGTTATACAGGTATGTGCTGACCAGCGGGTGTGTAGGTGGGGAGCTGGTGGCACAGACAGTGCCTGAAGCTAAAGAGCTGAGGATGAAGTCTGACTTCCCAGATCCTTTCTCAAGCCCTGCCCCCATCCAGGGTTCTAATGGTCGATTGTTATGTTCAGAACTGTGGCATTCTGTGTCCCTTCATGTGAGCCCGTACTTTATTTCCATTGCATTTGCTGCCCAGGAGCAACTGCGAGAAGTGTGAAGAACATCACCTGTTGAATCAGAGCTGTTGTTGACAGTTTTGTGGGTTATTAAAGTGGAGAATAGCTTGAGAAATTGAAGTTTTCAAAGAAACCAACTCTTAAAAAAAGATGCCTTGTGCCTGGAGAGAGGGCTCAATGGCTAAGAGTATCGACTTCTCTTCCAGAAGACCGGGGTTTGATTCCCAGCATACTTATGGTGGCTCACAGCCAGACATAAATCCAGGCCCAGGGGTTTCATACATCCTGGGATTTCATAAGTTCTTCTCGCTTCAATGGGCACCAGGTACTATGTGATACACAGATAACACACAGGCAAAACACCTGTAAACATAAAAATATAAAAGATGGAAGTATGCTAAAAATTAATATTACAATGGAGTTTCATAAGCATTGAAAATCTGTAAACTAACTTTCTCTTTCAGTTTTATATTCAGTATAAAAGCTGTTAAAGGCTTAAAATAAAGACATTACTATGTGGAAACAGATTATCTGGTAATTGATTTTTTTCTTTATTATGATCAGTTGTATTAGTCTTTGAAAATTATTTCTAAGCCTTAAGCTGTTTAAATGTCTGAGTCAAGTTGATTATGGGGTAGCGAAGAAATAGTGCATGCTATCTAGGTATTTTCTTAGAAGTAGTTATTGTCACTTAGACCCATGCTGGGTATTAACGTCTTGCACTAAGTAGACAAAGCCGAAGGTTTGTTTTTCAAAGGCAGTGCAGGTAAAGAGATCTGTTCCATACACAAATATAGATGTAAATACAAGCCAATGTGAAAAGAATTAGCTATGCAAACAAGCAAATCTGCTAGTACTTCTTTTCTAAAGAAAAGAAAAGAAAACCTCATTTTTAGGTTAGCAGACTAAGTATTGGGTTTCATCATATGTTGTTATGATCTCATTAGTTCATGGATCCCAATACCTTCATTGCCCTCTCTTACTCCTCCTGTTCATTCTCTTTCTTCCCCCAGTTAATACCTCTTCTGCTTCATAATTACTCTGAAGACATTTTCCTTACTTCTCAAGACTCCCTTTCTAGTTTTCTTACCTTCCAATACCTGCATGCAAATGCATGCATATAAAAACACACATAGAATTTTAGACCTCGGTGCTACATGTAATGGAGATTGTGGTATTTGTCTTTCTGAGTCTGATTTACATTGCTTACATAGGGTTTTCTAGTTGCATCCATTTCCCTGTAAATGCCACGATATCATTTTTCTTTATGGCTACATAAAATTTCACTATGTGTTGGAAATACATTTTCTTTATGCATTCATCTGTTGGTAGACATCTAGGCTGGTTCCATTTGCTGGGTCTTGTGAGTAGCGCAGCTGGATACATGGACGAGCCAGCGTTTCTGTGGTATCCAAGTACCTAAGAGTGGTAAGCTGGATCATAAGGCAGCTCTGTTCATATTCTCACAGCGGTGCGCAGTTTGTCATCCTACAGACAGTGAATACAGGTTCCCCCTTCCCTACATCTTCACCAGTATTTCTCTCACTTGCTCCTTACTTGTTACTTTGATGATAGCCATTATGACTGCAGTCATATGGAATATCAAAGCAGTTTAATTTGAATTCCCTGTTGCACAAGAAATCTTAACCACTGGCTCCATTGCCAGCCTGTTAGGTGGTATAAGTGATGCAGAACAAACTCCTTGAAATTGAAATCAGTTTCTAAAACATTATTATTAACTCTGTCATACAATATATCCTAACCAAACTACCCTTCCTTAATTCCTCCCAGTTCTTCCCACTATGTTCCCTTTTCCCCAGATCCACTCCTCCTCCATTTTTCTTTAGAAAAGATCAGTCTTTCCAGGGAAATCAACCAAACACAGCATAAAAAATTACAATAAGATTAGTCACAAACCTTCGTACCAAAGCTAGATGAGACAACCCAAAAGGAGGAAAAGGGTCCCCAGAACAGACAGAGGAGTCAGAGACACCCCCACTCCCACTGTTAGGAGTCCTACAAAAACACCAAACTAACAGCCATAGCATATGCAGAGAACCTAACTCAGAGCCATAATCTCCCCTTAATTGTTGCTTCAGTCTCTGTGAGTCTCTATGAGTCCTGATTAGTTGATCCTGTGGGCCCCATCTTCTTCTGATGTCCTTGGCTTTTCTGGCTACTAAAATCCTTCCTCCACCTTTTCCATAGGGTGAGCTTTTCCCTGAACTCTGTCTATTTTTTGACTGTGGGCCTCTGTATCTGCTACCATCAGTTGCTGGATAAAGTCTCTCTGATGAAGATTTGACTATGATCAGATCTATTGGTTCCCAAACAAGCAGGCAGTGTTAAGCACAGGTTCCAACTTCTGATAGGCCTCAGGTTCAACCAGTCCTTGGTTGGCTACTCCCATAAATTCTGTGCCACCATTAATTATCCCAGCACATTTTGCAGAAGGGACAAATTTTAGATACAAGGTTCTGTTGCTGGGTTGATGTCCCAGTCTCACTATTGGAAGCTTTGCCTGATTACAGAAAATATCCTGTTCAGGCTCTGCATTCTCCATTACTAAAAGTCTTCCCCCATTTCCACTCCCACCAGCAGTAGAGGAGTGTTACCCTTGCTCCACACATCCTTGTCAGCATGAGCTGTCATTTGCATTTTGACCTGAAAGGGTATGATGAACTCTCAAAGTAGTTTTGATTTGCATGTCCCTGGTGGCTAAAGATATTAAACATTTCTTTAGGTGTTTCTCATCCATTTCAGATCCCCCTGTTGAGAGTTCTTTGTTTATATCTGTATCCCATTTTTTAAATTGTGCTATTTGGTTTGTTGCTGTCTAATCTATTGAGTTCTTTATATTTTAGTGTTGTGTGATATTTTAATTGTGTTTTGGCAAATAAAGTTTGCTTGGAGTCAGAGAGAAGAGCTAACCACTAGCTGACCAAAACAAACCATAGAGATTTGGAGGATTGAAGACAGAAAGTATTAAGGTGGGGTTGAGTGAGAATCTCAGCCCTTTGGGGAGGAAGGAATGGAAGAGATAGGAAGTCACTGATGCTGCTCCCTTGCTTCTCTGATTTTCAGTTTATAACCCTGATATCTTACTCCAAATTTTTTATTGATAGCAAATGCTTCATTTTGAAGATTAGCCCTTCTTGAGTTCTTTCAATTTTTTGGATATTAGTCTTCTGCCAGATGTAGAGTTGGTAAAAATCTTTTTCCATTATGTATGCTGCCATTTTGCCCTATTGATGGGATCCCTTACCTTATAAAAGCTCTTCAGTTTATGAATTTCTTAATAGTTGATCCTAGTGCCTGCATTGTCAATGTCCTGTACAGGATGCTGTCTGCTGTGGAATGTGTTCAAAGATACTCCTCATTCTCTCTTCTATCAGATTCTCTGTATCTGGTTTCATGTTGAGGTCTTTGATTCACTTGGACTTGAGTTTTGTGCATAGTAATAGATATGCATTCTTCTACATGCAGACATCCAATTAGACCAGCACAATTTGTTGAAGATGGTTTCTATTTTCCAGTGTGTGTTTCTGACTCCTTTATCAAAACTCAGATGTCCATAGGTCTGGGGATTTATGTCTGGGTCTTCGATTCAATTCTAATAGTAAACCTGTCTGTTTTTAGGCCAATGCAATTTTTATTACGATAGGTTTGTAGTACAGTTTGAAACTGGTGATGGTGAGACCTCTGAAAGTTCTTTTATTGTACAGAATAGTAGGAGCTAATGCTGGGTTTTTGTTTGTTTGTTTGGTTGGCTTTCAATAGATAGTTGAGTATTGTCTTTCAAGTTCTGAAAGAATTATGTTAAAATTTAGATGGAGATTGTGTTGAATCTGTACCTACTCCCTTCTCTCTCCACATCTCCTCTTCCCCACAAACCACTCCCACCCCCAAGCTCCCAACTTTTGCCAGGTAATCTTGTCTACTTTCAATATCCAGGAGGATAAATATATGTTTTTCTTTGGGTTCACCTTCTTATTTAGCTTCTCTAGGATCACAAATTATAGGCTCAATGTCCTTTGTTTATGGCTAGAATCCACATATGAGTGAGTACATACCATATTTGCCTTTTTGGATCTGAGATATCTCACTCAGTAAAGTGTTTTCTATTTCTATCTATCGTGTGCAAAATTAAAGATGTCATTGTTTTTTTCAGCTGTATATGTGTATATATATAAATATATATGTATATGTATGTATGTATGTATATATGTATGTATATATATAGTGTATATGTTCCACACCTTCTTTATGCATTCTTCTATTGAGGGGCACCTAAGTTGTTTCCAAGTTCTGGCTATTACAAATAGTGTTGCCATGAACATAGTTGAACAAATGCTTTTGTGGTATGATTGGGCATCTCTTGGGTATATTCCCAAGAGTGGAATTGTGGGATCCTGATGTAGGTTGACTCCCAGTTTCCTGAGACACCGCCACACTGATTTCTAAAGTGGTTGCACAAGTTTGCATTCCCACCAACAATGGATGAGTGTTCCCCTTACTCCACAACCTCTCCAGCATAGGCTATCATTGGTGTTTTTGATTTTAGTCATTCTGACAGGTGTAGGATGGTATCTCAAGGTTGTTTTGATTTGCATTTCCCTGATCACTAACGAGGTTGAGCATGACCTTAAGTGTCTTTTGACCATTTGAACTTCTATTGAGAATTCTCTGTTCAGTTCAGTACCCCATTTTTTAATTGAGTTAATTAGAGTTCTAATGTCTAGTTTCTTGAGTTCTTTGTATATTTTGGAGATTGGACCTTTGTCTGATGTGAGGTTAGTGAAGATCTTTTCCCATTCAGTAGGTTGCCTTATTGTCTTAATGACAGTGTCCTTTGCATTACAGAAGGTTCTCAGTTTCAGGAAGTCCCATTTATTCATCGTTGCTCTTATTGTCTGTGCTACTAGGGGTATACCCATAGGAAGTGGTTTCCTGTGCCCAAGGGGATTTCCCCAGCTAGGTCCTTGGGCAACAGAGGAGAGAGTGCCTGAACTGGCCTTCTCCCATAGCCACAGTGATGAATATCTTGCATATCGCCATAGAGCCTTCATCTGGTGATGGATGGAGATAGAAACAGAGTCCCACATTGGAGAACTGGACTAAGCTCCCAAGGCTCAGATGAAGAGCAGAAAGAGGGAGAACATGAGCAAGGAAGTCAGGATCGCAAGGGGTGCGTCCACCCACGGGGACAGTGGGACTGATCTAATGGGAGCTCACCAAGGCAAGCTGGACTAGGACTGAATGAGGATGTGATCAAACTGGACTCTCTGAATGTGGTTGACAATGAGGGCAGACTGAGAAGTCAATGATAATGACACTAGCTTTTTGGGAACCTAGTCTGTTTGGATGCATACCTTCCTAGACCCAGATGGAGGAGGGAGGGCCTTGGACTTACCACGGGACAGGGCACCCTGACTTCTCTTAGGACTGGAGGGGGAGGGGAAGTGGAGGGAGTGGGAGGGAAATGGGAGGATGGGAGGAGGTGGAAATTTTTAATAAATAAATATTTATATTATTAGTGACTATTATGAAATGTTTTTTCCACTGTTTTCTTTCTCATTGTGTATAGAAGGAAAACAGACTTTTTTGAGTTAATTCTGTATCCAACCATTTCACTGAAGCTGTAAGAGTTCCCTGCTATAAATTTTTAGTGTATATATATATATATATATATATATATATATTATATGTGTGTGTATAAATATATATATTCACACACACACATATATATAATCATATCCTCTGTCAATAGTGATACTTTGACTTCTTCCTTTCCAATTTGTATTCCCTTTATCTCTTTCTTATTGTTCTAGCCATAATTTCATGTTCTATATTGAATATATATAGAGAGATTGGACATCCTTGTCTTCTTAATTTTAGTGGAATTACTCAAATATCTCTCCATTTAAGTTGATGTTGGAAGTCAGATTGCTGTAGATTGTCTTTATTATGTTTAAGTATGTCCCTTGTATTTCTGATACATCAAAGGCTTTTATCATAAAGACATGTAGGATTTTGTAAATGGCTTTTTCAGCATCTAATCAATGATCATGCGGTTTTTTTCTTTTGTTTATGTCGTTTATTATACTGTTGGATGCTGGTATGTTGAACCATTTCTCTGATGAAGCCTACTTGATGACTTTTTTATGTGGTCTTAGAGTCGGTTTGCAAGTATTTTTGCATCAGTGTCCATGAGGGAAATTAATCTGCAATTCTCTTTTGTCGTTGAACCTTCGTGTGCTTTGGGAATCAAGGTAACTGTGGCTTCATTAAATGAATTTGACAATGTTTCTTCTATTTTCATTTTGTGGAATAATTTGAAGAGTATTGTCATTAGCTTTTCTTGGATAATCTGTTAAAATTTTGCGCTAAAATCATCTGGTCCTGGGAATTTTTTGTTGGTAGACTTTTAGTGACTGTTCCTGTTTTCTCAGGGTTTATAGATCTTCTTAAGTTGTTTATCCAATCTTGATTTCACTTTGGTAAGTGGTATCTATCAAGAAATTTGTCTATTTATTTTAGATTTTGTGCAATGCAGACTTTTAAAGTATGAACCAGTGATTCTTTGGATTTCTTTGATGTCTGTGTTATGTCTCCCTTTTCATCTCTGATTTTGTTAATTTGGATATTCTCTCTGACTTTTCTTAGTTTAGGAAAGGATGTGTCTATCTTGCTGACTTTCTCAATGAACCAACTCTTTGTTTCATTGATTCTTCATATTGTTCTCTTTGTTTCTATTTTATTGTTTTTAGTCCTCAGTTTGATTATTTACTGCAGTCTTCACCTCTTAAGTGTAGTTGCTTCTCTTTGTTTTAGAGCTTTCAGGGGTTCTGTATAGGTAGTAGTAGTATGAGAATTCTCCAACTTCTATGTGTGTGTATTTAGTGATATAAAATTTACTCTTCATAACTTCTTTAATTTTGTTCCATAATTTTGGATATATTGTACATTTATTTTCAATCAATTGGATTTTAGGAAGTCTTGAATTTTTTTTTATCTCTGTCTTGACACAATAGGTATTTAGTAGAGAGTTCTTCAGTTTCCATAAGTTTGTAGGCTTTTGTTGTTATTGAAATCCATGGTGGTCTGATAGAATGCAGGGGGTTATTTCAGGGTTTTTTTTTAAATCTGTTTAGACTTACTTTGTGCCCAAGTATGTGGCCAGTTTTTGAGAAAGTTCCATGAGGTACAAAGAAGAAGGTGCATTCTTTTGAGTTTGTGTGAAACATTCTGTAGATATTTGGTAGGCCTGTTTGTTTCATAATTTCTGTAAGTTTTTAGACTACACTGTTTAGTTTTTGTCTGGATGACCTGTCCATTGGTGAGGGTGGGGTATTGAAGTCTCTCACTATCAATGTGAGGGTTGGTGTG
The DNA here is from genome assembly GCF_982192425.1 of Myodes glareolus. Taxonomy (NCBI): domain Eukaryota; kingdom Metazoa; phylum Chordata; class Mammalia; order Rodentia; family Cricetidae; genus Myodes; species Myodes glareolus. The sequence goes on along the minus strand of NC_142041.1, from coordinate 51,708,504 downwards.
TGATTGACGATGTAGTAATATTTCCTTTTCAAACATGGGTGCCTTTGCATTTGGGGCATAGATGTTAAGAATTAACATAATTAATCATTATCTTGGTCAGTTTTTCTTTGATTTGAGTATGAAGTCTCCTTCCTAGTCACTTTTGATCAATTTTGTTTTGAGGCCCATTTTGTTAGATATTAGAATAGTTATAACAGCTTGCTTCTGGGCTGGTTCATTCACTTGGAAAAAAAAATTTCTAAACCTTTACTCAGAGGTAACATCTATCTTTGATGTTGATGTATGTTTCGTATATGCAACAGAAGGAGGGTTCCCTTTTTCACACCATTCTATTAGTCAGTGTCTTTTAACAGGGAATTGAATCCATTTATATTGAGAGATATCAATGATCAATAATTAATTCCAGTTATTTTGAAGTTGCTATTGGTGGTTTTGTGTGTGTGTGTGTGTGTGTGTGTGTGTGTGTGTGTGTGTATTTCCCTGATTTTTATTTTCTAGTGTGAAATTGTTTATATTCTACTTGCTGTAGTTAACCTCCTTGGACCAGAAGTTTTCTTTTTTTTTAATTATCTTCTGTAGGACTAGATTTTATTTGAATTCAGCATTATCATGGAATATCTTGTGTTCTACATTTTTGGTGATTGAAAGTTTTGTTAGGTGTAGTAGTCTGGGCTGGAATCTATGGTCTCTTCAAGTCTGCAGGACATTTGTTCAGGCCCTTTTGACCTTTAGAATCTCCATTAAAAGATTAGCTCTTCTTGAGTTCTTTAAATATTTTATGTTACTTGGACTTTTTCTCTTGTAGCTTTCAATATTTTTTCTTTGTTCTACATGTTTTATATTTTGATTTTTATGTGATGAGGGGACTTGATTTTGTGGTTAAATTTATTTGGTGTTCTCCATGCTTCTGGTACCTTTATAAGAATCCCATTTTTTAGGTGAGGAACATTTCCTTCTATGAAGTTGTTTAAGTTTTTATCCAGGCCTTTGAGCTGGGATTCGTCTCCTTCTTCTATTCCTTTTATTCTTAGGTTTGGTCTTTACATATTTTACCAGATTTCCTGGACGGTTTGTGTCAGAAATTTTTTAGTTATAACATTTTTGACCAATGTATCTATTTTTTCCATATTATCATCAAAATATGAGCTTTTCTTTTCCACCTCTTGTATTCTGCTGTGATGCTTGTATCTTTAGTTTCTGTTGGCATACCTAGATTTTCCATTTCCAGAATTCCCTCAGTCTTTGTTGTCTTTATTGCTTCTGTTTCATGTTTAGGTCTTAAATAGTTTTGTTTGTTTCTTTTAACTGTTTGTTTTTCTTGGCCCTCTTTAAGGGATTTATTCATTTCCTTCAAATTTTTCTCTTTTCCTTGATTTATTTAAGGGGTTTATTTAAATCTTTTTTAAGGAATCTATCCATCTTCATAAAGTTGGTTTTAAGGTATTTGTCTTGTGCTTCAGCTATGTTGGAATATTCAGGGCTCACCATGGCAGGGTAGCTGGGCTATAGAAATAACATATTTCCCTGCTTGTTATTGATTGTGTTCTTATGCTGGAGTCTAGACATCTGGGTTTGGGATTGTTATGGATCTAAGTACTGCCTCTGAGTTTTTCTTTGTTGTATGGGTGTTTTGTTCCTTGATTTCTGTTTCCTCTCTGATCTTCTGGTCACCGTGGCCTGGAGTTCTGGCAGCCACCAGGGTCTCTAGGACAACAGGGAATCTCTGCCCACTTAGGGGGCCTAGACTCCTTGAAGTCCCATGGCCTTTCATTGAGAAGTGTGTCTCTATCCAAGTCGGGGCCTGAGACTGATGAGGAAGGAATGGGAATTTGGGATTGTGTCTGTGGAAGGGGCACACTGAGAGCGGAGGAGATCCATAGGCATCTAGAGTTCTGGAGCCTGAGTGACTTGTGGTCCAGCAGTGAGTCTCTGCCTGAGTTTGCCCATCTATTCTTTAGGCTGATGTGGCCTTCACTTGAGTAGTGGAAGTTCACTCATATTGGGGATGGGGACCCTGCAGTGGGCAAGGGAGGTAAAGGGTGGCAGTGGATTAGGTCTTAGGAAACTCATCTCAGGGAATTAGAGGTCCACTGGAAGGTGGCCTACCTGTTTTTCTGGCTCTAAAACACTGGTTTTGAAGGGGGGATCCTCAAAATTTATTTGACAAAGGAGGACAAACTTATATAAAAGTAAAATCTGGGAACAATTTAGGTTTTTTTTCTAGGATAAAAATTAATCCCTGTGTCTGTCCCTTCTACTCTTTCAACTGTAAATGCTAGTTAGGTTCACACTGCAGACGCCTGTGTGGAATAATGGAAACATTCATCCATTTCTAGTGGGAGTGCAAATTTGTATAGCCACTATGAAAATTAAGACAGTGGTTCCTCAAGAAGACATGAATCAATATACCTTAAGATCCAGCTATACTACTCTTAAGCACCCAAAGGACACTCTGTTCTTTCACAAGAATATTTGTTCAACCATGTTCATCACTGCTTTGTTAATGATATCCAGAAACTGAAAACAAGCTAGGTGTCTATCAACAGAAGAATGAATAAAGAAAATGTGGTGTATTTATGTAATGAATTATTCCGTTATTAAAAATATTATATAAAGCTTGCAGGCAGATATGTGGAACTAGAAAACAACATCCTGAATGAGGTAATACAGACCCAAAAAGATATATATGGTATGTAGTCACTTATATGTGGATATTAGCTATTAAATAAATGACAGACAAGCTGCGATCTATAGTTTTAGAAAAGTCAGATATAGAAAAGGGATCTGGAAGAGCACATGGATATCCAGGTAAGTAAGAAATAGAATAGATTTGTGGGTGGATGTGGACATGGTGGAGGGATGGAACCAGAAGAATTTGCTGGGGAGAGGAAAGAATAATACAATTGAGGGAGGGAATTCTAGGAGAGACAGCCAGAATTGAGGAACATTTGAGGGATGGTATAGAAAACTAGTATAGTTGAAACTTCCTAAAGTAGATGAAGGTTATCCTAATAAAGTCTCTGAATAGTAAGTGACATGGAGTCCCAACAGGACATCTCTTGTCACCAAACAAATTTTTCAGTACCAGGACTGACTAAGTTATATCCAACTGTTGTTGGTGAACAATGGGGCCCCATTTAAATCCCAAAACAAACCAGGTGGTTGCCAAGACAATAGGTCTCTCTCCATAAATGGGCAGCAAGGTCCTATTTTTTTATTGATTTTTATTGAGCTGTACATTTTTCTCTGCTCCCCTCAATGCCTCTCCCCTCCTCCTTCAACTCTCCCGCAAGGTCCCCAGGAGTTTGTCTTTTTCTACTCTCTACTTCTCATTCAGATTAGATCTATGTAAGTCTCTCTTAGTGTCCTCACTGCTGTCTAATTTCTCTGGGATTGTGGTTTGTAGGCTGGTTTTCTTTGCTTTATGTTTGAAAACCACCTATGAGTGAGTACATGTGATCATTGTCTTTCTGAGTCTGGGTTACCTCACTCAAAATGATGTTTTCTAGCTCATTCATCTGCAAAATTCAAGATGTTGTTATTTTTTTCTCCTGTGTAGTACTCCATTGTGTAAATGTACCACATTTTCCTTATCCATTCTTTGGTTGAGGGGCATTTAGGTTGTTTCCAGGTTCTGGATATGACAAACAAACTGCAATGAACATAGTTGAGCTCATGTCCTTGTGGCATGATTGAACATCCTTTGGATATATACCCAAAAGTGATATTACTGTGTCTTGAGGAAGGCTGTTTCCTCATTTTCTGAGAAATCACCATACTGACATCCAAACAGGTTGTACTAGCAATACATAATTCCCACTACCAATACAGAAGTGTTCCCTTTACTCCACAACCTCTTCAGCATAAGTTGTCATCAGTGTTTTTGATCTTGGCCATTCCTTGTTATAGACAACATCTGGATAACTCATTACCTCATTAACAAGGAGTAGTTCAACTGGTGCCTAAAATAAACGTCTGCCTCATCTTCTCAGGTTCTTGGCATGGGAAGGTATTCTACAGGCTAACAAAGGAGAAATATGAGCACCAAACCAGCCACAAAACCTTTGCTTTACAATCTGTCCTGCCTACATAATATGGTAGAACACTGATGACACGAACCTTCGGGGAAGTAATCAATCAATGTCTGATTTGACTTAAGGCTCACATCACAAGATGGAACCCATACCTGTTCTGCTTACGTAACCAAGAATCACAGACCAAATAGCTCAGAGACCTAGGGTAATAACGTATTAAAATCAATAAAAGCTAAAAAAGGAAAAGAATTAAAAAGTGAAAAATGTATCAATAAAATGTCTCTTTATGATATTCTGCTGTATGAATAGATCAATGAGTTATTCTATCCTCATCAAAGAAGATTCTTTCTATAGTATATAGGAGCAAATACAAACGTTATGCAAAGAGAGAGATACGTTGGAATACACAGCTCTAAGTGGGATGTTTCCATCAAATTCCTTTCCTCAAAGATCAGGGAACCTTGAGGAAGAGAAGGCAGACAGAGTGTAAGAGCCAGAGGGAGTGGAGAACACCAGGTAAACAAGCACTTCAAAATTAACTGAGCAAAGCTCATATGAGCTCACAAAGACTGAAGTAGCATGCACAGGTCCTGCATTGGTTGGTACCATGTCCTATGCATATACATTATAACTTCCAGTTTATTATTGGTGGAGGGTTATATTTTTGAATAAGTGGGTGTATGATTCTTATGCCTTCTCTTGGGGCTCTTTTTCTTCTCTTGGTTTTTCCTTGTCCAATTTTGATGTGATAGTTTTGTTTTATCATATCATATTGTATTTTGTTATGTTTTATTGTTATCTCTTAGAAACCTGTTCTTTTCTAATGAAAAACAGAAAGGGAGTAGATCTAAAAGTGATGGGAGGTGGGGTAGGACTAAGAGGAGCAGAGGGAAGGGACTGTAGTGAGGATATATTGTATTAAAAAAAAGTAAAAGGGGGTAAGACCGGCATGTACATAGGCAGATGATACTTAGATAATCAAAGGATGTGTGAACAGGGATACAGTCCTTCCATATACCTAGAGTACCTCTTGAAGAGATTGGCTATAGCTAAGCTTCCTTAAAAACAACCGAAACGGTATTATTGATGCATCAACAAACCAACTTGTCTCCTTAATTAGAATGACATGCTTTCAAGTATTAGGATGAGAAGGAATGAAAGTATGACATTCCTATCAGTCAGGGTCTCCAGAGAAAGGAGGCAGCAGCATCAAACAGAAGTTTTAGGAACAATTTTCTTTGCAAAGAGAGTAATTAACAGAGTCACTCTGGGCAAACAGAAGGGATTGTCCGGCATAGTTGAGCATCCCCCTCTGCTTTACCTGAACAGTGATATCTCATGTTTCTCATGTTTGCATAAGTGCTCAAAGGATGCCTCTTCTGCAGGTACTGGCAGAATTTAAATTTGCTTTCCTTCCTTTCAGAAGATGAACTATTGATCCAACAGTTAAAAAACTGGATAAAGAAGTGTTCTGAGTACCCTGTCATTTTTTTTCAGACAATTTCTCATCATATCCTTTGTTTACAAGGCCTCTGGTGACCATATCAATCCAGCTGGATACCTCATTACTGTAGTTGCTAAGAGTCATTGAGTTCAGAGTGACAAAAGTCCTGCACAAAAAGCTACAGGACCTGCGTGCACAGTGATTGTATCTCATGGCTAGGTGACAGGTCATCCCTGTGGGCATTGACTTTACAAGGGTATGCACCTGGGTCACATTCTAAGCCTGGGGACTTTGGTTGGACTGAACTCAAAAAAAAGCACATGAGACCAGAATAGAAAAAGCCTGGCTCCTGCCAGAATGAAGATAATCTACATAAAATAAAGTTTTTTTAAAAAAAAAATAAAATCAGGCAATGCTCTTAACTGCTGAGCCATCTCTGCAGTCTTTGCCATCAAAGAAATGCAAATCAAAACAACTCTTAAGATTTCACATTACACCTGTAAGAATAGCCAAGATCAAAACCACTGATGTCAGTTTATACTGAAGAGGATATGGGATAAGCAGAATGCTGGTGGGAGGGCAAATTGGTACCTCCACTTTGGAAACTAGTATGATGATTTCTCAGAAAATTAGGAAACAGCCTCCCTCAAGACCCAGAAATACAACTTTTGGGTATATACCCAAAGGATGCTCAACTATGTCCATAGTATTATTTATAATAGCCAGAACCTCAAAACCACCTAAATGCCCCTCAATAAAAGAATAGATAAAGAAAATGTGGTACATTTACATAATGGAGTACTACACAGCAGAAAAAAATGATGACATCTTGAAATTTGCAAGCAAATGGATGGATGTAAAAAACACTATTTTGAGTAAGGTAATCCAGACTCAGAAAGACAATTATAATATGTACTCATGCATAAGTGGCTTTTAGACAAAACGCAAAGAAAAACCAGCCTACAATTCACAGTCCCAGGGAATCTAGACAACAAAAAGGACCCTAAAAGAGACATACATGGATCCAATCTACATGGGAGAAGCAAAGAAAGACAAGATCTCCTGAGTAAATTTGGAGCATGGATACCATGGGAGAGGGTAAAAGGAAAGGAGGAAGGGCGGGAGGGAGGATAGTGGAGAAAAATATATAGCTCAATAACAATAAAAAGTCACATATAACTATGTTCCCCCAAACCATAAAACAATAAAAAAGTGGCACTGTTTCACATTTTTAAAAAAATCTTTTTTATCTCCTATTTAATAGAAGATAGCTGGATTCCACACCTAAAGAAAAAAAAAAAGAAATCAGGGAATGCACTGTTTTGTATTTCCTATAGGACTTGTCAGTAACAGTTAACCCCAGTGACCTTGTTTTGAAACATTCTTTTCTTTCATTCTGTGATAGCTGGTTCTAAGTCACTTTGTCATGAATTATGTTCATCTGATGAGTGGAGAGACCCAACTAAGGAATTTTTCTCCTTGCCTTAAATGAAGTGCATAGACGCACTCTGTGTATGGGACTCACCCTCATGTAGCAGTCCAGATAAGAAAGGAGGAAGATTATTTGCCTTTGTTACTATCTTAATATAAGCTGAATATTAAATAAAGCAAAGCACACACACACACACACACACACACACACACACACACATCTATAGTCATTCTTCCTATTGGTCCTGTTCCTCTAGAGAACCTTGATTGATACACCTTCTTTGACACTTTTTAATTTTTTTATTTCACCCTGGGTCTTTTCTGAGAACACTATTGTGCAGACTGAACCATTCACAGCTGACTCTACATAAGAGTTCGATCACTCGGCTATTGCTCGCCCCTGTGCAGTGACAGTACACTCTGATCTTGCACGGGACCACTCTGACTGCGACTCACATTGTCCCAACTTTGTATCCTGCTTGCCATTGTTAGGGCTTATCTTAGGCCACCAAATCTTGCCTCTGCCAGCTGTCACTAAACCCTCCGTGAAGCTTGCCATGGGGCTATGTAGCACACAAAAGGGTCTAATAGGATGGGAAAGTTTGCAATTGGAAGGAGATGGTAATGCAACATGGAAGCAGGGAATGATGACATGCAGGGAACTCTTCTCATAAGAAGACACAGGAATGTGAAGAAAGACCCACCCTAAAGTGCTTAAAAAATGGATTACTTTTCATTAATTCACAGTGAAAAACAACCACTTTATTGGAGTTCATGTGACAGTTATGTGACAAACACCTGCCTGTATTAATCTCTGAGGCTGGGTTCATAGCCAGAGTGTGGGTGTGGTTATATCATAGGCAGTTGGACCCTGAGGCGAGTTCTAATTAGGTGTCTTATCTGCTCATCAAACACTGTAAAGCATGAAGAAACAGCATGTATCTGTTTCTGCTTTATTTCCTCTGAGTTGTACATCAGAATATTTGAAATTCATTTCTAAGTCTCAGCTGTTGACTGAGGCTGCTCATTTGTTCCCAGCTGTCCAGACTCGAAATAACCACACAGAAACTGTACTAATTAAATATCTTCTTGACTAATTACCTCTAGCTTCTTATTAGCTAGCTCTTATATCTTAAAATCAACCCATTTCTATTAATCTGTGTATTACCTCATCAATGGCTGTTGCTTACCGGCAAGGTTCTGGCACAACTGTCTTCTCCAGTGACTACATGGTTTCTCACTGACTCTGCCTTCTTTCTCCCAGGATTCAATTTAATTTTCCTGCATAGCTCTACTCTGCCCTATCACAGGCCAAAGCAGCTTCTTTATTCATTAATCAATAAAAGCAACACATATACTGAAGGACTTCCCACATTACTTAGTGTGATTGAAAAGGCCATAGACTTTTTGGTAGGAATTAGAGAGAACATTATAAAAGAAATGATACTGTCAGGCCAATTATCCAACTGTCAGTTCCCTATCAATCTGCCCAAGTCAACTCCCCAGGCTGACTCAAGTTCACAGCGACCAGTCCCCTCTCTGCCACTTTGAAGAGGACTTGAAACATGTGGACTGCATTTTGTTTCTATCTGTAGCTGGGGGCCTAGCCCCATTGTTGAATGCAATGAATCTATGTTAGCTGTCAGGTCACAGTAAAATTACAGCAGTGAAGATTCTCAGTTGTGAAATCCTTCTTTTGACGCTATTTTACATTACTTAATGAGGAAACTGTAAGTCATATTTTTAAAACTAAAATTTTGACAATTTATATATATATATATATATATATATATATATAATACACTTTGATCATATACACCTTCACCTACTTCTCTCCTCCCCCTCCCACTGAAGCCCTTCTTCAAACTAGTTTCCTTTCTATTTCCATTTCTTTTTGATGTGTTCATGTGACTCAATAATTTTATTTAAAATTTCTTACATATGCACTGATAGACTTTTAAAAATATAAAGTCATGAATGACATCTGCATATACAACTACACAGAGAAGGGTGACAGAGTTATGTGTAATAATAGAATTAAATTCTCTACCTTATGCCCAACACTCTGTTTAGGTGCTGAGAACAAGAAGAAATGAAGGCTTTTAAAATTTGTATTGATTTTGTGGAAACTGTTTTAAATAAACACTGTAAAATCATTCAGAAAGAAAAAGACAAGATCAATGCTTAAGATCAATAAGAGCCATTATTTTGCTTTTAGTAATGACCGACATTGCCCTTTATAGTCCTCTTCAGCTCTCTGATTTGGTTAGATAATTGTCTGACCCACTGAATCTTTCAAGAGGCCTTCAGAAGCATGAACCTAAATGTCTAGGAATTGGGAAAGAATAGAGAAGAGTTCAGATGCTTGTCTGGAAATGTCTTTTTGAAAGACTCAGTTATCCAAATGAACACTTTCAGATAAAGAAATAAACGTGAAATATTTCATAACCTTCCAGAAGTCTGACATTCTCATTGCTCTCCACTAAAGTTAACTACACTTAAATCTGACAGTCATGTTGGCCAGCAAGAGGAGGGGAAATAGATGGCACCCTAAAACAAAGAAATGATGTCAGTCTCCTTGTCAAAGGAAAGAGATAAAGTTAGGGGAGGGTTGTGAGTTCACTTAGGGACAGAGGATGGCAGAAAAGGGCTTGCAACTGGAGACCTGAAGGGAAGGATTGCAGACCCAGGAGACAGCCATAGATATTTGTGAATGTCACACTTAAGAGGATCACAGTTTCCAAACATGTAGAACTTGAATAACCTGTATTTAAACTCCTTTTTCCCATAGTGAGATATAGCCACATACTTATGGTACCAGGTGCTAATTATTCACCCTCATATCAGAACCTGGGAGGTTGTTTTTTCCCTAGATTTTTTATAAGAATTTTTTATTTAAATACCAAATTGAAATGATAAATTATTTGTTATAAAAAACTATCCAAAGCTGGGTTATTATTTCTTGCATTCTTGAGTTGCTAAGACAATTGTTTGATATTTGTTTGTTTACTTGTTTGTATGTTTTCGAGACAATGTCTTGCTCACTGTGTAGACCAGGCTGGCCTCAAACTCATAGTGATCCACCTGCTTCTGCCTCTGGAGTGCTTGGATTAGGTGTGTACCTCCATGCTCAGCTATTTGCCAGGTTTTTGTTTATATAATGTATTTTGATCAAATTCACTCATTCTCTTTCCTCCAATTTTCCCATTTCCCAATTTCTCCTCCCAACTTCATATGCTTTTTAAAAAAATTGCCAAGTTCTCTTAGGAGACTGTGTATTACATGGGTAGAACACAACTAGAACATAAGTAGCTGCCTAGAGCCTGCGTTCAGGAAGAAAGTGGGATATCCCTTCCAAGAACCACAGATAGTTCCTAACAGCTCCTCAGATAAAATGGACTATCCCCTTCTGAACTACCACATGTAGTTCCTATAGCTTCTAGATGAGGGTGGGACTTTACAAGTACCTCTCCCATGCATGCTGAGAATTTAGTTGCCTTGGACCTATTGGAGTCTGTGGATTCCATCATAGCTGTTAACAGTTCATGTGCCGTGACCATGACGTATTTGGAAATGCTCTTTTACTAAAAAAGATCACTACATCTGGTTTTTGCAATCTTTCTACCCTCTCTTCTGCAATGATCCCATTTAGATCATTAGATGACTCATTTAGAGCTGAGCACTCTAAAATCTCTTAGTATCTTCACATTACCAATAGTAGGTCTCTGTGTTAATTTCCATCTTTTATACAAAGAAGTTTCTCTGATTAGAGTTGAGCAATACAGTAATCCATGGGCATAAAGATAAGAACTTGGGGAGGTAATTAATACTATGTCCATTTAGCAGAATTTAGTAGTAGGTTCTCCCTTGGGGTCTATGTCTTAACCAGCCAAGGATATTTTGGGCCTAGTTAATAGTGTTGGTCATGAGTTTCTCGTTTGAAGAGTGGGCTTTTAATCTAATTAGTGAGTAATTGGTTACTCCCATAACATTCTCGGTACTAGGGTACTAATGGGCATTCCTTGCCAGGCCACAGCTGGGTAAGATTACTGAGGACGTTTCCTTCCCAATTAGATGGCATAGAAACTTACAGCACTATGAAAGTAGCCAAAAGGTATGAAGTTCCCACTCAATACCAGTCTGATTTCTCCATGCCATTTGATTCAAGTATGAGGTGCATTCAGCAACACAGTCTTACTAACATGGTTTGGAGGATAATGAAGAGTGTTGGCAATATCCTGTGATATCTGTGTGTTTATGATATCCACTGATGAACACCTTGAAGAGGTATCACTTTCATTAGAAAATCCTACACTATGAATGAATGCCTGTTTATGGTGACAGGGGCCCTTTTCACATTTTTTGCATCAGAATCTGAGAGCTCTTATGTTCTTATTTACTTGTTTGTTTAGGGACAGGATTTCCTATTCAGGTCAGACTGGTACCAAGAAGTAACCATAAATTCCTATACTAAAAATCCTTGTTAATAAAAGATAGAGCATAGGGAAGAATGACTTGATGGATTTTTCTCGGTCTCTCATTCTGTCTACTCAGTTGTAAATTTCATGATGCATATGAGAACAGTTTACCAGCCAGAATATTACCTATGCCCTTTAAAAAGCATCAAGAGTGCTCATCAAAGAGTGTCTTTGAATCTGAGGTTAAACTAGGAAGATACAATATAGTGTGATAAAGTTGAGAAAGGTCAAAGTGAAGGATAAAGTGTGTATACTTTATTCCAAATACTATACTATAGCCTAGTGTCCTTAGACACCCTGAATACCCTGATAAATTTCTTGTAACAACCTCTTGTCTCTATAAATACCTGCAAGTTCCTCTTTCTCTCAGTTGTGATTCTCTCATTCATCTTACAAAATAAAAAAGGAACAAGGGAAAAAGAAAACAAAACGCTGTATTTACTATTGTCTGAGTCTCTATGTCCCTGTACTTGTAACCTCTCCCATCTGTTTCAATGTCCCTGCAACCACCACCACCTTGTCGAGTTCCTAACTTTTCTTAGCCTTCCTTCACTTCTGGCCCACTCAAGGACCATGTTCTAATGTTATTCCATCTCTCTTGTAAATGTTTATTTTTCTTGCAAATTAAGCATTACCATGGATACACAGATATGCTTTAATATTTTCTATATTTTGAACAACCAAATCCCCCAAACCCAAGACACCCTTAAATGTTCATCTTCCTTTAGTTACTAAGTCAGTTTCTACTTTATTTTGGCACTAACCAGAGAGATTACTCTTTTTCAACTCCTGCTGCAATCTGCAAATCTTCCTCTCTCATGCTGCATTTCTGCAGCAGCTGTGACCTCCACTCCCCACCCGATTGTCACAGATTCCATTCTTAAAACCAAGAGTTAATCCTCCTCTTTATCTTGTTAGAATCTTAGTAACATCGAGCCTGGTTCACTCTGCCCCTCACCCCCATCCTACCCCTTCCCACACACGTGAAAGCCTATGCTCTCCTTCTGTGCGATCTCTCCCTGGTTTGCCCCAGGTTTTCCTGTCTCAAATTATTTTTCAGACCATGAATGACACATACCTTCATGTGTCAGAAATAGCAGGACAGCCTGCGCCGTTTTCTTTCTGCTTTGGGCCTATTATATGTAGCTGATCCCATCTTGTCCTTTTGATGGAAAAGAAACTCAACATAATACAATTGATTACTAATATATTTGCCTAGAAGATATTAAATCACACAAAGTAGAATTTAGAAAAAGGAGTGCTTCTTCAAACATACCCCAAAGATAAGTAGTATGCTAACCAGGCCTGTTGGAGATAAACAAAATTTACGGGATTAAGATGTAAATCTTTGTCCACCAGGATTGACCGACTCTTAGGCCCATCCCCAAAGTCCATGCCTCTAACAGACAGCTCAGGGGGCAGCACAGGGTCTCAGGTATCATTAGGTCCTGGTCTGCCATTAAGTTTTCTCTGCTCTTAACAGGAAAAGCAGAATTCTTCCAGGTGCTCCATATTACACTGGGGAATAACTATTTAGAAAAAAAAAACTCAACAACAATGACAAAAAACCACTGGTGTTCTTAAATAATTCTGGCAATATCTTCACTGTGTAAATTTCCCATCTGTCCAAGCAGCCAGACTTGGCAATATTCTGTCTCTATTTAATTGTTCAAGGTGTAGCCTGGGCCAAGATCTAAGAGATTTAAGGATGAGAGTGTATATGGAATACATAAGCTTATGGTGTATATAAGTTAGTAAAGCCTTCTGTCCAACTTCTCTTTGGGTGCAGGTAGAGCCAGACAAGCCCTACGAAAAGCATTTGCTTTTATTAATCTCTAAGTGCCTGGATTGATTCCTCACTGGGAAGCCATACTTCTATCACACTTTGATTTCAGATATAATTCAATGTCAGTTGGTGTAGGATTTTGGATGCCATGTTTTCTTGCCTGTGGAGGTGACTGAGTAGCACCTGCCTTCCAGCTGTGGAAGCACATAGCTGAGAATAAACTCCTTCCCTTCCCTCAGGGCTGCTTCCCAAGCTACTCCAGCTCTGAGCTGAAACTGTGCCATGTTTCAGAGGTTACAGGGTAGGAACATCTTTCAGTATCAAAGGAGAACAAAGAAAGTTGGTGTTGCACTTTCTTTGTCAGTGTCAGGGAATAGCTAAGGTTCTTCATGTGAATTCACAAAAATCATAACCTCCAGGCTGCATCATGTGGGAACCGGGAACTGATTTTCTCAGTAAAGGAGTCTTTACTGTTGGGGAAACACCCAACAAGCTTTTAATAGTGAAGTGATAAAACTATAGAATGAATATGGCTTCCCAGTGAGAAATCACTCCAGCTCTTAGTGACTGGTAAGGGGGAAATTATTTAATAAAAGTACAGGTCTGGTTCTGGCTGATGCACAAAGGAGGACCAAGCCCTGAACAGAAACTGCGTCTAGCCTATATGGCCCCAATCACTTAACCATGGTTCACAGAGACAGAAGTTCCAAGGCTTAGTTGTTTAGACAAACGGAAAGTTTTATAGTATAGAACACTGCCAGAATCATTCTGAAACACACCAGAGCTGCTTTTCCCAGACAGTTGTTAACCAAGGCCATCTCACCCTGCCTGGCTGGCACAATAATGTTCTTCCTGCTGAGTGAACCCAGACTTAATGATAGATGAGGACCTAATGGCCCTTACCCAGTGCTGTCCGTTTTGAACTGTTCTATAGAGCCATGTTCATTGATACGGGGATAGTCCTAATGACCAGCTGTGAGCCAGAGGTGTCTCTTTCTGTCGTGGGAATCGGGTCCAATTGAAAACCATCTTGGTGAAAAATATCTGAACAGGAACATACTCTCAGCAGACCCAAGCTTTAATTATGTTAGGAGTACAGATGTTTTTTTTGCCACAGCCTCTAGCAAGCTTGACTAATGCGCTACTCAGTTTCAAGTGCCCCTTCACCTGAATTCTACCTTGTATAACTTAATATTTTCTAAACAGCCTTATTAGATCCATTATAACTTCAATTTATTATCCCTGTTTTCCCCTCTAACCTTTTAATTGCAGAAACAATAGCATTTATCAAACAAGTAGGTCTGTGTGTTTTGTTATTATAACTAATTTGGAATAAATCTAAGAAAAGAAAATTGTCATAAATCTTCACAGACATTGCAATTTCTTGGCAGTCAGAGCCCAGGCCACTGCCACCCTCTTCTACCCATGAAACACCCAGCCTTGGGGATTTGCCAGGTGCTCTTACTTATAGATCTGAGGTGCTCTAAGGGAACTTCTGCATGGATTGTAAAAGGTGCTACAACATCTTTTAACCAGTATAGTTTCTATGTATCTCCAATTTCCAGGTTCCATCTACCTCCTAGTCCTGGAATGCAGGAGGTCCGTCTCTAAAGGAGAAAGACCTAGGAAGGAAAGTATGAATTCATGAGGAGAATGGAAGGAAAACTTGACTTTTAAAATGATAACTCTAAGAAAGTGGAGTGAGACACAGTCCTACCTGGGCACTCAAGGCCCAGGAGGGTGGAAGACAGTCCGAGACCCACCTGGGTTCTTATGTTTTAGGCTGGTTAAAAACAGACACAGGCCACCTGAGGCCTCAAAGCCCAGGAAGGTGGAAGACAGCCACAGGCCCACCTGGGTCCTCATTTCCTAGGCTGGATGAAAACAGACATAGGCCCACCTGGGTCCTCACAACCCAGCCAGGTGGAAGACAGCCACAGGCCTGCCTGGGTTCTCATTTCCTAGGTTGCATGAAAACAGACACAGGCCCATCTGGGTCCTCAAGGCCCAGGATAACTAAAATAATCACAGGACCACCTGGTCCTCATGTCCCAGGCTGGCTGGAAACAGTCACAGGCCCTCCTGAGTTCTTAAGAATCAGGCTAGCTATAAACAAATACATGGTGGGGAAATTGGAAAGAGAAGCAGACTAGTTCATATGCTATGGAAAGAGGAAGAATGAAAGGGGTGAAGACTGTGAGGAATGGGCTGATTTAAGTGTCCTGCTTGCCACCCAGGGCAATGGTGATATCCAGACCCAGGATGTTATGAAAAGTTATATATGGGTTCGATGACCTGCTGCAGGCAGAGTCTGTGTTGCTTTCCATGGCTCATGTTGATACCAAAGGCCATGTGGATGCCCAGAGTCTGGGCCACCACCTGTGGCACGTTTGTGTCCAAGGATCTTGCTGTTGCAGGTGCCATGCCAAGTTGTGTGACCTGTATGACCACCAGGGCCATGATGAGATCTGGGCCTTCACTGCTGCTAAGGGCCATGTCTAGGTCCATGGCCATACAACAGCCTGGGTTGATGTCATGACTGTGCTGATGCTATGACTGCAGGTACCACTGATGGTCAACTGGGTGTCCAGGATCTAGTCACCTTCGACCACATCGGTGTCCAAGAGCCACACTTCTGCTGGAACCAGGTTGATATGAATGGCCTGTGCTGCCACCCAGGACCATGGTGACATTTGGGCCCAAGTTGCAGCCAAAGATCATGTCTGAGTCTGTGGCCCTATTGTTTCCAGGGTCTCTGTTAATCTCCATGGTTTCAGTCAGTACCGAAGGCCATACAGATATCCATATAACACCTGAGGTCATATTCGGTGTCTGAGGGTTATGCTGAAACTGGGGCCATACAGATCTGAGTGACCTGCCCTGCCGCCTAGGGCCATGATGATATCTAGGCCTGAACTGCACCTGAGGCTGCTGTAGCTAGGGTCTGTGTTGATCTCTGAGGCCCATAATGCCGTGGGGGTGGGGACAAAGGAACCATATATGTTGAAATCTAAGAGCTATGTTGAGCCAGCCCCATCTTTCGCTAGCCTGGGAGAGCTGGCTCTGCCCTTGGATGACCACTGTAGCAGTAGAGCTGGACCCACCCCTTATAGGAAGCTGACCCCACACTCATGAAAGATCGCCCCACTCCTCACTACATAAGTAAAAGAACTGACCCTAATGGCATGGGTGTAGAAGAGCTGGCTCCACCCTCTCACCTGAGAGTATGGTCCTAGCAGGGCAGACTGACGAAAACAGCTTTCACCCAGATGTACATCTAGGGCTTTGGGTTGGCCCACCCCAACATCTACCCCATCTATGACCTGCTGGAATGAATGGGTCTGGTCTTGTAGAACCATAGCTTCAAGATCTCCATGACTTGCAGAAGTATATCCAAGAGGAGTTTCAGGGTGGATTCAGTATTGATCTTATACCAGAAGCCAAAGGCCTTGATCCAGAACAACTCCTTGTAATAAATATTTGCAAGTAAAACTGAATGGATAAAAGGATGTACTTTTACATATTTTATGAAGAGTGATAATTATTTACTGTCATTATAGTATTTGAGCTTTAAATTAAGTGAAATATTTAGCGCTATTGCCCAGTCATTTGTAGAAGAATCCATGCCTTAGGCTAGTTTACTCCTATTTAGAAAATAAATGCACACGCACACACATAACAAAAGTGATAAATGAGTTATTTTTCTAGCGCTTGTCTACCACATTTTACACATGAATCTAGCACTAATGAAATGACTCAATGACAAGGATTCAGTTATCATCCATAACGTGTTGATGGGCAGCACCTGAAGACCTCTCAAGCAGGTGTCTACAGGTGACTGCTATGAATAGCCAAGTATCTGACTAGTCCCAGGGAGAAGGCTTATTTTACTTACTTCTTTTATGTATTTATTATTTATTCATTTTTGGTTTTTCAAGACAGGGCTTCTTTGTGTATCCCTGCCTGTCCTGAAACTTGATCTATAGACCAGGTTGACACTGAATTCAGAAATGTACGTGCCCCTGACTCCCCAGGGCTGGGATTAAAAGATGATGCCACTGTGCCCAGCTAGGGAGATGCCTTTATGGTCAGGTGAGCCACTGCTCTTTGAACCAAAGTTACTAAAAAGCACAACTCTTCTGAATTTGTGAATGAGTTGCTCTGTGTTACTATGTACTCCGTGTTCTGAGGTCAGGGAAAGAGCTGTCATTGGTGAGCATCATGATGAATGGTGTGAGTCTGGGAGGACATGCGTGGTCATTGTGCGTGCATGGGGTCCTTTGTCATCTTAACTAAATTCCTTAAGTCTGTGGGATTTTTGAAATACGTGAGTCCTGTATTTGTTTTTCTTGAGATTCTCAAAAAAAAAAAAAAAAAAAAAAAAAAACAGACTCTTTTGTCACATGGATAAAAAATATCCAGGGCCTAGATATGCCACAAACTAGAAAATCAATGCTAGCAGTTGTGAGTAGAAGAAAAATGATGTTATTAATTGCAATTTTCCCTCTCTAGTTGTTTTGACTGAGGAGGAGCAAAGTAATATTTAAACAACAACAACAAGACCAGTTGCTGTTTTTCCCTTCTTCCTGGCGATTTGTAGGGCCATGTGACCTCAGGCTCCCTGGAGATTCTGCACTAGCACTGGCTTGAGGGGATAGCTTAGGAAGAATTTGGCTCTCTTTGTTATGGTGATTCCACCTGTAATCAAGGTTCTAGCAGTGGGCTCCACACGCCTGGCCCCTCCCAGCTGATTCTGCCTGAGGGGGGGGGGGGGCTTCAATCTCCTTCTCCTGCTCCTGATGGGAGGAGGCCTTGCCCTTTTGATCCCCCTTGCCCACTGGTATAAATACCCGACTTGAGTTTAATACAGTGGCCATTTACTCTTGGTAAGTGAGCAGGTCTCTCTTTTGTGTGTGTCTGTTTTAAACCCTCAGGACAATCGTCCATTCTCATGGGCCCGAGTTTGGGAAGGCGCGCGCCTGGATCGGGTGTGGGTATCCACAGAAGAGGCTGGGTCCTACAAGTTGTTATTTAGAAACCCTCTACTATGCATTGGAGTTACTGTATACAAACCTCCATTATGACTGGAGATAAGTAGTGCTAACCAGAGTTGGTAGAAACTGTAGGAATAATATATATATATACTGTATTGAAGTTTAGAGTTCCTGGAAACACTTTATTGTTTTTTCAGAGTTTAACCTCCAATTAGGCTCAATCCCCATAACAAAAAGAGACACCCCTTACTTAACAACAGTCCTCTAAACTCATACATATATCTTAAACATGCCTCTAAGGGGCAGCTCAAGGTGGCCTTGCAGGATTAGAACCATCCTTACTCCTGATCTGCCTTTTAGTCCCCTGTACTCTTGTCAGGGAAAGCACAATTCTGAGAGGTGGGCAAGGTGACCCTGGGTAACAAATAGTAGATAAAAGAAATAAATAAACAAACCACTGCTGTACTTAAGAAATAATTCTCCTTTTGGGGAGTGGAGATAGGGATGTCTCTTATAATGTCTTTTTATTATAAATCTCTCATATACCCCTGTGGCCAGACCTTCAGTCTCCTGTATGTTTAAGCTGTATTATATGTGTTCTGAGGCAAGGATCTTTAAGGATGACAGCACATGTTGACTGCATAAGACTAAACTGTATAAAAGCTAGCAAAATTTCCTATTTGAGGCTGGTTCCTATGTGATCATCAGTCATAGCTGGACTTCCATGATCATTAAAGAAGGTACTCCTATCTTTCTTCAGTGAGTGGGATAAATTCTACGGTGGGTAGGGGCATTTATGTGTATCACTTCTGGTTGCTATATCCAATATGAGAAAAATTTCTTATCTTCCCATCATTCATGTATTCTTTTATTCTTCTGACAACTGCTCATTGACAATATGGTGTAGCATGCACTGGGTCCCTGATCAGAGAAGATGGAAGAGGCAGAGAGGAAAATAGGGCTGAAGAGTACCACATAAGAGCAGAGGGCAAATGGACTACTCCAAAACTGGAAACGGCACACGTCCTGAGGCATTTAAGCACTTCAGATAAAGGTCAGAATTACAGGTGCATACTTGACTTTTTTGCATAAAACCTCACCTCCAAATAGGGAGTTCCCAACATAAAGAATCTGTGATGATCCCTCCTGCAGTTCTGTTACCAATGGGGAATATTTGACATAGTGAGTCTATGACAAACACATTTCTGTCCACACTCTGTTCTTTGAAAGCTTATCTCTAAGTCAGACAGTGAAAGGAAGCAGAATTAAGTTTGTCCTCTTGGGGAGCAGATACTAAAAGCTGTGAAGAGATATGTTTAAACCAACATTGGGAATGTAAATAATTTTGTAGAATTATTTTGAGCCAATGTTTTTTTTCTATACTGTTTTGCTTAATAATTTTAGTATACACTAACGAAATTTACCCCTGACAATTATTGCTGTGGTTTTCAGTAGTGATGTTTTGCTTAACCAGTAGTTGAAAAGCAATGAGAATTCTGGCATAGGACAGAAGCAATTATATTCACCAGAGTGACCTAGGACAGTATTGCATGGAGTCACAGTGTTCTAGCTCCTCTTCACTAACACCCAGGGTTTCATTTCCATTTTCCGATGAACTTCAATTGCACTAGAGTGTTGTGGGGTATTTCTTTACACTGTGTAAAGATGCATAACTGTGATTGGTTTAATATAGAGCTGAATGGCCAACTCAGGAAGAAGTTCAGGCAGGAAGAGATTAGAAAGAACTTCTGGTACGAATGTCTCTTGAAAGAAGAAAGAGTTGCCACCCAGACACAGAAGAAGCAGGATGGGCAATATGGAGACACTAGGGAGACACTGAAGAGGTCAGACATACAGCACATAGTACAGGTGACTGAGTCAAACGGAAGAGCATACATTAATAAAAGCAGGTTAATTTAAATGATAGAGCCAGTGGGACCAACTTAAGCTAATGGCCAAGTTTTTATATTTAGTAAGAAGTCTACGTATTTTTACTTGTGGGCTGGTGGCCAACAAAAAAGCTTGCTACATTAGAGCACTGAGAACTCCAAAGGTGCTTAAGGGTCTGAAGGGAAGGTGTGTCAGTCACTCTTCAGGTGGGAATACTCTTTTGAATACACATATTTATCTCCAGGGTGGTGGCTTCAGTGGTCTCCCGGAGCCTGAAATAACATTTTCAGGACAAGGCAGTTCTTCACATACTTTATAAACTCATTCCCAACTCCAGCTGTCAGCTTACAGCTTTCCAGATTTACATCTTAAATCTAGAAGATGCCATATGTGTACAGTAAGTACTTGACCTAATCCTTTCTGTAAATTGCTGCCCGTGGTTTTCAAAAACATAGTAAATTGTTGGCAATTGATAATGTTTCTCTGTGCCAGGCCAACTTCACCTCTGCAGCTAACAAATCAGTCTTCAATTATTCATGCCCATCTCCTAACGTGTAGGCTTTGATTGACAACTGTTGGTTTTAGGGACCTACAATTCTTTTATACTGCAGTGAAGCTTTTCACCTGCTTCTTTTCATTCCCTTCAAAAGTAAAATTAAAACTGTGAGCATGAGAAAAGCTCCACCCTCTTTCAGTATCTCAGTGAGAGGTGATCACAGCTTCCAGAGCATCCAGTCCCTCCCTGCTGCCCTGAGCTGCTCTGCAAAGCAGATATTTCCTCAGATTAACAGCTTCCATGTTTCCTACTCAATGTACAGAATGACACACAGAGTATATGGTCTTTCCTCCATCCGTTCTATAGTGATAGATCAAAGCAATGCATAGCTGTATTTTCTAATTAAGACACCAGGTGGCTTGTTTAAAAACAGTACTATTAGACCACTGCAGACTATTCCAGACCTTTGCTTGACACAGTATCAATACTAACTTCAAGGCAAATACCTTTGTATCATGAAGAAATCTTAGGCTACTGGCATGAATGTTTGAATCTGTACAAAATGGAAACTATTAGATCTGAGAGAATTCATTGTGATGTCAGTGAAGATGCTGATAAGAAAGAAAACACAATTATTCAAGATATTAAGGTATTAAAAGCATCTAGGACTGGATCATTCAAGTTATTATTAAGTCAATTTTTGTTTCCTGTTTTGACTGTATTCTTTGTAATCTGTTTAGTGATCTTAATTTTAAAGTGGTGCTTTAAAAGTGAGCAGTAATATATGCCTGAAATAGGGGTGGCTTCATTCCCCGGCTGAATAAGGGTGAGAGCCTTTATATCTCTCTGCTTCCTCACCATAGACACAATGTGATCAGTCACCTCTTACTTTTGACCCCTTGCCTTTCCCATCATGATGAGCTGTACCCTCAAATTGTGAGTCCAACTGGTTTCTTTCTATCTTAACTGGCTTTCACAGGTATTTTGTCAACGTGAAGTAGCCTGTGCAGAAACCTGGAACTGACTGAGCTGGGGCACTGCTTCAAGTGAAACACTCTGGGAAATGGTTTGAGAGGGAAAAATGTGAGTTAGGCTTTTTTTTATTTGTGTATTTTTGTTTTCAGTGCACGTGTGTGAGTGTGCGTGTACGTGTGTCAAACAATTTCTTCCTTTTCTGATCCACAAACAAAAACAAAATAATAAGGTCCAGATTTATGTTTGAATGCATACTAAAGGAAAACAAGATGTAGTCCACATTACTGCCTGACAACAGAACATTCTGTATGCAGAAAACTAGGGAAATACAAGCTCCTGCAGTGTCACTGAGGTTGAACCTTAGGCCTGGAGACAGATAGGAAATGCATTAGGCACAAAATGTATTCATTTGAGCATTTTTCCTAAGATGCTGTGAGGTCTTTACCTATCAGTTTATGTGTGAGGCACAGAGCCTTCTTTAGAATCCTGAGCAAAATCTCCTGGATGCCAGACAGACCACAGTAATGATGTAATGTCCTGTCTGATAGTATTAAAATTGCCAGTGCTATGGGTATAAAGAAAGTTTTATGAGAACAGAGAGAGCTGGTATAGTGTCATTCCAGCTGCCGTGTGCATAAAATTTAAATTAAAGTTTATCAATTTGCATTACACTAGATGTGATATTACAGAAAAGGCAACATGGTGGTGTAACAGATATCACAGCATATAAGAGAATTCAGGGTTAGGTAAATCAAGGTTGTCACAATAATTACACAAAAACAGGAGATCTAAGACTCTGGTCTTTACATGGTCATGATTCACTTATGGCACAAGGTGACTGTTGCAGCTCAGTCAGTTTTGAGTTTTTGGTTTGGGGGGGGGGGGTTGTTGGTTTTTTTTTTCAATTTTCCCTGTCCCGTTGCTCTGCTTTCTTTTTCTTTCTTCTTTACTTTCATTCACAAACTTACTGTTTCTGAGTAAAGGGTCTAGAACTCTTGTGCTCAACTGGCAGAAGCTTTGCGGGCTTTCTGTGAGGCCCAGTTACATTAAAAAATTCAAATGTAGGTCTATTACATTACCCTCTACATTCAAGAACATGCTGAAATATTTAACATGCAAATTCTCATTAAAGCAACAATTAGTTTATGGTACAAGGTGATTGTCTCTGTGCAAAGAGAAATTATTTTGGATATTTTTGTAAGATTCTTTAGACTTTTTAAAAAAGAAAGCTACAAAGGAAAACTAGTGTAGCAATGCAGTGAGTCTTTACTTCCTCTGCGACGGTGCAGTTGTGTTTATAACACAATGCAGTGAGTCTTTACTTCCTCTGTGATAGCACAGTTGTATTTATAACACAATGCAGTGAGTCTTTACTTCTTCTGTGATAGCGCAGTTGTATTTATGACACAAAGCAGTGAGTCTCTACTTCCTCTGTTACAGTGCAATTGTGTTTATCACACAATATAATGAGTCTTTACTTCCTCTGCGACAGTACAGTTGTGTTTACAACTGTATTTTGTGGTTCTCTGATACCGTTTGGTGAGTCAGCTCAAACTTCACCCATTATCATTTAATTGCAAGTGCAATTTTATTTTATTATATAAAAACAGTCCAATTCATGAATTGCTATTTTGTTAGGAAAAAGTAAAAGTGACAGACATGATGTTAAATCTGATTTTATCTTACAAACCATTGCAAATACCACCTAAATTCTTTATCATTCTAATTTTGGTCCTAATTGAAGTTTCCCAGCCATGAGATTGTATGCATTAAGTTTACTAATTAACTTCACAGCAAGAGAATCCATAATCTTAATGATATTTGCTGGTGTTCTATTTGTTCTGCACGGGGCTGTTCTAGAATGACCTTATGTTCAATTTCCTCCATCAAGAATTCCACCTGTGTATTTGAGTTTCCTTTTAAAAAGCACAGCAGCAGGTCTCCCAGGAAAGGACTCAAGCTGTTCTCTGGGAAGCTGCAAGCTGCTTCCACTGAAGTTAGGATCCATGCTCTACTCTCAATAGCCTCAGGTTTTCAGTTGGTGGCCTCTCTCATCATAATCGTTACAGACTTATTAAGAAAAATAATACTACTTATGTGGAAGAACGTGAGAGATTGGGCAAGTTTGGAGGCCATCAAAGCAGCAGGCTCCTAAGAAATCAAGTTATGAGGACAGCACCTCAAGGGTTGCCCAACTTTCATGTGGGTTGAGTGTGGTAACTACTACTGGCACACGATACCCTCCACTAAGACAAAGGAGTACGCATGACATTGTGAAAAACCTAGAAAACCTTCAAAGCCACAAGCCACAGGCCACAAGTGTGGTTTTCTGTGACCAGGAAAGACTCCTGAAACCAAATGTGAAGAACTCAGTTTAGACAGCAAACGGTGATCCCAAATTATGTTGTATTAAATCAATTGGACATGGGGGATTCCACACAGACCTGTCAGGAAAAAGGTTATTCAAAACCATAATGTCATTTTTTTGTGTGTTCCTAAATTGGTGGCACAGGAAAATATTTACTTTATCCAAAGAATTACTCTCATGTTTATGAAAAGAGTGAACAAATCTGTCTTATTCCTAATTTTAGTTGACTTATTTCAAATTTCTGTCAATTTAAGTTTATATTGGTTATGAACTTGCTGTAAACTGTCTCTGTTATGTTGTGGTACATATTGAGAAAATTATCCACTCTTTTTAGATTTTCTAATGTGAAGGAATACAGGTTTTTAAACTATATCTTATGATTCTCTGGATTTCCTCAGTGTATGTTGTATGTACCTATTTTCCTCTCTGATTTTGTTAATTTGGATATTCTCTCTCTGCTTTTTTATTATTTTGGTAAGAGTTTATCAATCTTATTGATTTTTCTCAAAGAATTAACTTTTTATTTCTTTGATTTTGTATTGTTTTCTTTGTTTCTATTTTATTGATTTCAGTCCTGAGTTGCAGTATTTCCTGCAATCTACTTTCTGTAGTAGTGTAAGATTTCTCCTTTTTGTTTTGTAGCTTTCAGGAGTACTGTCAAATAGCTATGAAATCTTTCTAATATTTTCATGAACACACTTAATGCTATGAACTTATATCGTAAAACCACATTCATTGTGTCCCACACATTTGAGTATGTTCTGTATTTATTTTCATTCAGTTGTAAAAAGGCTTTAATTTCTTTCTTGATCCAGGTTTCATTAAATAGAGAGTTGTTCAGTTTACCTGAGTTTGTATGTTTTCCATTGTGTCTGTGGTTGATATCCAGCTTTAATCTGTGGCAGTCTAATAAGGTGCCAGTGAGTGGTTATTTCAGTTTTCTTGTATCTGTTGAGACTTGCTTTGTATCTAAATATGTGGTCAATTTTTGAGAAGGTTCCATGAGATTTTGAGAAGAAAGTATCTTATTTTGTATTTGTGTGAAATGTTTTGTAGGTATCATTTAGGTCCATTTGCTTTATAACATCAGTTAACTCCAGCATTTCCCTGTTTAGCTTTTGTCTAGATGACATGTTCACTGGTGAGGGTGAGGTACTGAAGTTCTCTCACTATCAGTATGTTTGGGTAAATATGTGATGTAAGCTGTAATAATGGTTTTTGTTTGTCTGTTTGTTTGATTGATTGATTATTACAAACTTGGGTACCCTTGTGTTTGGGGCATAGATGTTAAGAACTGAAATGTTTTCTCTTCTATGGTAATTGAAAGTTTTGCTGGGTATAGTATTTTGGACTGACATCTGTAGTCTCTTAGAGTCTTCAGCATTTTTGTCCAGTCTTCTAGAGTATCCACTAAGACGTCAGGTATAATTCTTCAAGGTCTACTTTTATGTTTCTTGGACAGTTTTTTCTTTGCAGTTTTAAATATTCTTTCTTTGTTCTTTGCATTTAGTGTTCCAATTACTATGTGGCAAGGGGGCCTTCTTTTCTTGTCCTGTCTATTTGGTGTTTTGCATTGTTCTTGTATCTTTATAGGCATCTCTTTCTTTGGCTTAGGAAAATTTTAGTCTATAATTTTGTTGGAAATATATTTGGACCTTTGAGCTGGGGTTATTCTATTTTCTCTTTTCCTAATATTCTTATATTTCATCTTTCCATAGTATCACAGATGTCCTGCATATTTTGTGTCAGTTTTTTTATATTTAGCATTTTTGACAGATGTAAACATTTCTTCTTACTATATCTTAAATGTCTGAAATTCTTTTCTGTCTCTTTCTTTCTGTTGGTAAAGTTTGTCTCTGTAGCTTCTGTTTGAGTTCCTAAATTTTTAATTTCCGAAATTCCTCCAGTTTAGATTTTCTTTATTTCCTCTTTTTCCTTTTTCAGGTCTTTAAAAGTTTTATTTATTTCCTTCCAGTGTCTGTGTTTTCCTGGATTTCTTTAAGGGATTTATTCATTTCTTACTTAAGGACCACTTTTTGTTGTCTTTGTTGGTGTGCTTTTATTTTATCATTATCATCACCACCATCATCATCATTATTATCATTATCATTATTATCATCATTATCATTATTTTCTGTTTCCTGTCAGAATTTTAGGACAGTGTTTTGGGTGTGTATTGCCTTGTAGGAAGTTTATCACACCTGATCTGTATGGCCTTTGGGGATTGGAGATAAAATATATTTCTGGATATTGGGAGTTTACTTTTAGGAATGGGAAGAAACCAGGTGTCTAAGAGGGTTCACAGAAGGGAGGACAGCAGGGTGCTCCAACTGGATCTGTTTAGCCTTGTTGAAATGGGTACAGTATGTTTGTAAATAGGAAGGTTACTGATTTATGCGAGTTGATTTTGTATCCTGCTACTTTGCTGAAAGTGTTTATCAGCTACAGAGGTTTTCTGATGGAGTTTTTAGGGTCCAAAAATAAATATGCATAAAATCATATCATATGCAAATAAAGATACTTTGATTTCTTCATTTCCTATTTGCATCCCCTTGGTCTCTCTCAGCTGCCTTAGTGCTCTAGTTAAGCCACAAGAACTATATTGAATAGATACGAAAAGTATGAACATCCTTGTCATGTTCCTTATTTTAGTGCAATTGTTTTGTACTTCTATTCATTTAGGTGGATGTTAGCTGTAGGCTTGCTGTAAATTGCCTTTTTTATGTTGAGGTATGTCCCTTATATCCCTAATCTCTATAGGACTTTTTTTTTTATAATGGAGTGTTTGATTTTGTCAAAGGATATTTCTGCATCTAAATGAGATGATCATATGATTTTTGTCATTTGGTCTGTTTATGTCACTGATTATATTTATTGATTTACATATGATGAGCCATCCTTGCATCTCCGGAATGAAGTCAATTTGATAACAGTGACTGATCTTTTTGCAGGTATTTAATTGAGAATTTTTGCATCTATATTCGTAAGGTGCATTGGTTTGCAATTTTCTTTTCCTGTTGGTTTCTTTGTATGATTTAGGTATCAGTATATTCATGAGTTCATAAAAAGAATTAAAAAATGTCTCTGCAGTTTCAGCATCACAGAATAACTTAAGCAGTGTTGGCATTAATTCTCCTTTGAATTCTGCACTGAATCTATCTGGCTATGGGCTATTCATTTTTTTTTTTTTTGGTAGCTTTTTAATTACTGCCTCTCTTCCTCATTAACAGTTATTAGTCTGCTTAAATTGTTTTTTACTTTACTCTTCATTTAACTCTGATGAGTCTTATTTATCAAGAAATTCATTCTACTTTTTTAGGTTTTTCAGTTTTATAGATTTTCAAAATATTTACATTTATTTTTTTAATTTCTAAATATTTTTAAAATATGGTACAGATTTTTAAAATATAGCCTTATGATTCTTTAAATTTTCTTCGAGACTGTTGTAATGTCACCATTTGAATCTCTAATTTTATTAATCAGAATCTCCTATTGCTATACTTTGATTAATTTGGTTAAAGGTTTGTTAATATTACAGATTTTCTCAAAGAACCAAATCTTCATTTCATTAATTCATTTTTGGTTTCTTGTTTTTGCTTTGTTTGTTTTATTTTCATAGATTTTAACCTGTTTTTATTTCTTTCCATCTACTCTTTATATACTTTATCTCTTCTTGTTTGTCTAGAGTTTTCAAATGTGCCATTAAATTGCTAACGGAAGTTATCGCTGATTATTTGTTATAGCATTTACTGCTATTAAAATTGCCTCCTAGAAATGCCTTCATTTGATTACACTGATTTTTTTTCATAGAATTCGAAAAAGTGTTTCATGTTCTTCTTGATTTCTGTCTTGCCCCCTTTTTTTATTTTGAAAATAGATTTCTTCTCTTATGCAATGCATCCTTACCACAGTTTCTTCTTTGTAGACTCCTCCCACTATCTTGCCAAGTTCACCCTTCCAGAGATTCACTCTGCTTTAAGAAGGAGCAGGCTTCCAAGAGTACAGCCAAATATGACAAACCAATATACAATAAAACAAGGCCAAAAGCCCTCATATTGAGGCTAAGCAAGGTCAACAATCAGGCACTATGCAGAGAGAGACTCTAAATTGTATGCCTCCATCATGTCCCTCTCCTCAGAGACTGGGGAACCCCATGGGGGAAATGGAGGAAAGAATGTGGGAGTCAGCAGAGGTCAGATTACCAGGAGAACATGGTCCACTGAATCAACTCAGGAAGGCTCATATGCATGGGTCTGCACTAGCTTCTCGGCATATATGTTGTATATGTTATAGCTATTAACTTGGTGTTTGAGTGGGACTCCTAAGAGTGGAAGTGCTGTGGGAAATGGTCTTTTATCCTGTCACTCATATTACTTTTAATAAAACTCTGATTGGCCAGTAACCAGGCAGGAAGTATAGGCAGGGTGACCAGGCAGGAAGCAGAGGCGGGGCAATGAGAACAGGAGAATTCTGGAAAAAGGAATTAGTCTGCAGTCATCACAGAGGAAACCAGACACAGAGCAAGCAAAATGAGAATGCCTCACGGAAAGGTAGTAAGTCACGTGGCTAACACAGACAACAATTATGGGCTAATATAAGTTATAAGAGTTGGTAAGAAGCCTGGGCTAATAGACCAATCAGTAGGCCTCTGTGTGTTTATTTGGGACTAAACGGATGTGGGACCTGGTGGGACAGAAACCTCAGTCAACATGGAAGTGAGTGTATCTCTGACTCTTTTGCCGCTCTTGGCACTCCTTTCCTGCTAATGACCCAATTTTCTTTGAGGGGTGAGTAGTTCACTTTCCGTGAGTCTTCATACTTTCTACTATTTCTACTGTCTGTACCCAGCTTGTATCCACGGTATTCAGAGAGAATGCAAGCTGCTATTTAAGTTTTCTAGTATCTATCGATATACATTTTACCATGAAATATTTTTAATCCTAGGAAGGATGTTACTATTAAAAACCAAAAAGGGGAAAAGACAATAAAAATTCTGTCTTTTAAATTAAGTGCATACTTATTAACTTACTCAATATTCTTTTTTTTTTCAAAGTTTATTAAATTATGAAAGTTTCCATTTCCGCCCCTCCTCCCAACACCCTCCCACTCCCCCCCTCCCTTTCCATCCCTAAGAGCAGTCAGGGCTTCCAGCCCTGTGGGAAGTTCAAATTCCTCCCCCCTCCCTCCAGGTCCAGGAAGGTGAGTATCCAAACAGACTGGATCCCAAAAAAATCCAGTATATGCAGAGGAAACAAGTCCCAGTGTCATTGTCAATGGCTTTTCAGAAAGGCTCCGGGCCAGCCACATTCAGAGAATCCGGCCACATTCAGAAAATCTGGTTGGATCACATGCTCGTTTAAATGACACTTTTTCCCCATGGAAGACATGTTCACATTCAATGGAAAATTAATTTAAATATTATTTTTATTATCTAAAACAATTTTTAAATTTAAATATATTTCTGGAATATTCTCCTCTCCCCCAAGTCCTTCTAGGTCCTCACCCCATGCCTACCCACTGAACAAATAAAACCCAATACAAGAAAAAAACCATCCAAACCAAGAAAACAAAATAAAACTACACACAGAAGGAAATAAAAGAAAACATTCCAAACAGTTAATACCAAACAAAATACAAAATAAAAGCACGCACACACACACACACACACACACCTAGCATTCTTTGTACATTGGTCAACTACCTCTGAATGTGAGACCTGTACTGAAGTAGTTGATTTACCCAATTTCAGTCTATTGAGAAAACGAATTTGACCTTTATAGCAGGTATAACTGACAGTTCAGTTGTTATCATTTACTCTAGTTGTAACAAAATTAAATAGAATAAGATTTAAAAAAAAGACCTATCACATCAAAGTTGGACAAGACAAATCAACAGAAGGGAAAGGGTTCAAGAAAAGACACAAGGATCACAGGCCAACTTGTTCACACATTTAAGAACCCCATAAAAACATTAAGCTGAACTGCATATCTGTTCTTTTGTATCCAATAGTGTTTGCTTCATGAACCAGGAGATGCAAAATTTGGTACATGTATATTTATAAATATCATATCTTATGAATAAATTTCCCTTTATTAATATGTTATGGAGTTCATTATCTCTTATGCTAATTCTAATTTAAAGTGTTTCAGTTGTCAGAAGTATATTCATTTTTAAATTTATTTGTTTGTAAATTGACTTTTACCACTCAGTGAATGTCTTTGCCATCAAGTTTTGTTTATTGGAGAAATTGCATGGTAGTCGGTGGGTCTTGTTTTCCAATCCAGTTAGGTAATATGTGTCTTTTAATTGAAAAGCTAAGATTACTTAGTTTTAAGGTAATTATTGATAGCAGTCAACCAATATAGTATCAAAAATCCTAAGAGAAAATGATAAAAAAAAGTAACAAAAATGTGGTGGAAAGATTTGAAAGATTTTAAGAGTCTACAGAGAAGGTAATTTGTTGTGAGATTATAATTCCTATGAATGTCAGATGTTTTCTGACATTCCATAAAATCTTAGCAATATAATTACCTAAATGTGAGCTGGACAAGGACAAGAATAGACATGATGAGGGGAAAATCCAAGACCTAATTAGAGAACTATAGGGAACTAGAGAATTCGAAGCACTAGAGAGAGTTTTCTTCAGGGAAGAGCGCACTGTTGATTATCCAATAGCAAATGATCAACTTTAAAAATTTGTATACAAGTAACATTATACAAACTAAGTAGGTTATACGTATTTGTTTAGGAATGCTCGCATGCATACATATGTGTGTGTGTGTGTGTGTGTGTGTGTGTGTGTGTGTGCGTGTGTGTGTAAGAACAACTGATGAAAGAGGGGGGCCATGAATTTGAAAGAGTATAAAGAGGGACACGTAGGAGAGTTTAGAGAACAAAAAGGGGAGGGGAAATGATGTAATTATATAACCTCAAAAATAAAAGAAATAAGTAGAAAGTAATATAAAAATATTGACAACAATTCAGCAAAAAACAAGTGTGAAGAATTACAAAAAAAAAACCAGAGGCATCAGAATTGTGTCTTTTGGGTTTTTTTAAGTCAGAATTTGCCAGGTGGATGATGTAGTGGTGATAAACAGTCAGATGAACTTGGGACTTTTGTGTTTTGCATGATTTGTGACGATTCTGAGCCTGCACTGGAAAGTGCCAAATGTCTAGTTGTACTGTCTTCACTTCACTAACCTCCTTCTGTGCGTACTTGGAGATTCTTCTAGACACTATTTACTTTTCAGGCATCTTCTCCACCTCTTTCAGATGACCAAGTTTGTGAGCTGGTGGCTACTGTGCTAGCTAGGGTGTATCTCTCAGGTATGTTGATAAACTAGCAAAGCACTGGATTGGTACATATGGGCCTGTCTCTACACTTTTCTGATCCTTCAAATATTAAGCACTGTGATGGAGGGATGTGGTTGTGGGTGTTTAGTAGTTTACTGGAGCTGGAGAGTTCTTAGACTCTATAGCAGTGAATTTTTTTGCAAAGGTCCATCCATCCATTATCATCAGGTTCAGTGATATCAGACTCCAAAGTTATTATCAGGTAGTAAAGGCAACACCGTCCTCCTCCTGTGTACTTCTCTGCATGAACAGTCTCTTGCCATTGTCCTTTTTGACTTATCAGTGCTTGCCCCACTCATCACAGTTGCCTCCTAGCAGCAGCTCTTTACCTTGACCTGTGACCAGTTGACTTCACATACCCTTGTTACTGCCCTTAAGACCCAGGGATAGCTCAGTGTTAAACAGTCGCTTTCTTTCGTCTTAAGATGGTGCTTAGCCCCGTGAGTCTAAACCACGAGTTGTGATCAAACAAAACTTCTCTCCACTGGTAGCCCATCTCAACAAAGTTACTATTTCACTAAATTCTACAGTTAGATTTGAGACTTTTAAGAGCTGTGGGCTCATCCTAAGAGTAGGATAGCTAGGCCTTTTTGATAAGAATCACCCCGCTTGCCTTTGAGACAAGAGGTGTGCTCCTCCTTGATCCTTGTACCTGGTAGCATCACAGACAAAACCATGTGAGCCCTCTTAAATTTCACCATTTTTCAGCTGCCTTTTTATATTTTTGAAGATTTTAGATGGTCTTATTCTTTTTATATCTTTAGATTAGAATCTAATCTATGTTTTTTAGACTCTTCATAAACATGTAGTGGTAGTCTAATCTGATATCTGTAGTGGTTTACGTAAAAATGGCCACCACAGTCTTATATTTTTGAGAATTGGTCTTGGATTGTTAAAATTGTTTGGGAAGGATTAGGAGATGTGACCTTGCTGGATGAGAGGTGTCACTTAGGCAGACTTTGAGGTCAAAAGAGGAACACTATTCCCATATGTTCTCTGCCTCTTGCTTGCTGATCAAGATGTGAGCTCTCAGCTTTTCTTGTCATCATGCCTCAAATCCTCTAAAACCATAAGCCCAATTAAACACTGTCTTTATAAGCAGTCTTTGTCATGGTGTTTTGTTGCAGCAATAGAAAAACATTAACCAAGACACTAATCCACTCAAACATATTCCAAAGTTTCAATCTTTATGATAATTTAAAAAGATTTGCATATTCCTTACAATTACTAATTCTGTTATTTCTTAAGTAAGTGAATTATGATATTGATAGGGGAGTTTGATTTTTTCTTTCTATAGGGTTAAGAACCAAACTACATATACTAAGTAAACTCATTACCACTTCCAAATCCTTACTTGATACTTACATATTTATAATATATATGGATATATATATAAATTTTATATATAAAGATTAAAGACAATATCATCTCCCTAGTCCCCATGCAACCAGATTTTTTTATGTTTCAAGAATGTTGCTTCTATAAAGTTCTCTAAATTGATTCCTTGATTTGTATATTTGAAGGAGCAGTTTCTAGATTACCACAAATGTCATTTTTCAAAATTCTGCTTGATGATTACCCATGTAGAAAGAAATCATCCTCTTAAAAAGGCACAAAACAATTTTAAACTACTTGTCAGATTACCTGTTTAACGAAAACTGAGACGCAAAAGACAGAATTACTCAAACCTAATCATTCAGAACCAAAAATAAATCTATGGCTACACTGGGTAGATTAAAGCCACCTGAAGATACTGACATTTTGCTTTCCTATATTCAAAATGTTAGAATGTTCTCTATTTAAAATACCATATGCAACACCAGATCCAAGCAAACTTTGGAAACTGGTGGACAAATAAAGGATCAAGTCTTGAGCAAAACAAACTGTTTTCCAAGTCATATTCCAAGTCTTGAGAGGAATTTAAAGTAAATAATAGGAATAATGCCACAATCAGAAAACTTAGTTACTGACCTGCTTGGCTCCTCAAGTGAAGTATACAAATGAAGTAATTCATGGGAAAAATGAATTTTGACAGGTAAATATATCCTGACAAAATAGGAAAATAAGAGCTGAGGCTAAAACCCAGTGGTAGAATACCTGGCAAGCATATGCATAGCCTTGAGTTTTTTCCCAGTCATAAATTTATGTGTGGACATACATGGGATATAAGGATCTATTGAAGATATCTTAAAATTGTTTCTTTCTTAATGAGCCAAAGTTCTAATAAATCAGACTACCTTAGAAGGGGACTATAAACATTGTCCATAACAGAAAGAAAACCAGTGCACAGAAAAGTCAGAGTTGATAAAGTATAACGTTTGTGGGCTGAACCCCATGGATGGCATCCTTTTACACTGCCTGCCTTGCTTCTTTCCATATTTATTAAACTTTTTGAGCTAAAGTTCTTCATAGAATAGAGAAAATAATACTTGCCTTAGAGGGTCACTGAAGTCATGAAACAAAACATACAGATATAAAATCAGGTATGTATCCAGGGTAGACAATCAGGTAATTTCAGCCATGTTTTCTATCACTTCTTTTAGAAGACATTGCTTTGAAATTATATAATTGTGTAGGGCCAACACTGTGAATTTCTTTATATTGCCAATATAAAATTCCTAGTATATAAAATGCAATCCTTGGAGAATTTGAAACATTTTAAAACATCCAGGGATTACAAAGGTGCAAAAGTCCTACACCTCTCAAAATGGTAAATAGTAAAGAAAATTGTCTCATAAGTTTATTCAGCCTCAAGATGCCAGAGCAGTGTCAGGGTAGCTCCTTGGAAAGTAAAAGTATGAGTTGAATTTTCAGTATGTCTCTTGGTATTTTACATATGCCAGATGAAATAAATGCTTATCTTTATGACTGCATGTGGTACTTGGAAGGAAAATAATCTCGTCATGTAATTTTCAAGGAAGTAACAACAGCCTAATTGTACCCTTGTTGATTTTAAAGTGAAACATGAAACATCGCCTTGGAGATTTCCAATGATACCCAAGCACTCCTAGTGAGAGCAGTAGGGAGCAAGAGAATCTGGCAGCAGTAGTATATCAAAAAGCTATTTACATCTTGAAGACCAAGATTTAATTAATAGTGCTACAGCTGTGAAGTCAACGTGCAGATTTGAGTTCCAAGCACAAGGGACCATTATATTTATTTAATATGTCACTTAGTCCAATGATCTCCCCTTTTATGCTAATGCATGGTAATCAACATGCATCCCTCAGTATTGACTGAGTCTTGTTGATAGTTGTTACTTCTGCTACTAATGAACATAATAATAGCAACCACTTATTGTATGCTTACAATATGCTGTCCTTTAATAGACACAGTTCATATGTTATTCCATTTTTTTTCAACAACCCAATTAGGTTGATGCTAGCATCAGTTTAAACTCAGGTAAAAGGAAATCACAGCTTTAACAAAATGGGAAATCTTGAATGGGCTGTGCTTTCTGTGAAGTAGTCAATTGCTACTCTTTATCTTCTCCTTCAAAAGCGTATCCATTGGAAGAGTACCTCTATTACTTTAAAGTACGAAAACAGCTGAAAGGATTGAGTCTTGAGCAGTCTTATTCCTGTTCAATTCTTCCATCCCACTGGTGATACAGAAGTAATCTTGGACAAATGTCTCTGAAGGAATGGTAGGGAATAATATAACATTGTATTATATGTCTTGTAGCATAATGTTCTTTTTTCTCATTGCTATCCACAAGAAAAGCTTGAGTCTTTATTCAAAGTAGAATACATGAAACAAAAAAAATGCCTTCAAAGCTAAGAAATGAAGTCATCTAACAGCAAAATTGTCCTGGGATAAAACCCACAGATGAAGTAAAAACTAATATAAAAGACTTATTAAGCAAAATCAATCTATTTACTGAAATCATACCAAAGAAAAATATTTTCAAATACCAAGCTAGTATTTCTAAAAAAGGGATCTCCTCAATGGTAGAGCAACTGTCTAGCCAAGTACTGTCTGGGTTTTACTCTAAGCACAAAAATTATCTAGTATAACGGAGACTGTAAGAGATACAAAATTCATATTTGTGAAAGCAAATAATGTAAAAGGAATGATGAGTAATAGTGATAATTTAGAACTAATTCATGGAGACGTGATCAAAAAGGATAAAAAGCTAAGAGAAATCACTCAGTCCAAATGAAAAACAAGGTTAGTCTTCAATCTGAATCAAAACCTATGCAGTATGAACAAAGGAGCAACATTTTCACATTTTACATGTTTAAATCATAAGCTGGATAGTGACTTATGTGGGGGTAAGAGCATTAAAATGAGGCCATCCTCAGGTGAGTATAGAATTCATGACCGATTTGACCTAGTAAAGATCAGGACCTAAAATAAGTAAGTCTGGCATGAAATTTTTAGCCTACATATGTTATTCTACTTTTCCAAATCACAACTAATATTGGCATTTAGTAGGCATATAAAAAAGGATCTCCACCAGGTGTAGTGGCAAGCACTTTAATCCCAGAACTCTGGAGTCAGAAGCAAACAGATTTTTGAGTTTGAAGCCAGTCTGTTCTCCTTAGCAGCTCCAGGCCCATCAAGGATACATACTGAGACTGTTTCAAAGAACCAAGGTCAGTTATGCTGGTATAAGCCTTCATTCCAGCACTTGGGAATCAGAGATAGGAGGATCTGTCTGTGAGTTCAAGGTAAGCCTGGTGTACAAAGCAAGTTCCAGGGCAGCCTGGGCTACATAGAAAGAATGTACCAAAAAAAAAAAATCAAAGCATGGTCTTTTTTTCATTATATAATAATATCAAAATTCTTTATTACTTAACCTTCAAAGGTCTTTAAAACTCCAGTGTCTCCAAAAAGCACAATCTTTTAAGGTATTGATAAAGATTCAAAATGATTCCTCTAAACCACTAATATAAACTGCAAAAATATTTTTATATCCTCTCCTCATAGTAGCCAAAGTATAATATTCCAGGTATCAAACTTTGCAAATATTTCTATTATGGCTACTAAAACAGACTTGTTCAATGAGGTCAGAGCTTTTCAGAACATGCTGCTATGCCATAGAAACAAAGAATAACAAATTGAACAAAAAAAATCAGTCCTGTGTAAATTTATTTACCACACATATCCTAATTATTCTTTAAATACTAATAGTGAGCAGAATGTTGAGTTCCGAGCTAGGGTAAGTGGAGGAAGAGGAGACCAGCACAGCAGAGCTAACCAGAGGCCAGCACCAGTGCCTATCAGCCACCAGGGGCCGAGGAAGCACAGGGGTGTGTGATGGGGCCAGGAGCAGTGGAGGCACATAGCACAGAGAAGATTGGCAGCTGGTTAGTGCAGGCATCAAAGACAAAGATGTTCACCAAGGAGCTCGACCAGTGGATCAAGCAGCTGAATGAACGCAACCAGCTCTCCAAGTCCCAGGTCCAGAGCCTCTGTGAGCAGGGTAAAAAAAAGTCCTGACAAAAGAATCCAATGTACAGAACTTGGGAGATGGCTCAGAAGTTGACTGACCTTTCAGAGGTTGAGTTCAATTCCCAGCAACCATATGATGGCTCAAAACCATCTGTAATGAGATCTGATGCCCTCTTCTGGCCTG
Organism: Myodes glareolus; assembly: GCF_982192425.1. Taxonomy (NCBI): domain Eukaryota; kingdom Metazoa; phylum Chordata; class Mammalia; order Rodentia; family Cricetidae; genus Myodes; species Myodes glareolus. The sequence goes on along the minus strand of NC_142041.1, from coordinate 51,671,674 downwards.
CATGCAGAACTCTGTATACATAATAATAATAATAATAATCAAACTGCAAGAAGTTCAGTGTGGAATGTCAGTAGAAATTCAGAGCATTGCTCTTCATTCCTTGCAAGTTCCCTTCAACCTTTTTGAGAACAAGAAAAAGAACAACATCAAACTCTATGTCTTTCATGTGTTTATCATGGACAGCTGTGACGAGCTGATACCTGAGTACCTCAACTTCATCCATGGTGTGGTTGACTCTGAGGACCGGCCCTTGGAACATCTCCTGAGAAATGCTGCAGCAGAGCAAGATCCTGAATGTCATCCACAAGAACATTGTGAAAAGGTGCCTTGAGCTCTTCTCTGAGTTGGCTGAAGAGAAAGAGAACTAACTACAAGAAATTCTATGAGGCCTTCTCCAAGAATATAAGTTTGGGATCCATGAAGATTCGACTAATTGTCAGTGCCCTCTGAGCTGCTCCGCTATCACACCTCTCAATAAGGAGATGAGATGACTTCCCTGTCAGAGTATATATCTCACTTGAAGGAGACACAGAAGTCCATCTTCTAGATCAGTGAGAGCAAAGAGCAGGTAGCCAGCACTGCTTTTGTGGAACATGTGCAAAAGAAGGCTTTGAGGTGGTGTGCATGACTGAGTCTATTGACGAATACTGCGTGCAGAAGCTCAAGGAATTTAATGGAAAGAGCCTGGTCTCAGTGACTAAGGAAGGCCTGGAGCTACCAGAGGATGATGAAGAAGAGAAGAAAATGGAGGAGAGCAAGGCAAAGTTTGAGAATCTCGGCAAGCTCATGAAGGAGATCTTGGATAAGAAGATTGAGGTGACAGTCTCCAATAGGCTTGTGCCTTCACCCTGATGCATTGTGACAAGCACGTATGGCTGAACAGTCAACATGGAGAGGATCATGAAGGCCCAGGCACTTTGAGACAACTCTACAATGGGCTACGTGACGGCCAAAAAGCACCTAGAGATCAACCCTGACCACCCCATTGTGGAAAATCTGAGGCAGGAGACTGAGGCTGACAAAAATGACAAAGTTGTTAAGGACCTGGTGGTGGTGCTGTTTGTAACTGCTGTGCTCTGCTTTGGTTTCTCTCTTAAGGATCCCCTGACCAAATCCAACCGCATCTACTACAACATGAAACTAGGCCTGGGTGAGAGTGAGGCTAGGCTTGTGAGATATAGGTGGCAAGTTACTGAACTGGTTAGACCCTTGGACAGTCTTAATGCTACCATATTGTTCAAGTCTTTCGTTTTTGGCATTGATGAAGATGAGGTGACAGCAGAGGTGCTCAGTGCTGCTGTTCCTCATGAAATTCCCCCACTTGAGGGTGATGAGGATGCCTCCCACATGGAAGAAGTAGATTAGAGATACCCAGGGAAAACCATAGTTTCCCTGTGCTCCCTCAGTAGCCTTGACTGGCCCTGACCTTGTTGGATCTCTGCTCACATTAGACAATCTCTTATCCTGTCTTTGTGCCTTAAGTCAGGAAAATCCCCTCCCGCAGAATAGCAGGGTTGGGTACTGTGTATTGTGGGGTTTATATGTTTGTTTCATTTTGTTCTGATATTAAAAGTATGCAAAATATATTTCAACTAAGGGAGCCATTTTAGGGTTTACAGGAGACTTGATTATATATGGGATCCCAGGTCCAAGGAGAAATCCCCCTGATTGCTCTCTGGACAGAGGAGAGGGTGCCTGAATCGGCCGTGGCCCATGACCATACTGATGTATATTTTGCTTATCACCATAGATCCTTCCTCTGGCGAAGGACGGCTATGCAGTCGGAGGCCCACATTGGAGCACCGGATTGAGCCCCCCGAGGTCCGGAGGGGGAGCGGAAGGAGGAGGAACATGAAAAACGAAATCAGTACTGCGAGGGATGCTATCACCCACTGATACAAGGGAACGGATCTGATGAGAGTTTACCAGGGCCAGCCGGACTGGGACTGAACGAGGACGTGATCTAGCCAGATTCTCGGAATTTGGCCGGATTCTCTGACTGTGGCTGGCCCGGGGTCTTTCTGAAAAGCCATTGACTATGACACTGGGACCTGTTTCCTCTGCATATGCTGGATTTTGGGGATCCAGTCTGTTTGGACGCTCGCCTTCCTGGACCTGGAGGGAGGGGGAGGGAGCTGGAGCTTCCCACAGGGCAGGAAACCCTGACTGCCCTGGGGGACGGAGGGGAAGGAGGGGGGGAGTGGGGGGAGTGGGAGGGTGTTGGGAGGGGGGGGCGGAAATGGAAACTTTTATAATTTAATAAAATTTACTAAAAAAAAAAGAAATAACAAAAAAAATAATAAAAGTATGCAAAATAAAGAAGATGCAGTTAAAGTAAAAAAATAAGGTTTGATATTCAGTCACTGTGTGAGGAGATGTGCATGGACATTTTTTTTTCCCCGTTAGACTTGTTTATTCAAGTATCCGAAAACACTCTTTCCACTTCCTCCCCTCCTCCCAATACCCTCCCGCTCACCCCACTCCCCCCACTCCCTCTCCTCCTCCCTCACCATTCCCAAGAGCAGTCAGGGTTTTCAGCCCTGTGGGAAATACAAGTTCCTTCCCCCTCCCTCCAGGTCCAGGAAGGTGAGCATCCAAACAGGCCAGGATCCTAAAGAGCCAGTCCATGCAGACGAAACAAGACCCAGTGCCATTGTCAATGGCTTCTCAGTCTTCATTTGGATCTTGGGGGCTCAGTCAGCCCCCATGTCAGCCACATTCAGAGAGTCCGGTTTGATCACATGCTCGTTCAGTCCCAGTCCAGCTGGCCTTGGTGAGCTCTCATTCGATCAGTCCCCTTGTATCAGTGGGTGAACGCACCCTTCGCAGTCCTGACTTCCAGTGCTCCAATGTAGGTCTCCGTCTCTGTCTCCATCCATCGTCGAATGAAGGCCCCCTCTAATTTTACTTTCCTTGCTCACGATCTCCCTCCCTCTGCTTCTCATTTGGATCTAGGGAGTTAAGTCCAGTGTTCCAATATGTGTCTCTGTCTCTATCTCCATCCATCGCCATATGAAGGTTCTGTGGTGACGTGCAAAATATTCATCAGTATAGTTATGGGCCAAGGCCAGTTCAGGCACTCTCTCCTCTGCTGCCCAGAGTACAATCTGGGGACCTCTCCTTGGGCCTGGGAACCCCTCCAGAATCAAGTCTCTTGCAAACCCTAAAATGGCTTCCTTAGTTGAGATATAAACTTCCCTGCTCCCATAATCATCCTTCCTCCCTCCCCCCTCCCATTCCCCCAAGCCATCCCCACTCCTCTCCCTCTCCCCTCTCCCTAGCCATCTCCCCTTACTTCCACCCCCCCACCCACCTCCTGTGCAACCAAGTTTGCCTGGCAATCTTGCCTATTTCTAATATCCAGGAGGATAACTATATGATTTTCTTCAGGATCACGTTCTAATTTAGCTTCTCTGGGATCACAAATTATAGACTCAAAGACCTTTAACTATGGCTAGAATCCACTTATGAGTGAGTACATACCATATTCCTCTTTTTGGGTCTGGTTTACCTCACTCAGTAAAGCGTTTTCTATTTCCATCCATTTGCATGCAAAATTCAAGATGTCATTGTTTTTTACCCCTGAGTAAAACTCTAATGTGTATATTTTCCACACCTTCTTTAACCATTCTTCTATTGAGGGGCACCTAGGTTGTTTCCAGGTTCTGGCTATTACAAATAGTACAGCTATGAACATAGTTGAACAAATGCTTTTGTGGTATGATAGGGCATCTCTTGGGAATATTCCCAAGAGTGGAAATGCTGGGTTTTGAGGGAGGTTGACTCCCAGTTTCCTGAGAAACCGTCACACTGATTTCCACAGTGGCTGGACAAGTTTGCATTCCCATCAACAATGGATGAGTGTTCCCCTCACTCCACATCCTCTCCAGCATAGGCTATCATTGGTGTTTTTGAGTTTAGCTATTCTGACAGGTGTAAGATGGTATCTCAAAGTGGTATTGATTTGCATTTCCCTGATCACTAAGGAGGTTGAGCATGTCCTTAAGTGTCTTCTGGCCATTCAAGTTCTTCTGTTGTGAATTCTCTGTTCAGATCAGCACCCCATTTTTTAATTGGGTTAATTAGAATTTTAGTGTCTAGTTTCTTGAGTTCTTTGTATATTTTGGAGATCAGACCTTTGTCTGATGAGGGGTTGGTGAAGATCTTCTCCCAGTCCGAAGGTAGCCTTTTTGTCTTAATGACAGTGTCCTTTGCTTTACAGAAGCTTCTCAGTTTCAGTAAGTCCCATTTATTCATTGTTTCTCTTATTGTCTGTGCTACTGGGGTTCTACTTAGGAAGTGGCCTCCTGTGCCTATATCTTGTAGACTACTTCCCACTTTCTCTTCTATCAGGTTCAAAGTGGACAGATTAATGTTGATGTCTTTAATCCATTTGGACTTGATTTTTGTGCATGGTGATAGATATGGATCTACTTTCATTCTTCTACAGGTTGACATCCATTTATGCCAGCACCATTTGTTAAAGATGCTTTCCTTCTTCCATTGTATACCTTTAGCTCCCTTGTCGAAAATCAAGTGTTCATATGTTTGTGGGTTACTATCCGGGTCTTCTATTCGATTCCATAGGTCGACTTCTCTGTTCTTATGCCAATACCAAGCTGTTTTCAATACTGTAGCACTGTAATAGAGTTTGAAGTCAGGGATGGTAATACCTCCAGAAGTTCCTTTATTGTATAAGATTGTTTTGGCTATCCTGGGTTTTTTGTTTCGCAATATATACTTGATTATTGTTCTCTCAAGGTCTGTGAAGAAGTTTGATGGGATTTCGATGGGGATTGCATTGAATCTATAGATTGCTTTTGGTAGCTTTGCCATTTTTACTATGTTGATTCTCCCAATCCAAGTCTTTCCATTTTCTGATATCCTCCTCAATTTCTTTCTTCAAAGACGTAAAGTTCTTGTCAAATAGGTCTTTCACTTTCGTGGTTAGAGAAACCCCAAGATATTTTATGCTATTTGTGGCTATCGTGAAAGGTGATGTTTCTCTGATTTCCCTCCCTGCTTCTTTATCCTTTGTGTATAGGAGGGCAACTGATTTTTTTGGAGTTGATCTTGTATCCTGCCACATTACAAAAGGTCTTTATCAGCTGTAGGAGTTCTTTGGTAGAGTTTTTGGGGTCACTATGTACACTATCATATCGTCAGCAAATAACGAAAGTTTAACTTCATCCTTTCCAATTCGAATCCCCTTGATCTCCTTATGTTGTCTTATTGCTATTGCTAGAACTTCTAGCACTATATTGAAGAGGTATGGAGAGAGTGGACAGCCTTGTCGTGTTCTTGATTTTAGTGGAAAGGCTTTGAGTTTCTCTCCATTCAATTTGATGATAGCTGTCGGCTTGCTGTATATTGCTTTTATTATATTTAGGTATGATCCTTGTATCCCCAGTGTCTCCAACACCTTTATCATAAGTGGGTGTTGAATTTTGTCAAATGCTTTTTCAGCATTCAATGAAATGATCATATGGTTTTTCCTTTCAGTTTATTTATATGATGGATTACATTGATAGATTTGCGTATGTTGAACCAGCCCTACATCTCTGGAATGAAGCCTACTTGATCATAATGGATAATTTTTCTAATGTGTTCTTGGATTCGGTTTGCCAGTATGTTATTGAGAATTTTCGCATCGATGTTCATGAGTGAGATTAGCCTGTAATTCTCTTTCTTGGTTGTGTCTTTGTGTGGTTTTGGTACAGTACAGGGTAACTGTAGCTTCATAAAAGGAGTTAGGCAATGACTCTTCTGTTTCTATATTATGGAATACATTAAGGAGTATAGGTATTAGCTCTTCCTGGAAGTTCTGGTAGAATTCTGCATTGAAACCATCTGGTCCTGGACTTTTTTTTGGTAGGAAGATTTTTGATAACAGCTTCTAAATCTTCACGACTAACAGGTCTATTTAGATTGTTCACCTGTTCTTGGTTCAACTTTGGTATATGGTACTTATCTAAAAAAATGTCCATTTCTTTTACATTTTCCAACTTTGTGGCATATAAACTTTCGTAGTAAGATCTAATGATTCTCTGAATTTCCTCTGTGTCTGTGGTTGTGTCCCCCTTTTAATTTCTGATCTTATTAATTTGCATGTTCTCTCTCTGCCGTTTGATTAGTTTGGATAGGGGTTTGTCAATCTTGTTGATTTTCTCCAAGAACAAGCTTTTTGTTTCATTGATTCTTTGGATTGTTTTCTGTGTTTCTATTTTATTGATTTCAGCCCTCAGTTTGATTATTTCCAGTCTTCTACTCCTCCTGGGTGAATCAGCTTCTTTTTTTTTCTAGAGCTTTCAAGTGTGCTGTTGAGTCCCCAATGTATGCTTTCTCCGTTTTCTTTAATAGGGCACTTAGTGCTATGAACTTTCCTCTTAGCACTGCTTTCATAGTGTTCCATAGGTTTGAGTATGTTGTGTCTTTATTTTCATTAAATTCAAGGAAGACTTTCTTTCTTTATTTCTTCCTTGACCCAGGGTTGATTTAATAGTTGGCAGTTCAACTTCTATGAGTTTGTTGGCTTCCTGAGGGTAGCATTGTTGTTGAATTCTAACTTTTATCCATGGTGATCTGAGAAGACACAGGTGGTTACTAATATTTTTTTTGTATCTGTGGAAGCTTGCTTTGTTACCAAGTATGTGGTCAGTTTTTGAGAAGGTTCCGTGGGCTACAGAGAAGAAGATATATTCTTTACTATTTGGATGGAATGTTCTATAGATATCTGTTAAGTCCATTTGATTCAATACCTCCAATAATTCTCTTATTTCTCTGTTGGTTTTCTGTCTGATTGATCTGTCCATTGGTGAGAGAGGTGTATTGAAGTCTCCTACTATTAGTGTGTGTGGTTTGATGACTGTCTTGAGGTCTAGAAGTGTTTCTTTTACATAAGTGGGTGCCTTTATATTAGGGGCATAGATATTGAGGATTGAGACTTCCTCCTGATGAATTGTTCTTGTTATGAGTATGAAATGTCCATCTCTATCTCTTCTGATAGATTTTAGTTTGAAGACAATTTTGTTAGATATTACAATGGCCACACCTGCTTGTTTCTTAGGTCCGTTTGCTTGGAAAACCTTTTCCTAGCCCTTTACTCTGAGTAGATGTCTGTCTTTGTGGTTGAGGTGTGTTTCTTGCAAACAGCAGAATGTTGGATCCTGTTTTCGTATCCAATCTCTATGTCTGTGCCTTTTTATAGGTGAATTGAGTTCATTGATATTAAGTGATATTATTGGCCAGTGGTTGTTGACTCCGGTCATTTTTTTTTTTGGTAGTGGAGTATATGTTTTTCCCTTCTTTGAGTTCTGCTTTTGAAGGGTCGCTAGATGTCTGAGTTATTGTAGGCAGTGTTGGGAATGTTGGATTCCTTGGGTTGTGATTTGCCTTCTAATACTTTCTGTAAGGCTGGATTTGTAGCTATGTATTGTTTAAATTTGGGTTTTTTTGTATTTTTTTTCAAAGTTTATTAAATTATAAAAGTTTCCATTTCTGCCCCCCTCCCAACACTCCCACTCCCCCCACTCCCTCTCCTCCTCCCTCTCCATCCCTAAGAACAGTCAGGGTTTCCTGCCCTTTGGGTAGTTCAAGTTCCTCCCAACTCCCTCCAGGTCCAGGAAGGTGAGTATCCAAATAGACTGGATCCCAAAAAAATCCAGTATATGCAGAGGAACAAGTCCCAGTTTCTTTGTCAATGGCTTTTCAGAAAGACTCCAGGCCAGCCACATTCAGAGAATCAGGCCACAATCAGAGAATCTGGTTGGATCACGTGCTCCTTCAGTCCCAGTCCAACTGGCCTTGGTGAACTCTCATTAGATCAGTTCCCTTGTATCAGTGGGTGATCGCACCCCTCGCGGTCCTGATTTCCTTTCTCATGTTCTTCCTCCTTCTGCTCCTCATTTGGACCTTGGGGGGGCTCAGTCCGGTGTTCCAATATGGGTCTCAATCTGTATCGCCATCCATCGTCGGATGAAGGTTCCCTCTGGTCTTGCCTTCTTTGCTCACGTTCTCTTTCCTTCTGCTTCTCGTTTGGACCTAGGGAGTTAAGTCCAGTGTTCCAATGTGGGTCTCTGTCTCTATCTCCATCCATCGTCAGATGAAGGTTCTATGGTGATAAGCAAAATATTCATCAGTATGGTTGTGGGCCAAGGCGGTTCAGGCACCCTCTCGTCTGTCCAGAGAGCAATCCGGGGAATCTCTCCTTGGACCTGGGATCCCATTTATAATCAAGTCTCTTGTAAACCCTAAAATGACTCCCTTAGTTGAGATATATTCTTCCCTGATCCCATATCCATCCTTCCTCCCTCCCCCCCATCCCAGTCCCCTGAGCTTTCCCCATTCCTCCCCTACTCCCTTCTCTGTAACCCTCTCCCCTTCCAACAACCCTCCCACCCACCCATGCACTCGAGGTTACCTGGCCCTCTTGTCTATTTCCAGTCTCCAGGAGGATAACTACATGATTTTCTTCAGGTTCACCTTCTTATTTAGCTTCTCTAGGATCACGAATAATAGGCTCAAAGACCTTTAATTATGGCTAGAATCCACTTATGAGTGAGTACGTACCATATTCCTCTTTTTGGGTCTGGCTTACCTCACTCAGTAAAGCGTTTTCTATGTCCATCCATTTGCATGCAAAATTCAAGATGTCATTGTTTTTTATCGCTGAGTAAAACTCTAATGCGTATATGTTCCACACCTTCTTTAACCATTCTTCTATTGAGGGGCACTTTGGTTGTTTCCAGGTTCTTGCTATTACAAATAGTACAGCTATGAACATAGTTGAACAAATGCTTTTGTGGTATGATAGGGCATCTCTTGGGAATATTCCCAAGAGTGGAATTGCTGGGTCTTGAGGGAGGTTGACTCCCAGTTTCCTGAGAAACCGCCACACTGATTTCCACAGTGGCTGGACAAGTTTGCATTCCCACCAACAATGGATGAGAGTTCCCCTCTCTCTACATCCTCTCCAGCATAGGCTATCATTGGTGTTTTTGACTTTAGGTAATCTGACCGGTGTAAAATGGTATCTTATAGTTCTTTTGATTTGCATTTCCCTGATCGCTAAGGATGTTGAGCATGACCTTAAGTGTCTTTTGGCCATTCGAAGTTCTTCTGTTGAGAATTCTCTGTTCAGATCAGCACCCCATTTTTAATGCATTAATTAGAGTTTTAGTGTCTAGTTTCTTGAGTTCTTTGTATATTTTAGAGATCAGACCTTTGTCTGATGAGGGGTTGGTGAAGATCTTCTCCCAGTCCGAAGGTAGCCTTTTTGTCTTAATGACAGTGTCCTTTGCTTTACAGAAGCTTCTCAGATTCAGGAGGTCCCATTTATTCATTGTTTCTCTTATTATCTGTGCTACTGGGGTTCTACCTAGGAAGTGGCCTCCTGTGCCTATGTCTTGTAGACTACTTCCCACTTTCTATTCTATCTGGTTCAAAGTGATCAGATTAATGTTGATGTCTTTAATCCATTTGGACTTGATTTTTGTGCATGGTGATAGATATGGATCTATTTTCATTCTTCTACAGGTTGACATCCATTTATGCCAGCACCATTTTTGAAAGTTGTTTTTCTTCTTCCATTGCATACCTTTAGCCCCCTTGTCAAAAATCAAGTGTTCATAGGTTTGTGTGTTCATATCTGGGTCTTCTATTCGATTCCATAGGTCGACTTCTCTGTTCTTATGCCATTACCAAGCTGTTTTCAATACTGTAGCTCTGTAATATAGTTTGAAGTCAGGGACGGTTATACCTCCAGAAGTTCCTTTATTGTATAAGATTGTTTTGGCTATCCTGGGATTTTTGTTTTTCCATATAAAATTAATTATTTTTCTCTCAAGGTCTGTGAAGAAGTTTGATGGGATTTCGATGGGGATTGCATTGAGTCTATAGATTGCTCTTGGTAGAATTGCCATTTTTACTATGTTGATCCTCCCAATCCAAGAGCAAGGGAGATCTTTCCATTATCTGGTATCCTCCTCAATTTCTTTCTTCAAAGACTTAAAGTTCTTGTCAAATAGGTCTTTCACTTCCTTGGTCAGAGTTATCCCAAGGTATTTTATGCTATTTGTGGCTATCGTAAAAGATAAAGTTTCTCTGATTTCCCTCCCTGCTTCTTTATCCTATGTGTATAGGAGGGCAACTGATTTTTTGGAATTGATCTTGTATCCTGCCATTTTACTAAAGGTGTTTATAAGCTGTAGAAGTTCTTTGGTAGAGTTTTTGGGGTCGCTCATGTATACTATCATATTGTCTGCAAATAACGAGTTTAACTTCTTCCTTTCCAATTCGAATCCCCTTGAACCCCTTATGTTGTCGTATTGCTATTGCTAGAATTTCTAGCACTGTTTTAAAGAGGTATGGGGAGAGTGGACAGCCTTGTCTTGTTCTTGATTTCAATGGAATGGCTTTGAGTTTCTCTCCGTTCAGTTTGATGTTAGTTGTCGGCTTGCTGTATATTGCTTCTATTATATTTAGGTATGATCCTCGTATCCCCAGTGTCTCCAACACCTTTATCATAAAGGGGTGTTGAATTTTGTCAAATGCTTTTTCAGCATCCAATGAAATGATCATATGGTTTTTTTCTTTCAGTTTATTTATATGATGGATTACATTGATGGCTTTGCATATGTTGAACCAGCCCTGTATCTCTGGAATGAAGCCTACTTGATCATAATGGATAATTTTTCTGATGTGTTCTTGAAATCAGTTTGCCAGGATTTTGTTGAGAATTTTTGCATCGATGTTCATGAGTGAGATTGGCCTGTAACTCTCTTTCTTGGTTGTGCTTTATGTGGTTTTGGTATCAGGGTAACTGTAGCTTCATAAAAAGAGTTTGGCAGTGACTCTTCTGTTTCTTTATTGTGAAATACCTTAAGGAGTATATGTATCAGCTCTTCTTGGAAGTTCTGGTAGAATTCTGCATTGAAACCATCTGGCCCTGGGCTTTTTTTTGGGCGGGAGGTTTTTGATAACAGCTTCTAATTCTTCACGACTAACAGGTCTATTTAGATTGTTCATCTGGGCTTGATTTAACATTGGTAAATGGTATTTATCTAAAAACCAATCTATTTCTTATACATTTTCCAACTTTGTGGCATATGAACTCTTGTAGTAAGATCTAATGATTCTCTGAATTTTCACTGTGTCTGTTGTTATGTCCCCCTTTTCCTTTCTGATCTTATTAATTTGCATGTTCTCTCTCTGCCATTTGATTAATTTGGCTAGGGGTTTGTCAATCTTGTTGATTTTCTCCAAGAACCAGCTTTTTGTTTCGTTGATTTTTTGGATTGTTTTCTGTGTTTCTATTTTGTTGATTTCAGCCCTCAGTTTGAATATTTCCAATCTTCTACTCCTCCTGGGAGAGTCTGCTTCTTTTTTTCCCAGAGCTTTTAGGTGTGCTGTTAAGTCTCCAATATGTGCTTTCTCCGTTTTCTTTAATAGGGCACTTAGTGCTATGAACTTTCCTCTTAGCACTGCTTTCATTGTGTCCCATAGGTTTGGGTATGTTGTGTCTTTATTTTCATTAAATTCAAGGAAGACTTTAATTTCTTTCTTTATTTCTTCTTTGACCCAGGGATGATTCAGTAGTTGACTGTTCAACTTCCACGCATTTGTAGGCTTTCTGGTCTTTGAATTGTTATTGAATTCTAACTTTATTCCGTGGTGATCTGACAAGACACAGGTGGTTACTAATACTTTTTTGTATCTGTGTAAGTTTGCTTTGTTACCGAGTATGTGGTTAATTTTTGAGAAGGTTCCATGAGCTGCAGAGAAGAAGGTATATTATTTCCTTTTTGTGTGGAATGTTCTATAGTTATCTGTTAAGTTCATTTGATTCATTACTTCTAGTAATTCTCTTATTTCTCTGTTGAGTTTCTGTTTGATTGACCTGTCCATTGGTGAGAGAAGTGTGTTGAAGTCTCCTACTATTAGTGTGTGTGATTTGATGACTGCCTTGAGTTCTAGAAGTGTTTCTTTTACATAAGTGGGTGCTTTTATATTAGGGGCATAGACATTCAGGATTGAGACTTCCTCCTGATTAATTGTTCCTGTTATGAGTATGAAATGTCCATCTCCATCTCTTCTGATTGATTTTAGTTTGAAGTCAATTTTGTTAGATATTACAATGGCCACACCTGCTTGTTTCTTAGGTCCGTTTGCTTGGAAAACCTTTTCCCAGCCCTTTACTCTGAGTAGATGTCTATCTTTGTGGTTGAGGTGTGTTTCTTGTAAACAGCAGAATGTTGGATCCTGTTTTCTTATCCAGTCTCTTAGTCTGTGCCTTTTTATAGGTGAGTTGAGTCCATTAATATTAAGTGATATTAATGACCAGTGGTTGTTGATTCTGGTTATTATTTGTGTGTGTGTGTGTGTGTGTGTGTGTGTGTGTGTGTGTGTGTGTAGCAGAGTTTGTGTGTTTCTCTTCTTTGAGTTGTGGTTGGAAAGGTTCGCTAGATGTCTGGGTTATTGTAGGCAGTGATGGCAATGTTGGATTCCTTGGGTTGCGATTTTCCTTCTATTACTTTCTGTAAGGCTGGATTTGTGGCTACGAATTGTTTAAATTTATTTTTATCCTGGGATATTTTGTTTTCTCCATTGATAGTGAACAATAGCTTGACTGGGTATAGTATTCTGGGCTTGCATCCATGGTCTCTTAGTTTCTGCAGTACCTCTATCCAGGATCTTCTGGCTTTCATGGTTTCCATTGAGAAGTCTGGTGTAAGTCTGATAGGTTTACCTTTATAAGTTACTTGATCTTTTTCCTTTGCAGCTCTTAATATTCTCTCTTTAATCTGAATGTTTTGTGTTTTGATTATTATATGGCGAGGGGATGGTTTTTTTTGATCCAGTCTATTCGGTGTTCTGTATGCTTCTTGAACGTTCATAGGGATATCGTTCTTTGGGTTGGGGAAGTTTTCTTCTATAATTTTGTTGAATATATTTTCTGGACCTTTGAAATGCAATTCTTCTCCTTCTTCTACCCCTATTATTCTTAGATTTGGTTTTTTTTATTGTGTCCCAGATTTCTTGAATGTTTTGTGATGAGAATTTGTTGGATTTGCTGTTTTCTTTGGTCAGAGCATTTAATTTCTCTATGGTGTCCTCAGAGTCTGAGATTCTTTCTTCTATCTCTTGTATTCTGTTGGTTATGCTTGTTTCTGAAGTCTCTGTTCATTTACCTAGATTTTCCATAGCCAGCCGGCCCTCGGTTTGTGATTTCTTCATTGCCTCCATTTCAGTTTTCAAATCTTGAACCGTTTCCATTACCCACTTGACTGTTTTTTCTTGGTTTCCCAGAATTTCGTTTACGGATTTACTCATTTCTTCAAACTTTTTGTTATATTTGTCTTCCATTTCTTTACTCATTTCCTCAATCTTTTTGTTATACTTATCTTCCATTTCTTTACAGCAGATTTTCACCTGCTGTTTAAGTTCCTCTATTATTTTCATAAAGATCCGCTTAGAGTCGATTTCTTCTATTTCTTCTGGAGTAGGGTGTTCAATTCTTCTAGTTTCGAGCTCCCTGGATTCTGGCGATGTCATGTTGCCTTTCAGGTTGTTGGAGGAATTCTTGCATTGACGCCTGCCCATCTCCTCCTCTCTGGATGAAACTCCTCAGCACTCTCTGGATAGAACTCCTCAACACTCTCTGGATAGGACTCCTCAGCACTCTCTGGTTTGAACTCCTCAGCACTCTCTGGATAGAACTCCTCAGTACTGCAGCAGGGATAGCTGGTATTCCCAGGAGCCAGGAGACAAAAGGACGGCAGCAGTGGGGGCAGGGAGGGGTCCCGTGGAACACCGAAGACCCTGTCGCAGAAGCTGAGGGGGGAGGGGCTGGGCTCTCTTCCGGGACAGACCGCCCAGGCCAACACCCACTCACCTCTCTGGATAGAACTTCTCAGCACTGCAGCAGGAATCTGCATGGACAATTTTATGACGTCATGAAACTCTTTAGAACTGGTAGTAAATTACTAGTTACAAATTACTTGTTCAGGAGAGACTATGGACTTGTTCAGGGGATAGAGGACATTACTGTTTTGTGGGGGGTTTTTGGGAGGGAGTGTTGGAGGCAGGGTTTTTCTGTAGCTTTGCAGCCTATCCTGGAACTAGCTTTTTTAGACCAGGCTGGTCTCGAACTCACAGAGATCGCCTGCCTCGACATCTCACAGTGCTGGGATTAAAGGCATGTGCCACCACCACCTAGCTGCTTATAGCTCTTAAGGTTCATTACTGTGAGTGTATCACCATACTCAGAGGAATCATGACACCGGACACATCACACAAGTTTATGGGTTCTATGATGACTGTTTAAGAAAATACGGAAATGCAAATATTTGGAAATATTTCACAGACCTTCTTGACTATCTTCCTCTCACTGCCTTGGTGGATCTTCTGTCTACATGGTGGTCTGTCATCATCCATAGACACACTGAATCACATCAGAGCACTTGATTACCTACAAGAAGTTCCTCATGAGGGCCCAATGTGTGATTTGCTGTGGTCAGATGCAGGTGATTGTGGTAGCTGGGGAATACCTCCTTTAGGAGCCAGACCTTTGACTAAGATGGATATAACTGGTGCCATGATCAGAATGTAGTAGCAATTTTGAGCGCTCCAAACTATTGCTGGCATGGTTGTCACCAAGCTGCAATCATGGAACTTGATGACACTCTCAAGTATTCTTTTCTCCAGTTTGAGACAGCATCATGTAAAGGTGAGCATTCCATATGTCTCTCTTGATACCCTCTCTATGTCATGGCTTCCCAGCTTACCCATGCTCCTCTCATAGTTCCCTGCAACACAGTACAGCACACAAAAATTGCTACTGTCACCTCCATTGCCCATAATCTACTTTGTAAAGAAAGAAAAGAAGCAACATTCCATCACTTGTCATTGGATAGCATGTTTTTCAGCAGCGACTTTTTATCATGAGGTAAAATGCTCAAAACAGCCTCTTCTAGCGCGTGGTTCCAATGCCTCTTACTCTGTTGCTTTCCCTAAAATATTTGTAACTTTTAAGAATACCATAATATTTCTTATTTATCATATTCACTGTTCATGTATTATTATATATTAACGAACTAATTTTTATGTATTATATGCTATTATAGCCATTTGTATGTGTTAAAATATTGAATTATATTAGCTGGTACCTATGTCCATGACTGCAGTACATGTCATGTCTATTGGTCTTACTAATATATACAGTCAGTATGTACAAGCAGAAATGATAGAGGAAGAATGGACTACTGAGTCATGGAATTGACTAAAAACCTTACCTCAGAACTTCTTGTTAATAATAAGGTCCTTTGAAATGAATTATTTAGGACTGCAACCTGGTTCATTTAGAGCCCCAAACATTGTAAGTAATACACTTCTCCAAATGATCAGCTATAAAATATCTTATATAAGACTTCAAAGACATCTGCTTATTCTACACTACAGAGCACATTCTACGACTGGCATGCTATACTGCATTTTGAACCAATTATGAAAGAGTCTATGAGAGATACTAGAAGGTAGTAGTGAAGCCTCCATTCTGAAACCTGTGAAATAATGTGTTTTAAGCATTGGGATGGACATTAGGAACATGAGAGTCCATAGAATTCATTCTTCAGCCCAGCAATGTGCTTGGAAACATAAAGTTCCCACCTCTATCAGCTATAGAAAGTGCTACTCAATCCCTTCTGAATACATCTGATCAAATAAGACAAAATTTATTATATTCATATATCTCTTTATAGCAAGGCATTTAACCTGAGTTTAATGGCTCACACCTATAATCTAGCACTTGGAAGAAAGAGGCAGGAGGATTGCAATGAGTTTGAGACCAGACTGGTCTTCTTCAGCACTATACACAATGGTGCTGCCTTTATGAGATCTTAGAGAAATGAAGAAATGTGCGTGTTCCTTAAAGCAATAGTATCTTAGGACACTAATCACAGCATAGGCACAAGGCCCACAGCTTCCACCCCATAGGAAGTACGTCATCTATTTGAAATGATGTTCTTTGTCCAGCATGTCGTATGGACGATTCAAAAGCTTTTCTTACCAGAAGACTCAACATGAGCAAAATAGATAATAAAACCTTAATGATGATAATGACACTAATTATAAAATCTGTAGCAGTTTTGTAATCTGTACAAAAGAGAAAGTAACTATATAATTATTGAAGTACTAGCATGTCACTGAGGAGAAATATGTATATAGAGACTTTGAGCTTCATGTGGGAAATGCAGTACCGAGTTGTGACAGTAATGATATATGATGTGATGGAGGCAGGGTCTAGAAAGCAATTAAAGGAAAGAATGCGCAGAAACCATGTGCATTTTCTATGGAGGCCATAGAGAAAGAACTCAGAGAATGTTAACTGCTCATCTGACTCAAATGCCATTTGCTGCACATTAAGTTTCATTAGATTTTCATGATATTTCTTAAGAATCAGTGCCACATAGCTGTGAAAGACATTGATACACCTGAAGTCAAATTTTGGGGATCAAGCTTCTAGGTGAAAAAGTGGAAATTACAAGCTGTGGTAGCAATTGTCATACCTGAGAACATATAATATATGGCATACAATTAATATAGACTTCAAAATAAAACCAACCAGAAGAAAGAAAACTGCTATGGACTAATTAAAGAATTAAAGAATACACACATATATACCAAATATATATCATATATCAAATATATATCATGTCAAATATCACATATATACCAAATATGTCATATCAAATATATATCATATCAAATACTATATATGTATGTGTGTGTGTGTGTGTGTGTCTTAGTACACGAAAGTAAGGGGGGACGTTAATGCCTCATTTCATTTCTAGATAGATTTTCTCCATATTAAAAATAAACAGATAACTTCAGAGTTAAATTACACCATGAATCAAATAGACTTAAAAGATACCTACACAACATTCCACCCAACTCATAGAAAAAGAACATCCTCGTCAGTGACAAACAGAACATTCTCCAAAACTAACCACATGATATTCCAGAAAACAAGACAAATTGAAATAAATCTCAGCATCCTATCAGACTAGAGTAGCTTAAATTTGAAGTCATTTGTCAATCTCAAAAAATACACAAATACTTAGACACCAAACAATATACTTTGAAGTGGAGAGTAGGTAGATCAGTGAAGGAATCAAGGAGGAAATTAATACTTCCATAGAATCTAGTAATAATGAAAGTACAATGGACCAGAACCTCTGGGGCACAGACCAGACCATCTTAAGTGTGAAATTAATAGTTATAAATGCTCACACTAAAAATTCACAGAGACTGGTATTGTGTAATATTGGTTTAAGATGTACTATATTCATGTATGCTGTGGAATATTTGATGATGCAAAGATGTGTTGAATTCTTTATGTTGTACTTGTTTAACTCTGTGAAGCTGTGTTGCTTTGCCTGCCTAAGACACCTAACTGGTTTAATAAATAGCTGAACAGCCAATAGCTAGGCAGGAGAGAGAAATAGTTGGGGCTGCCAGACAGAGAGAATGGATAGAAGAATAAAGAGAGGGAAGAGAGAGAAAAGGAGGAGAGAAGGATGTCAGGGGTCAACCATACAGCCAGACATAGAATAGGAATGAAGGAAAAGATATACAGAAATAGGCAAAGGTAAAAATGCAGAGGCAAAAGGTATATGGAATAACTTAAAAAAAAAACTGGCTAAAGACAAGTTAAGCTAAGTCCAGGCATTCATAAATAAGAATAAATCTTTTTGTATTTATTTGGGAGCTTGGTAATGGACCTCCAAAGAGCAAAGAATAAAAAAAAGAACTATAGACCTGGGCAATTGCTCAGTGGATAAAGTACTTGCTGCCCAAGTATGAGGGCTTGAGCTTAGATCCTCGAAAACTACAAAAATGTCACATGAGTGTGACATACCATCTGTAATTCCTGTTTTTTTGGAAGGCAAAAACAAAGACTCTCTGGGACAAGCAGGCTAGCTTGGGTAATCATATCAGTGATCTCTTGGTCCAACTGAGAGACTTTACCTCACTGAATGAAGAATGAGTGATTGAGGATAGGTCCCATCAACAAATCTTAGGCCTTCACATACCCATGCACACATCTCACAAATACACAAACAAATAAAGAAGTACACAGAAGTGTCAAATATATAGCCTAAGCTCCACAAAAGTAAGAAGTCAAACCCAAATACAGCAAATAGCAGAAATTATAAAGATCTTGAAAGAAATACATGAAATAGATACTAGAATATATATTAGAATATATATATATATATATATATATATATATATATATATATATATCTCAAACTCCTTGATCAGACTATATTTTAATCAAAAGTTGATCATTTGAAAACAATTAACAATTTGACCAACCCCTAACCACAGTGCCCAACAGAAATAGAGAGATGACCCAAGTTAATAAAATTAGAGATGAGAAGTTATTTAAACAAATCCTAATGAAAGACTGAAGATTGTCTTGGCATACTTTGAAAACTATATTCCAACAAGATTGGAAATCTAGATGAAATGGATAAATTATAAATGCATAGGACCTACTAAAAAGTAAAAACTAATTACATGGGCCCTTTAAAAGCAATCAGGTGGAGGCAGTAATTAAAAGTCTACTTACAAAGAAAAGCCAAGGACTAGATTAAACCTGGCTAATTCAACTCTTGCAGTGAAGAGCAAGGGGCAGGGCCAGTTCTCCAGCTTTCACCTTTCAGGGTCGGCTCTTCCTCTATTGGACCATCAGGGCCAGCTCTACTATATGGCCCAGGCGAGGTACAGGGCCATTTTCCCGAGTGCTTCAGAAAGTTAGGGACAAAGATAGTTCTCCTGCTCGTATGACCTCAGGGCCAGCTCTCCCACCTGTCACAGGCAGTAAGGGGTGAGGAGGAGGGGAGGGGAGGTATCTTTCACCTGTGCACACCACCATATGGCAGATGAGGTGTGGTGACAGATCTCCTGTGACCTCAGTCTCAGGGCTGGTTCACCTGCACTCCTGTCAAAAGGGTCAGTTCTATTGTGTTGCCTTGTGAGGTGCATGGTCCACTTTCCAGTGTTCGACAGTGGTAAGGTGGAGAGTCAGCTCCACCCACCAAACGTGACAGGGTCAAGGGAGCTGGCATCTTTCCCATCTTCTCACCACCACAGGGCAGACAAGTGGGTGTGGCCAGTTACACCCTAAGGGCCAGCTCAACTGAGCCTCTGCCAGCAAGGTCAACTGTACTGTGTTGCCTAGGTGAGAAGCAGACCTGTTTTCCTGAGTACTGTAGCTGGTAAAGGGGAGGGTCAGTTCCCTTGCCAGCGGGGGACAGTAGGGTCAGGGGGAGAGGGCATCTTTCTCTCATGTCCATCATCACACCCCAGATAAGGGAAGTAGTACCAGCCCTCAGAACTGATTCACCCTCACTCCTGTCTGAAGGCATATCAAAGAGTTCCACAGTTGCCTGGAATGTAGTATAACAAAGGTTTGTTTGTTTGGGGATAAACTCACAGCAGCACAGGCTCAGTCATCACTATGGCCCTAGGTGGCAATCAAACCACCCACCTCAGTCTTCTCCACTTTCACCTTTTCAGATATGTCCCTATCCACAGGAAATGAATCTTTCTCTCTCTCTTTCTCTCTCTCTCTCTCTCTCTCTCTCTTTCTCTCTCCCCATACATTTGTTCACCATGATAATGTCCTCCTGCTTGGTGGAGACTTTGGGTTAAGAACCCCAGAGCTTGAAAATGGGTCTCTTTGTCCCACTCAGTCTGCATGGCAGCACCATGCTTCCCTTTTGGAGCCCAGGTCTGATAACTTCTTAAAACAAGCAATGTATTCATAAGCCCGAGTCACAAATGAGAAGTCAAAAAATTGTGACCTTTATTTCATCATGTTCTTTAGGTTGTTGGTTGAATTATCTTGTTATGTTAATAATAAGATATAAAAATTGGTATGCTTACATTTTTATTAAACCAACAGTACGCTAAGCACCGTCATACAGTGTGGTGAACATAGTAGAGAGATGTTGCCTCTTTGTGGACCAAAATGAACATTGCAGATGACTGAAAAGGCACACGGCAACATAAAAAAAGAAGGAAGTGTGGAAATAAAAGGTAAACATAGGAAATAGACCTGTTTATAATGTCAGTAAGAGTAAGTCTTCAGTACTTTGTCCTGTCCTCCAGGGACATGGACGTGACTAGGAACAATCAGGAAATAAAAGACAGACAGAAAGACACATAGAAAAGCTGAAGTTGGGTGGCCTGGGCTCTTTGTTAGAGAAATCTCAGCACCCAAGATGTTCGGCTTTTTTTTTTTATAGGGAGCCAAACAAAGAGGCAGGGGTTGTTGCACACAGAAAAAATTAGGCAGGACTTATTATAGCCATCTGGATTAAGGACACAGTTTTAACTGATCTCAGTAGGAGCAGTCTCTGTAAGGGAACAGTGTTCAGACTGTAAACATCTAGGGGGAGAAAGCTACGATGGACACATTCTGCACATATTATCAACACTCAATTCCTCAATAAAGGCTTTGCCATGGCCCCAGTCTGGAGAAGGACTGTGCCATTCTTCTTAGGTCTGAGGATTGGAAGGTCCTTAACACAGTTGTGCCCTTGTCAAGAGCAGACATTCACTCAGGACACCAGCCACTCAGGGTTTCCTCCCTTTTCTACCCTTCAGGGCAGGAAGAATCAAAGAACACTAAGAAATATGCTGCTCTTAGGGGCTTCCCAGAGTTCAAACTTTCAAGTCTGAAGGTTTCTAAAGCTTCCCAGCACCTGCTTATACATTTCATTTCTTTGTAAAGCACTTTGTAGACCTAAACGATGTTTTTCTGATTTCCAGCTATGTTGATTTTTGTTTTCAGACACTTCTCATTTTGGAACAAATGATACAATACCTCCCCATATGAATCATCATCCATCATATTAAAATTAGCTGTGCTAGGGAATCGTCAGAAGTGGAGGAAGTACTGAGAGCTTTTTCTAGTCTGGGTAGAAGGCAACTTATAGAGAAATGTGTGTTTAAGTAAGAAAAGATGATTTCCAATTTGTTTTAAAAAAACAAAACCTGTAGTTTTGTGGATCATGTGTTGAAAAATGCTAATTAAAAACAATCATTGACTTGAACATCATGGCACAGGCTTGTAATCACCGTACTTGGAAAGGTGAGGAAGAGGATTGATCGTAAATTCAAGGTTAATCTGGACTACATTATGAGACCCAGGCTAGCCTAAGCTAGAGAGTAAAACGCCTACTTGAAACTCCAACAGCAAAAGAAGATATTGATAATGACTGTTCTGCATTAGAAAATACTAGCCTCAATAATTTGGGTTTTTTCTGTTTTAAAATTCTTAATTTGCAAAGGCTGTACATATTTAAGGTTTATAATGTGATTTAATACCATATACATAAACTATGTAATTATCGCAATCAGATTAATATCAACACCCATCACTACCCATAACATTTCTTAAATCCCAAGAATTGATTTAGTTAATAGCTAAAAAAGAGATTTTCAACCTATGGGTTGTGAACCTTTTGATAAATCTCTATCCTCAAAAACATTTACGTTATGATTCATAAGAGAAGCAAAATTACAGTTATGAAGTAACAATAAAAATAATTTTATGGTTACCACAACATGAGAAACTGTATTAAAGGGCTGCAGCACTAAGAAGGTTGAAAAATACTGATCAATAGCTTTCTGTTTCTCTACTGCAAGCAAGTGGTCATTAAATTTGATTGTTTCACTCTTGATAATGAACCTGGAGTCACTTAACCAAGCTATTTTAAGATACAGAATAAGAAACAACTCTCAGAGAATGAAACTATGGGGCTGCTCAGCTGACAAAAACAGTGAATTCCCTTGGAGGCAAAAGAGTCACCATATGAAATATAATGCATCGTTTTATTTTACTTCATCAGAAACATTGAATTTTTGATTACCTTAACTTTCATTATAAACCCACATAAGTCAAATAGTTGTCTGTCAGTGATAATAAATAATGTTTAAGAGAAGTGAAATTTTAAAGTTGTATTTGTTTTTATTTATTTCAGTAGTTTTATACTCTGACCAAAGATGAAGCTATACTTAGCAACTGTTACTATAAATAGTTAAAGCAATTATAAGTCTCATTGGAACATGATAGTCTCAAAACGTAATATAAGCACTCTATTTTTTATTCTTAATTTTTTTCTAAAAGTGTAATTGTAGAATTGATTCTATTTAATGACATACTTCTTACCCTGCCTTTGAAGTTCTTAGTACAACTTATTTCTAAGGGACCCTGTACTGGCTAGTTTTGTGTGTCAACTTGACACAAGGTAGAGACTTTGGAAATAGATAAGAATAATTTCAGAGGTAGATAAGAATAATTTCAGTGAAATGGCTCAAACATCAAAGTTTGAAAAGACTGTTGTTATGGATAGTAGACACCGATCTAAAGGAAACTCATCAAAAACCTGAAGACAAATAAGCATTATATAAAGGGAGACATTAGACATTAATAAAATAGATGTATTTTTTCAGAAAAAGCAGACATCAATATGTGAAAGATTATTGAGAGTAACAAGAGACATTATTAACAAAAAATGTAAATTCACCAGAAATGTTCCATGATCCGAGACATGTATTCATACCTTCCCCAAAATATGAAAATTCACATGCCAAACAGAGTGAAATAAGTGTTGAGTACATGGTCATCGGTGAAGATTTCAGCTCCCCTCTCTGCAACTGAAGAGTAAACAGAGAAAATTGTTGTGCAAAGGTAAATATAAGCTCTGTTGTTTGCATTAACCCATAGCATTTTCAGCTATTTAACATTGCTCTGTTTAACATTTTTAAATGAGTTTATTCTGCTATAGAAAAACAAGCATTTTCTCCAAGCTTGCATGAGCATTAACCAGGCTAAACAACATTTTGAACGTTAAAGTGTACTTAGCAAAGTTGAAAGAACTAAAAGCACACTAAGCTTATTCTCACACCAAAATGGAATTATACTAGAAATCAGCATCTAGAAAATCAACAAATTTGGGGGAATTAGACACACTTCTAAATATCATAAAAAAGTTAGGCTTGAAAAGAGCATAATTTGAATGACTTTAATTTCTTAAATATAGCAAAAGTAATTGTTAATCCCACTGATCAAGAATAAGACCACTACCACACTTGAAAGCCAAATTTGAGGCAAGCTGTAATTAAATACAGGCCAGGTGTATGGACTCTGGCCAGATCCATATCCAGGTTCCTAGGAAATGGCCCAGAAACACAGTTTGTAGCATCTTAAAAATGAAAACCCATAACTCATTACATTTCCCATTAGGTCCAATCAGGGTTATTTATTGCGACAAACCTCCAGCTTGTGAACCTCCTGTTTACATGTGATCAAATGCATCTGGTGAAGATGGGGAAAAAACTTGTTTGGGGGAATGAAAAACATGTGACTTGTTATTGCCCATAAACAATTGTAACTGGAGGTTTCTTTCCTATCCACTAGCTGCCAAATAACCCCTCTGGGGCTTAATATTGTTTATAGTTGCTTGGCCAAGTACTCAGGCTTCTTACTGGCTAGTTCTTATGTATGAATTAATCCATTTCCAATACCTGTATATCACCATGTGTTTCATGCTTGTTGGCAATGTTCTGGCATCTTACTTCTCTGGCAACTCTGGGTGTCTCTCTGACTCTGGCTGCTTTTCCCTGTCTCTCTGCTTAAGTTTCCCACCTTGCTATATTCTGCCTTGCTATTGGTCAAGTCAGCTTCTTTGTTAACCAATGGTAATAAGGCATATTCACAGCATTTAGATGGGAATATCACATCAACTCCCCCTTTTTGTCTAATCAAAAAGTAAAATTTTAACTTTAACATAGTAAAATTACATATAGCAGAATGGTTATCAAACAAGAATTACAGTTACAACATTTAGTGTATTGTATTTGACAAAATTAAAGAAAATATCCTATCACTTATTTTATCTTTGTAAGTCTAAAGTGTCGTATCTAATTGATAATTTTTCAAAACTAATAAAAACTATATATAGTCTTCAACTCAATCAAAGGTCCCAGAAAGATATAATATTGCCTAAATAAACAGAAAATGCATTGTAAAAAACTTTTAAAACTCTAGGAATGACAGAAACTCTGGCTCTCTGGACAGCCAACCAAATTTCTTCTACAACATTGGTACATCCATCTTCAGCCTACAGGCCCATAGTTTCTGAAGGACTTTTCAATGAAGCAGGAAATTTGAAAGTGTCTCCCTCCTGTATTGGCAACTTTTCAGTCACTTTTATGTGTCTTGCACAATGTCTGGCAGTTTCTTCTGTGAAGCAGGAACCCTGAATGATCATCCAGCCTTGTTTCCAGAAAGTTTAGAGGTCATTTTTTTGGGTCCCACAAGTCCAGTTGTACAGCATAGAGTCAAGCAGTTCAGACAAGAGCAGTTTCTTGCCCAAATGACTAGACTTGCCACATTGAAAGCAACTTTTATAAGGAACTTCTTTTATGCCCATTATCCTCTTGAAGAAAGTGGGGCTGACAGGAGTAGATGTGTCTCACTGCCACGAAAATTCTAAGTTCTTAAAACATTTTAAATGTCATATTCTCTAGTTCTTTGAAATGTTTGAATATTACCTATTCATCTGAAATATATCTCTGTACATCTAGAAAACATAACTAGAATGACTATAAGCTTGACTGTTACAGATCACTGTTAATTTGTATTTTTAACTATATATTACATTTTTAAATGAGCTGCGTAGCACAATACCTTAAACAAGAGTAGAAATATACACACAGTATAACACAATTGACCCCAAATTTGCAACCATATATCTAATTTATACCAATGTAGAATATTTTGAGATATAGCTGAATTTTTGGATTAAAGTAGATTCAATAGTTTACCTTGTTTTATCATTTCTATATCGTATCCTCTTTTTTCTTTAGAAAGAGATTGACTATGACCATTAACCATATATTGCTAACCTCCATTAAATGAAAACAAATATTTATAAACAATATTTTGGAAAGTTGGGAATAGTTTTCTATACTACTTCCTGCTAATTAGGGAACACCAGTAACCTTATGAGGATACAGAGAAAATTTTAAAATATTGTTAAATGTTTGCTGTAGTAGTCTGAGACTGCATCGTCCATTTTCCTTGAAGCTGTTTTGGATGTTGGATCACCTGAATCATCACTAACAACAAAGACCTCTTAGGGAGTCTTGCTAAATCAAATGATATTAGCCTGGAATGAATCCACAGCTTCTTATCTTCTGTGGAAACAAAAGCAGAACCTCTTTTCCAAAGGTGCATAGCCTTAGACACAAATTTTGAAGTAAAGATACCTTTGTTGGTTTAACTTAGCAGCTACCACAATCAAATGTTTCTCTGCAGTTAGCTCATTAACAGTCAAAAAAATTCAAAGAAAACAGAAGAGTATACATAATCCAGACTCAGTGTACTTTCCATCTTTATATGGCTTATTATATATTACTTTTATTATCTCTTTAAAGAGTTGTTTTAATTTTAACTATTTATTTGTTTCTGTTACTGCCTATACCCATTTTCTTCCTTTATTAAGCCTATGTATATATTTTAAACACACTGTAACCATTTAGAGGGTAGGGCTTTGTCTGAATCTCTCTTTATTGTGTATTTGTAATCATTTTTTTTTGACCAGGAGAGTTTTTTAAAATCCCTAGCAAGCATGGCAAGAACCCAAACTGAGACTTTGGCTATTGGCTCTACATGGCAGGGATATGTTCACTGCTAGCTCTGGGAGCCAGACCCAACTCTAGGGATGCCACCGTCAAGCAGTTTGTAATACACTATCCAGAAACTCCATTCAAGTGTCCCATAGCAGGACCTCTCAAAAAAGCCATTCATGCTGCCAGCATGAACCAGAAAGTCATCTCTTAAAAGAGCTACTCATCTGCTCACTGACAGTAAGCAGAACCTAAGCCAAAAAATTTGGCTACCAAGAAGCCAAACTTGACTTCTGCTTTTGTGGGTCTAGAGGCCCTAATTTGTTAAAGCATTATTAGGTCTTATGTGGATCCATGCCAGACAGTGGGTGTCATTTGTAACCAGAGGTTTCTCTCCTGCCTGACAATTGCCAAATAACAATTCTATGGCTTAATAATGATTATAGTTCCTTGGTCAAATGTTCAGGCTTCTTACTGGCTAGCTCTTTCATATAAAATAACCCATTTCTAATAATCTGTATATTGCCACATGTCCCATGGCTTACTGATAATGCTCTGGTGTTTTACTTCTCTGGTGGCTACTTGTGTCTCCCCAAATCCACTTTCTTTCCCCCGTCTCTTAGCTTGGATTTCCTGTCTAGCTATATACTGCCTGGCTATTTGCCAAATCAGCTTCTTTATTGGCCAATAGTAATGAGGTATATTCATAGCATACATAAGGACATCTCACATCAAACAATAGCCTCCATCATTTTAGGAACTCTCTGTACTTCAGAAAGGGCTTGTAGATCAGAAGCAGTTTTGTTACCTGGATATCTTAGGCATAGTAATTAAAACTGAACATTTTACTTTTACTTTCACAGCAATAATTAGAACTAATGTACATAACTTGTGTATTTATTATAAGAAATACCTAAATAGTATTCTCTTTGTTAGAAAACCATATAAAGAAAATCCAAAAAAAAATTAAGTCAAAGTAATCAAAAGAAAGGAAAACGTGTGTGTGTGTCTGTGTGTGCCAACTAACTTGAAGACCTCAGTTTTGTTCCCCAGATTCATGTAAAATGAGGATGAAATAGTACAAGCTTCAGAATTCCCAA
The DNA here is from genome assembly GCF_982192425.1 of Myodes glareolus. NCBI lineage: Eukaryota > Metazoa > Chordata > Mammalia > Rodentia > Cricetidae > Myodes > Myodes glareolus. Next base: position 51,644,870 of record NC_142041.1, on the reverse strand, counting down.
GACAGAAGATGGGAGGCAGAGACAGTAGGATTTCTACAAGTTTGTAAGCCACCTAGCCTGGCTTATTTACTAAATAAGAGACCCTGTGAGAAGACAAAGTATAAAAAGGATTGACCTTTGAGCTTTACGAGTATGCACCATGGCATACCTGTGCCTGCACTCATGAGCAGGCAAACACACACACACACACACACACACACACACACACACTCACTCACTCACTCACTATAGCATAAATTAATATGATTATAAGAAAGAAAACAAGAGAGTATCAATGAAAGCAAAGACTGGACTATTGAAAAGTTCTGTACAATTGATTAAATTTCCATAATTATCTCAAAGGATCACAGAAAAAGTCATAAATGGTCAGTATCAGAAAGAGCAGACAGCATTGTTTATTTCTTAGACATTATGAAGATAATAAGGGAGTAGTCGTTGCAGTACTGTATCCACAAATTGAACCAATTTCTTCTGTGAAAAATATATAAAAAGAAGCAATCTCTTGAAAAATATGGTAAACCTTTAAAAAATTACCCAATTCTGCAAGTGGCAACTAATGACCCAAATCTCTATCATCCAAACTGAATGAGTAGTTTAAAACCTAAAGAAAAATAATCAGGCTCAGAGAGATGAACTTGTGGAGTCTTCTTATCATTTAATGAAAGAGACATTCTCTGCATTATATCTCAGAAGAGAAACACGTTCTATGTGGCCATAATATAAGCCAAAGACTTTATTAGAGCAGAAAATGACAGACTAATATCATTTATGAATAAAATAGAAAGTGTTAAATACTAGCAAGTTACTCCAGCCACATGTAAAAGAAAAGTATTATATACTATGACCAATCATAATTTTTTCCAGATCTGCATGTTTAGTTCAACATTTGCAAAGACAACTAACCTGCTTGTAACATGGTGCACCAATGAATCTCTGAAAGGACAATTGTGAGGGCTTATGAAAAATTTTCAAGAAAACAAGAAAATAGTCTTGAGACCTCTGTTCCTCCAAATAATGGGTTTGTACTTGGTGTGTGTTTTCATACCCCTCCCAGGGATGCTAAATAAAAATAGGTTTACTTCCAATTAGCCATCATCTTACTATTGCTTAGATGATGTTTCAAAGCATGAATTGTCCTGTGACTGTATACAGACTAAACTCACATGAACATACCTTGCCCTTGAGACTGCATACAGCTTGGACTCATGTGAACTTTGCTCAAATGACCATGCTTAACACCCAGAGTATAAATTGTCTGATGCTTTGAATAAAGTTGGCTTTGCATGAGTTTTTAGTCCACCTCATTTTTTCAGTTTTCTAATTTTTTGTTCTTGTTTATTCTTTGAATAAATTTTTATTTTAAATGTTTTATTTATTTACATACCAACCACAGTTTTCTGGTGTGGGGAACTCCTTCAGACAAAAGCCTTTATGATACTGGCCCACTTGGGCATGGTTTGTTTTTTTTTTTCTGAAGGAGTTTTCCCTCCCTCCTCTCCTCCTAGTCATTCTCTGCACCTTCTTTCTACCCCACTTCTACTCTTCAGAAAGTGTAAGACCTCTCATGAGGATCAACAAGGCCTGGCATATCAAGTTGAGGGAGGACCAACCGAGCCATTCCCCCACTATATCAAGGCTGAGCAAAGCAACTCACCACAGAGAATGGGTACAGAAAAGCTAGCTCATACACCAGGAACAGATTCTGATCCCACTGCTAGGAACTCCACAAACAGATCAAGCTACATAACTGTTACCCACATGCAGAGGACCTAGGTAAGTCTCATGCAGGTTCCTTTACTGTCAATCTAGAGTGTATGACCTCCAACCAGTTCGGGTCAGCTGTCTCTGTGGCTTTCCCCATATGATCTTGATGCTCCTACTAGTATGATCACTCCTCCCTCTCTTCAACTAGACTCCCAGTGCTCAACTCAATGATTGGCTGTGGATCTCTGTGTCTGCTCCCATCAGGAATTGGTTGAAGGTTCTATGATGACAATTAGGGTAGTCACCAATTTGATAACAGGAGCAGAGAAGTTAAGTCACCCTCTACACTATTACTAGACATCTTAACTGGAGTCATCCTTGTGGATTCCTGGAGTTTTCCTGGTACCAGATTTCTCCCTAACCCTATAATTACACCCTCTGTCAAGATATCTCTTTCATTGCTCTCCTTCTCCATCTCTCCCCCAACTTGATCATCCTGATTCCTCATTGTGGAGGGCCGCAACCACATTCTCCATTACTTTAAGGGGCAGAGGCATATTGACCTCTGTGACTTCAAGGGACAGAGGTAGAGATTGACCTCTGTGACCTCAAGGTGTGGTAGTACACGCCTTTAATTCCAATGCCTGGGAGGCAGAGACAGATAGATCTCTGTGAGTTCAAGGTGTTGTAGCACACGCCTTTAATCCCAGCATTGGGGAGGCAGAGACAGTGGGACTATGATGCGCATGTGCTTGGTAACTTTCCACTGCTGCATCCCTGCCTACTCCCGAGGCGTCATCTGGGTTGATGGGCAGCGGACCAATCCAAGAGTGACACGTCCAAAGTGAGGACTGTTTCCTATATAAGAGATGGGTTCCCCTCATTCTGGGTCTCCGCCTTGTAAGCTTATGCTCTCTCTCTCTCAAGATGCATTAAAGCTTTTCTGCAGAAGGATCCTAAGTGTCCCGTGTCATTCTTGCTGGCGAGATGGTAGTGTGGGACACCTCATGTTCCTTTCCCCAATCCCCACCCCTCCTCTCCTGCCCCCAGTTTACCCAGGAGATCTCATCTATTTCCCCTTCCCAGGCATTGAGGAATCCCTCTTAGGCTTCTCCTTGTTACCTAGCTTCTTTGGGACCAAGGATTTTAGCATGGTTATCCTTTGCTTTACATCTAATATCCACTCATAAGAGTGAGAACATACGTGGACATGTAGGTTTGGGTGTGTACCTGCAGACTTGATTTGTGCCGGTGTATCACTGTAGAGTCGCTGTTTCCTCCAACTGTATTTATTGCTGCATTTCTCAGCATAAACTTATCCCATTGTATTTTTTATAAATAAATATTTTTTGAACATTCAAAAAAAGAGAACATACCATGTTTATCCTTCTTCATCTGAGTTACCTCACTCAGGTTGACCTTTTCTAAATCTAGTCATTTACCTGTAAATTTAATGATGACATTGCTTTTTATACAGCTGAGTAATACACAATTTTGTAAATGTAACACAGTTTCCTTATCCATTCTTTGGTTGAAGGGTATCTAGGTTGTTTACAGGTTCTGACTATTATGAATAATGCTGCTATGAACATAGATGAGCAAGTGCTCCTCTTCCAATTGGTGTAGATGATGCTTCTGCCTTTAGGGACTGCTGATGTCATGGGGGATGGTTTGCCAGGGAAGAATCATAGATTTAGTGGGTTTTGGGATCAGAGCGGGTCTTATAGGTTACAGAGTCCAATGAGTGGCTGCAGTGGTAGAGTAGCCTTTCCACAGGACTCCTAACTGCTGACTGGCTTCTGGTGCTGAGATGGAAGGATGAAAGACAAGAGCTGTGCCCTGTCACCTATGGCATAGACATTGGGACAGTTCAGTCAGGAGACTAGTCACTCATCTTTTTCTCCAAAGGTTCAGGTGGTGTCTGTGCCTCCAGGGGCTGGTGATGCTGCTGTGGATGTTTGGTGAAGGGGACAGATGGTACCATCGGTGGATCTGGGTGGTGGAGTGGGTTATAGAGGTTACAGAGTTCAATGGGTGGTGGCAATGGTGGAGAGGCTTGCTTGCAGGAGCCTTATCTGTTGACCAGCTGCTGGGCTGAGATGGGACCGAGAGTAATTCACCTAATTTTTAAGGTCCCCTCTATCTGATTTATATCAGCAAATAAAGGTGTAACACCCTAAGAAAATTGAACTAAAAATATCAAATTATATGACATTTTTAAACCAGTGGATGCAAAGATGAATTTAATACTGGTGTGTGAGGTTGCTTGTTTGTTCTTGGCCAACAGACATGAAATGATCACAGAGAAACTATATTATTTAAAACACTGCTTGGCCAATGATTCTAGCATATTCCTAGCAAGCTATTACAATTTAAATTAACCCATTTCTATTATTTTATATTTTACCATGAGGCTTGTGGCCTACTGGCAATGTTCTAGTGTGCCTGTTTCCAGTGGTGGCTCCATGGCTTCTCTTGACTCTACCTTCTTTGTCCCAGCATTCAGTACAGTTTTCCCCCACCTAGTTCTACTCTGCCCTATCAACAGGCCAAGACAGTTTCTTTATTCATTAACCAATAAAAGCAACACATGTACAGAAGGACTTCCTACATCATAATACTACTGAACAGTGACATATAATGCAAACTTGAAGCAATCTAAAAGTAGAAGGAAATCTCCATAACTTGTTAAGTGACTGCATCTGGTGTGGAAGAATTGTCTGTATTCTGTCAATCATGTTTTAAATAAACACTGAGTGGCCAGGCAGAAAGTATAGGTGGGTCAACCAGACAGGAAGTAGCGGCAGGGCGAGGAGAACAGGAGTATTCTGGGAAGCAGGAAACTTCCTCCGCCAGTTCTGCCCAGAAGATTACCAAAGAAACAAGATGGGAGCTGTCCCACTGAGAAAGATACTGAGCCATGTGGCTAACATAGATAAGAATAATAGGTTAATATAAGCTACAAGAGCTAATAAGTAGCCTGAGCTAATGGGCCAATCAGTTTTATAACTTACGCAGACCTCTGTGTGATTTTCTTTAGGGCTTGCCGGCTGTGGGGAACTGGGCAGGACATAAACCCCAACAAGAAGGCCCCTTCATGTTACATGCATCTAGCATACTTACTTTGAAATTAGATTCTTTGTAAGTTCACATATACAAGTATAGAGTTTATTTCGGATTGTAAATCCCACTCATCAGGAATAAGAGCATACTACAATCTTGGAGCCAAATTTGAGGCAAGCTTTAATTAAATACTTATCATGACGATAAACTCTGGCAACATTCTTTCCTGAGTTCCCAGAATATGGCTATAAGTAACATTTTGCAGAGGTTTAAAAAGGCAACCCCATAAAGCCACCATATTTCCCATAAGGTCCAAACAGAGGCAAGCATGTTATCCCAAAATATCTCCAGCCTGTATATCTCCTACCTACATCTAATCAGGAACAAGCATGCACCCTGAATTATTTCCTGCCCTCATACTTTCTGTCTACATGTTATCAAGCACATCCAGTGCAATTGAGTCAATCAAACTTGTTTAGGGAATTGAAAACATATGGTTTGTTATCTCCAATAAATGATAGCCTCTGGCATTTCAGAAAGTATCTATCCTTGGGCATTTTTATTTCATGGACCTCTTAAACACAATAATAAAAACATAAATCTGGCTCTCACAAGGTCATTGTGCATGTTGTTTATATTGGTAGAATAACCCCTATTTGAAATATTTGGTGCCAGGGAGCTTTAGATTTTTGATGGTATGATGCTTGCATAAACATCACAAGATATGGTAAGGAAAAGATTCAAATCTAAATGCTAAGCTCATTTTTGTTTCATATATGCGTTATATAAAACAAAAAAATAAATTTCTTTTTGGAAATATAAATATATTTGTTTGCAAATAGGATTCATTAGTCAAATTATACAGTTCCTCTTTTCTTAAATGACAATATGTTTACAATTTGAATAGAACACAACCATTTGCTGATGCAATGTTTCTACTAACATTATTTAAGCACTAGTGAGCTGCCTTAAAAGGAGAAAAAAATATATCTATAATGTTCAAGACTGGCAACCTGACCTTTATCACAATATAAATAAAACCAAAAGAAGCCCTATAAATTCTATCCCAGTCCCAAAGTATCTGTTATCCATTAAAATTCATAATCACATTACAAACACACACCAGAAATATTTTTTAGAAAAATAAATCTCACTGCCCTTATAATATCTTTCAGCCATAGATAATCCTTTTAGGGGACAGTACTCAAGATGGAGTGCCAAATGAATAAAGTAACATGAATCATGCCTGCAGATCATAAGATCACAAAAACTCTTTAACAGATAATATTTAATGTCCCAACTTAAAGGTCAATGACATTGAAATAAAACCAAACCTAGCCAGTAGAGAAAATTAAGGCTCATGGTATAATCTTTAGTACAGGGTGGACAAAAGTGCTATGCTCACTTCCCAGCTAAAGGTATCTTACAACTACTGACTGTCTTTGCAGTTGGGGACCCATATCCCAGTTAAGCTGAATATGATCACCTCCAAAGACTGATGGGCCTCATTTCCATTACTGTATCTTGGATAACTGACTGGTAAACAGTTATTTCTCTGTATTTTGTGTTCTTTCCTTTATTTCCCAATAATTAGCATAGTATATTAGACCCATGAACTGTAATCTAACAGTTTCTCACTCCATACTCTGTGCCAAGTTGATGTGGGATGTCCCACTGTATGCTGTGAACATGTTTTATCACCATTAGTTAATAAAGAAACTGCTTTATCCTACGGCAGGATAGAATATAGTTAGGTGGGAAATGCAAGGAGAGATAGAGAAAGAAGGTGAAGTAGGAGGAGATGTAAGCAGCTGCCAAAGAAGCAAGTTGTGAGATTACAGGCCATGAGCCTCATGGTAAAATGTAGAATAAAAGAAATGGGTTTATTTAAGTTGTAAGAACTAGTTAATAATAAGCCTGAGCTAAAAAGCCAAACAATTCGCAATTAATAAAAGTTTCTATATGATTACTCAGTACTGGGCAGTCGAGAAATAAAAGCACAGCCTTCAGTTACAAATGGTATACCAATATGAGGCTCTCTATAGACAGAAGTTTATGTCCTACCTGGTCCCACAGCCATTCAATCCCAAAGAAATACACAGAGGCTTATATTAATTATAAACTATTTGAACTATTACCTCAGGCTTATTATTAACTAGCTTTTACAACTTAAATTAACCCATAATTATTATATATGTTTAGTCACATGGTTTTACTTTACTCAGTGATGCATTCTCATCTTGTTTCTTCTGCATCTGTCTGGTGACTGCCTCTCTGCCTTTTCTCTTACCAGAATTCTGGTTGCCCTGCCTATACTTCCTGCCTGGCTAATGGCAATCAGAATTTTATTAAAGCAATATAAGTGAAAAATCTTTACAGTGTACAAGAACATTCTTACACAGAATTACCCATTCTTTTTTTCTTTCCAAAACAAGAACTCTGAATCTAACCTCCTTTGTTAAGCTTTTTCCTGACCATTTTCCATAACTGTAACATGAGGGGCCAGCTTATTGGGGTTTCTGTCCTGCCCAGTTCCCACAGCTGGTAAGCCCCCAAAGAAAATCACACAGAGAGTCTACATTAGGTTATAAACTGATTGGCCCATTAACTCAGGCTTCGTATTAGTTCTTATAACTTATACTAACCCATTATCCTTATTGTCAGGGACCGTAGGCCCCAACATAGAAACTATCTTTCCCTATCTGGACCAGTACAGAGGTGCGAGAAATAACCAGACACAGTTCACACAGTCATAACGGAAGGGCATCTCGGGCTTTTTCATCCTGAAGATCTACCCATGTTTATTATACAAAACACCTTTTATCCCCCAAGTAAACCAAGGAGGAAGTTCATTAATATTCTCTTTCTGGGGGATGTGGGGCTAGGGAAACATCTGCAATTTAGTCACCAGCTTCGGCAATCACCTCTCCCCAGGCGATCTACATTTTTAACAAAGGAGAAAGGAGTAATACATCCTTGCCTTTGTCAGGTGGCTGTGGCTGCCTTACTTGTTTGGTAGGGTTGCATCTGCCTAGTGGCCAGTGAACCTGCCTGTAAATTATTATATATGAAATATGGGCCCACACCTTATCTATGTTAGCCACATGGCTCAGTACCTTTTTCAGTCGGGAAGGTCACATCCTACGTCTTCGGTGATCTGGGCAGGACTGTGGAGAAATGGACTTCCTCCTTCCTAGAATTCTCCTGTTCTCGTCACCCTTCCTCTACTTCCTGTCTGTTTGACCTGCCTATACTTCCTGCCTGGCCAATCAGCATTTATTTAAAATGTGATTGACAGAATACAAACAATTCTCCCACACCACATAACAACTTGTAACCAACACTCTAAACATCCATAATCCATTTTCTGGAGAAAGTGGGCATAGTTTTCTAAGCTGCTTCCTGCTCATTGGCGGCACTAGTAATATTTGGGAACCCAAAGAAAATTTAGGATTATGAACAAGTTCTGACTAGAGTATTCTGTGAGGCTGAATTATCTCAGCCAGCAGTCTTGAAGCTGTTCTGGATGTATAACTCAAAGGAAGCTGCAACACTGGTCCTCTGAAATAATGGATGATCTGGGCCATCAGCTCCTATCAGATTTTTCAGGGGGGTCTTCCTTGATCAAACCTTATTTTTCTTAGCAAAGAAAAAATTCATAGCCTCTCATTTCTTGTTGAAACAAAATCAAAACCTGTTGGATCGCAGGCTTTTCCCCTGCTCCTGGAGGCCAAAGCACAAAACTGTTTATGCTAAACCAGCTTAGCTTCCTGATAACTTCTTCTTCTGGATTCTGCCAGCCTGGGGGATTACATAGAGCCTTGTTTTGTCTTTGACCTGGTAATTTCACCTGCAAAGGAGAATTCCCACAGTGCCTAAATCTTCTCTTAAACTGTCTGTCACAGCTCCCAGCCCAGTACTCCCTGCCTGAAAAAACCTGCCACTAGGCGCCAGGCACTCAACACTGTGATCTCACTCCTGGCTGGGAGGGGTTTCCTTTACTGGGGCAAAAGGGTATATTAATCCCGGATAAAGCTAAATAAAACTTGGCATTCACCTCTTTGCGAATGACCCAGACTCTCTCTCTCTCTCTCTCTCTCTCTCCTCTCTCTCTCTCTCTCTCTCTCTCTCTCTCTCTCTCTCTCTCTCTCTCTGTGTGTGTGTGTGTGTCTTGTGTTTAACTCCTAGGACCCTGCCCAGCTCATGGAAGGTATGGAGCCGCGGTCCATACCGGGTGGGTGGTGATGCAGACTCGGTGGCGTTTGCCACAAAACCTCTTCTTCAAAGAAACATATCCTTTGAGTTAAAATTTGAAGTAGAGACATTTTCAAAATATCTAATATATAGATTAGATTAATCCAGCAGAATTTATATTCAAAATTCTTCTAGCAGCTCTTGTTCCTTCCTCAGCAGCCAAACAATTAAAAACAACAGAATAATGTACAATACCCAGACTTTCTGTGTATTTTTCATCTTTACAAGGCTTTTTTTATTCCTTTTCTTTTTAATTTTTGTTTTTTTGAGACAGGGTTTCTTTGTGTAATTTTGCCTATCTTGTAATTCACTCTGTATACCAGGTTTTCCTTGAACTCATAGAGATCCATCTTACTCTGTCTCCTGAGTGCTGGGATTAAAGACTCCTTCACTCCTCCTATGCCATCTCCAACCAACTTCCTCAAACTGAATGTTCCTCCCTTCTACTTCCAGTTTGTCTCTCTGTCCACCTGATTCCCTTTTACTCTCTATAGTATTTTTCTTAATAGAATTATGCCCACTTCCCATCAACTGGTTGCTTGCTCTGCCTCTTGACCTATAGTTGATTTTATTTAATCCTATTTACAATATTCAAGCTTAAAGGTCTTAGATTAAAGATGTGTGCTAGGACTGAACTACATATAATCTCTGAGTTCACTGTACTATCAAATGTCCTGCAACATCCTATACTTGTATTACATTGCCTTTATCACTGTAAAATTGATTACAGGCAAGTCACTGTTAATTTGCTTCTTAGTAAAATTTAGCATTAGAGCTCTGAACAGCAATTCTGCAAAAGTGTGTTAGGGTAAATAATAAGCTATCTTACCATTATTGTGTATCAGTTTGGTATCATTTATATGAAAAGAAAATATAACTAGAGACGTATAAAAAAAAAAAGTCATCCAGAAACTGCAATGTTCAGAAAATTTCACCAAAAGTGCAGTGGCAGCTCGGGCTTGAATATTGAACATTCCGATTAGGGAAATTCATTACAATATGGTCTTGTTTATACTCACACTATCTTCAGACTTCATGAATGAAAATGTCAAATTATAATCTCCACAGTAGTCATTCCTTTTTTTTCTAAATCCTGCTGGTTCTGTATCAAGGGCAGTACCTATTTTCTATCCTTCAGTTGGAAAAAGTCATGCCTGCCTGGACAAGAAGAATGTACAGACCTTGTGCTGAAGGAATTCTAAGGCACAGCAAATCACATTTTTGTGATTTCTTCTGGATTTTGAAGGTGGCCTCTAAGCCCTAGCCACAATATCATGAAGCCTATGACACATGACAGGACTTATTGTCTGAGTTAATTGTCACCACCAACCATGGACTCAGCCATGAGCCTGTATCAGTTGCCAGACAAGCCTTCAGATACCATTTTCCAGGCTTTGATCCTCCAAGCTGAGGCCTTATGCAGCAAGGAACAAAGGTGAAATATCAGTATTGTATTATGACTCTATTTTTGATGGCATAATTTGTGAGTATAACAAATAGTTCCTTATGCTACTCAACTTTATAACCATAATAACTGGATCAGCTAGTGAGAGTGCATAGACAATGTCATGTCATCGGCTCATAGAAATGACTGTTACTATTTCATCTTGTTTTATTATTTAATATTCAATAATAAATTAAATGAATTATTAAATATTTAATAATAAGTTTATTATTATACTACTTTAAGTAACTTCTCTCCTAATTTTTCATGAATATTCTGAAGACTATGGTTTCAAGTATAAATCATATGTTTAAGCCACATGAAGAAATAGATATGTGCTTGAGTTATTCCCATAACAAATTCTGGGAAGTCATGCTCCAAATGCTATCCTATTGGTTATGTGATATTCTCTGAATATTGACACAAGCATGTAATAGGAAGCCGCTTGTTTATTTTCCAGGCCACCCAGACTCCCAAAATAATCACACAGAATCTGTATTATTTAAATCACTGCTTGACCAATCACTTAAGTGTATTGCTAGCTAGCTCTCACATCTAGTATTTACCCATTTTCTATATTTTCTATTTTATCTCAAGGCTTGTGGCCTACCAGCAAGGATCGAGTGTGTCTGTCTCAGGTAGCAACTCCATGGCTTCTCTGGACTCTGCCTTTCTTTCTCCCAGCATTCACTTTAGTTTTCTCCACCTAGCTCTACTCTACCTTATCAGGCCAGTTTCTTTATTAATCAATGGTATTCACAGCATACAGAGAGGAATCCCACATCACAAGCATATGATAACAGACCTAGTACTATATGGAGACAACTTTTTCAAATAACTTCTCATTATGTAAAAATAAATATTGTATGTATATTTCTTGTTTGCTGAAAATAGTGACAACTTTATAATACTAAGTACTATTCAAAGTAAAGCTTTCCTATTGCTTATTCTGACTTCAGGGACCTTAAATTAGAATAGATGTATGTTGAAATATATCTTAGTAAGGTTCAACCCTTATAAGAAGAAATTATCTCTCAGATAAAGTAAAAACTCTTTTGGAATAATAGTGTAAAAGTTAAAGTCATGGTAATTTTCAAGGAGATGTTTTTAAATTATACACCATTAATAAACCACTAGGAAATCTACTGTAATACATAGTCGATAATATAATGATCATACAACTGAATTTCAAGTTCAATAGCGATCAACCAGAACATTGTATATAATGTTTGAATTCTAATAGTGTGTACTAGATATCTGCTGTAGAGGGAATGCCTGACTCACAATCAGTATTGCTCATAGGCTGACATAGATCAAGTGGTATTTCTAATGAAATAATTAGTGGTTAGTTGTACTGAGGACAACAAGAACCACAGAGGTAAAATGGAATTTTAAGTATTTTACTAGATTTGTGTAGCAGGCATTTGGCTTGAGAATAGTTTATCAACTTAGACTAAAAAACAAATATCATTAATTCAGCAAACCTTATCTACATTGGTTGCTCTTGGTGAGCTGTGGAGGAAAGAGATCATCCCCCAAAAAGATGAGCATACACAAGCATACACATTTCATGAGCATCTCTAAGTCTTCTGATTTGTCACCAGATCTTGGTCTGCATTTTGAATATCACAGAAGTAACAAAGCAAAAGCATAAAAGTGGTCCACTACCAATACAGACATTGATTGCCTCCTCTGTCCATGTGTGGCACAAAGGGACAAATGTAAATACTGGGCTCAGGGAAGACACTTGAATGGCACCTATGAGCAACACATACATCAAAGCTACACTGTCTGAAAGCTGTCATGAACAATAAAGCAATAGTACAGTTGTCAGATACATGAAAAACCCAACTTCCTGTCCTCTTAGAAATGAGTGAGTAGCATCCCATTTTGTGATTTTAGGTGAAAATCTCCATGCTAGTGACCCTTGTAAGAAGATTTATATTCTTCACTGAGGAAGATTATTTATTCTCTCTCTCTCTCTCTCTCTCTCTCTCTCTCTCTCTCTCTCTCTCTCTCATCTCTATTTATCTCTCTCTCTCCTTCTCTCCCTCTCTCTGTCTTTGTCTATCACCTACATATCTATCTATACATCCTTCATCATCATCTTCATCATCATGGTAGGTATTTTATCTACCTACCATCTATCTCTCATTAATTATTTTATGATTGCTTCCAAAAATAAATGATGTATAATATGAGACCAGTTAGTAGTAATGAAAAAGCTATTGCTCTTTATCCATGCTGGAGCTTTGTGTCAAATCTTTAGATTCCAGGACCCAGAAAGAGGTGATAATATCAAATACTGATGGGGAAGAGATCTCCATGCTAAGTGTCCAGGACTTCCCCTCTGCACATTCAGACAATGAAGTGCGATGTTTTCTTCCTGAATGTGAATTCAGAGTGGGTCTGTAGAAATTTATCTCGTCTATATCAGAAAAGGAAGACCCAGTGGCAAAGCTTCTGTTGAACTTAACTCAGTCAAATTGTCCTTGAAAAAGAGGAAAATATGGGACACAGATATGTGTGAGGAAATATTTAAGAAAAACGGCATCTAAATATATTGAGTATTGAGGTATAGGGAATATCCAAGCAATCATGACAGGTGAATAGTGGCTTTTTATTCTCACAGGCTTCCTATGTTGATATAGCAAGGAAGAAGTTGTTGAGGTCTTATTGTTGGAAGTCACATTAAATAGGCAACAATGTTGGTGGATTTCTAGGGAAGAGAACAAGGAGGTCCTTTGGGCAGTTTGTTCCTACAGCAAACAGATAAAAATGCTCTAAAGGAACACACAGAAAATAGAGGAATCAGGTACACTAAAATACTGAAGGGCATTCCAGCTAAAGTTAGGACAAATTTTTTACCCATCATGAAGTCATGTGGCATACAGTGACCAGGTTCCTGTAAAAGACAAGATTAGCAGGGTGTATAACATCATTGGCGGAGTGTCTGGTTTGGGGATGATGAAGCAGGATGCTTACGGTGGAAACTATGGAGATTATTATAAATGATAACAGCTGTAATGATAGCTATGGATATGGTTCAAATAGATTTAGAAGATGCCTCAATTATAGTTTTTTAGGAATGTCTGACCCCAGATATTTAAGATTGGTTCTACTTTCCAAAGAACAATGGGACACTGTACACATGCAACTACCAAGCTACCCAAAATGAAATTTACAACATTTTTATATCACTACGTCCTGAGAAAGTACATACTGAGATTAGAACTGATGACAGAGTACCTGGGGAAGTAGGTGTCTGCAGCTAATTAAGGTGTTGTTAGAGCTATAATATGCAACCCTGATATAGAGAACTCTTCTTAGATTTCATAGCAGAAGCAAAGTATTACTGTGCAAGCCAGCTTGGCTTTGGTGGCTGAGACTTTGAAATTTTGCCTCTTAATTTACACTTACTCTTTATGTGAATATCAGGCTTCTTGGAGGTTTCGGGTCTAGTATTTTGAATATAGTAGTCATCTATGATATAACAGTGAAATTGAGTGATCTATAACTGTTAAAACACTCCCAAACTTTTCCCTAGTGCTATTGTAGGATGTATTAAGAGAATGTAAGCTAAAGCAACTGAATTATTGTAAATGCTGATTTTACAGTATATTGTATTGGACATAGGATGCATGCTGAAAGATATTCTTCTAGAAAGGCAGGTAAAGCTCAGTATCGGAGCTGTGTCCGCAATTAAAATTGAAATATTTGGCATGACTGTTAACTCTTACATGATAATCAGTAAGACACCATGGTTAAGCTATTTTTTCTTTTTTTAAAATTACAGAAAAATTTGAGGAATAATACTAATACTTTAAGATCTTGTTCTTGGTATTTGATAAAAATTCTGAGTTATTTAGTTATATAGTTATTTCTTTTTAAGGGTATTGCATTAAGTGAACCTGTCAACTAAATCTTCCATTAAAAACAAAAAACAAACAAACAAAAACAAAGGAGAAAGTAAATTGCATGAAGATGCAGCCTTGTTGGATAATATGTACAATAATAGCTGCAACAAAATCTACTAAAAATGTAAGCAAGTGCTACTCCTTCAGAAGCAAACTAGCAACAAGAAAGAACATAAACAACTCTGCTCTTTGATATCATTTTATCATGTGATGGTTCAGTAAATAAACTTCAGACTTCCTAACCACTCAAAGGACACCTCTTTGTTACATTGGAGTTAGAAAGGTGTTTATATTGCTCTGATAGCTTAGGAATTTGAAATAGATCTTGAAAATATTTCTATCAAATGACACTAATAAAAAGATAATTTGGAGTAACTTAATCTTATTAATTGATCATGTGTCAACAATGAATAATTATTGATCTTTTCTGTAAATTCCCTAATATTAGGTGTTATGCTTTGAATATTTGTTCTCTATTTGAGTTTTTTTAGATAAAAAGAACCAAAAGAATGGATATGTATTAAAATTATAATTATTAGAAAGACTGTACATGTAATAAATACATTTATTAAGTTGGCTTATATGTTACAGTCTGGGTACTCAAACAATGGCTGAGAACCATTGGAGAAACCTAAAACCTGGCATCTACTGAGTCCATGAAGCTGGAAACCTCAGTAGTCTCAGTCTAGTACACATGAATATTATGCTACTTCCCACACCCACATATAGTGTCATTGCTTGATGAATTCTAAATTTATTTAGAGAGCTACAGAAGTTCCATATAGCAAATGTGTCCCTGGACATTGATTTAATCTGGATCTATATAAAGAACTTATAAATTGAAACTGGATAGGGGTGAAATTCAAGTTTTTGTAAGTAATGTTAGATGCCATTTATTCTTTCTCCCTCCCTGATGACTAGGGGCAGAAACAACAAAATGATTGTTGACTGATGATCAGTATAAGGTCACTCATGGCTGTATTAATACTCATGGATAAAACTGTGCTCTTGATATTTAGTCAGCTGATGTTTTCTTCTCAACAACCTTGGTTACCAACCTAGGAACTGAGTTCCTGACCAATGAGGTCTCACAATCCCCAATCATTGCAGGCTATATTGTCAATGCTCTTGATTCTCCTCTGGAGCTTGATGGTAAGATCCTACTGCTAAAGACAACATACACTTTTGTCACAGAACATGGACATATTAATCTGGTATTGACCTAGAAGATTCATTTCTATTGGTTAGCTTCCATAATTTTGGAAGGTGCTGTGTACACTACCAGAGGAGAAAAGTAATCATCAACTTCATCCAACTGTGAACTTTTTGAGCAATAATAATAACTGAGCTACCAAGACATGTCTGTTAGTACAATAGTGGCTCAAATATCATGGGAGTAATCAAATGCTTTCTGATTGTATTCAATCCCAGTTCCACAAGAGAAACTCACACCTGGCTCTATCATTATGTAAAAAACCTATGGCTAGACAGATCAAAGGAACTATGGCAGAAACTATTAGTATGCTAAAGAGACATAATAGTCAATCAACTCCTAATGACTTACTGTTGTACCTGTAGAGTATCACACCTCTCACTCCTCATCAGAGAAGCTTCTGTTTAGTAAATAGTCATTAACACAGAGATGCACAACTGGCCAAAGTGCAGAGCAAAAGAGGCTGCAGATTGATGAGACCTAAATGGGAAAGCTACGTCACATCCCCTCTCCTTGCTAGGAATAGGCATCATTGTGGAAAAAGCTGGCATGAATATAAGAGCTGGAGTTGGTAAATGAACACAAGAAAACTGTATCTTCAAGACACTACAAGAACCTGCACATATGAATATATAGCAGTTATGACAGCATATAGAAGCCATATAAGCTCAAGCTAGATCAATTCCCAGAGGAGGTACGCATGAAATCCCAGCCCTAGCTCAGATGCTAGAAGGGGATAGGTTAGTTTTAAGAGTGTTGACCTTGGTAGACCCACTGTGTTTCAATGAAATAAGCACACATTTACATATATATATATATATATATATATATATATATATATATATATACATATATATGAATCATCCTGACTCAACTTCTCAGGACTGGGATTATAGCCACGTGCTACCATACCAGTCTTGAGTTATTGATACAGAAGATTTCAACATGGTAAACTTTTTATTTCCACAGGTTCACTTCCAGAACTTCCAATCCAATATCTTTTCCTGTGTTTAAAAATTCTCCTGAAGCACAAATATTAATTTAAGAGTCATTTGATGCCTGGAGACAAGGGTGCCCAGCCTTTGTGATCCAATATAGTCTACAATAATTAGTATTGTTACAAACTGCCTTTGTAGATATTTCCTGAGTCACCTAGAATCAATTCAGAAATGACTCTTACTGTACATTCTGCTTCATAGATATTTTTACCAACTCGCTTGAGGGTTAATAACTTAATGGTGTTTAGGTATGTTAATCCAATAGTTCCAAATTCAAGGGCATGAAATTGTGAGTTGTGGTTAATCTCAGTAGGTACCAAAACAAAATTGACAAACATCAACATGAGAGAATAATTTCAGTGGAGGAACGAGTGGCCAGGGCAGTCAGATCAGAAGTGAGAGTGGACAATTTGCCCTGCATACATGTGTGAAATTGCATATAACAGATTTAACGTTTTAGAAAGAATAGAGATTTGACCTTTGTTGTAAGGAGGAATGCTTGTTCTTCCCAGCTGCTCGACTAGCTTAGACCCAGAATAACCACACAGAAACTATAAAAATTAAATCACTGCTTGGCCCATAATCTCTAGCTTCTTATTGGTTAACTCTTACATCTTAATTTAATCCTTCTCCATTAATCTGTGTATCACCACGTGAATGTGGCTTACTGGCTAAAGTTCCCAGTGTCTTTCTCCAGCAGCAACTCCATGGTGTCTCTCTTTCTCTCCACCTTCCTTCTCTTAGCATTCAGTCCAGTTTTCCATGACTGCCAAAGTTCTGCCCTATCAACAGGCTGATACAATTTCTTTATTCATTAATCAATAAAAGCAACACAAAGACAGAAGGACCTCCCACACCTGATAGCTTTTTTTGTTTGTTTGTTTTCTAATGCAGGGTTTCTCTGTGTATCTCTGACTGTCCTGGAACTCACTCTGTAGACCAGGCTGGTCTCAAACTCCCAATGATCTACCTGCCTCTGCCTCCCTGAGTGTGGGGATTCAAGGCATATACCACCACTACCTAACTGAGATTTGACTTTTATTCTACTTTTATTCTGCCATATCACCCTGAAAGTTTGCAATAAAATTCTCTTTATTTGATGGATTTTATTTACCCAATTATATTACATTATATTAACAGAAACTACTTAGTATGATGATAGTGCTTCTCATTTGAGCTCTTCACTTTTCTAGACTAACCCTCTTCCCAGAGGGTATGAGGGGATAAAAAATTTCTCATCCCTCCAAAAATCAATATGGTATTTCTTGAAAATATCTGTGTGTCCTGGGTCATGTAACAAACTCTGAACCTCAATTCCTGTGTTTTATATGTATAAAACAGTAATTTTGTTTCATAAATTTTCACTCATTAGGAATGGAATAGCTCTTAAGCACTCAGATGATATTTAATCAAGGCAACAGTCAGAAAAAATGCTTCAGGAAGTTCACACTAGCTTCTGTAGAGTCCACACATTCCCTACTCCCCCACCATCCCTAAAATGTCTGCATTTACATTAGTGCCATTCCCAGATGCAATAATCACTGGTCTAGGGCCAAATAAACCATCACTTCACCCAACACTATCGGCACCTCAAGCATTCTTGTAAAAAAAAATCACTGTTTCTTGAAAATGCATCAATAAAGCAGTTCCATGTAAAGTCTGTACTATAAAAGTATTAGCATTTTGACACATATAAATATAGACATAACTTCAAAATAGATGTTCTAGCAACAGAGCTTCAATGAAAGGGAAGATAAGTGTTTCCAGCACACCATGTCTCCTAATAATACACTTTTTAAAATGTCAATATCATGAGTAAGAGTCCTTACCCTTTGCCTGAAGAAAATAGCTTTCATGCCAGTAATGAAGAATCACTTGTGCCATGGCAAGTGAATCGTAGTGATCAATAACAATACTCAGCACTTAGGTAACAATTTTCATCTTCAAACCACTTTACTTGCATTAAGCAAATCGACAATGCTGTCATTTTCCCTCAGGAAAACCCATGAGATGTAAAAATTTGCAGTTGGCTTGTCATTCCATATACCAGGATACAAATTGAAGAAGCAGGCATTTCCCACAAAGCATGTACTGCCACACCATTTGATACAGTTAACATTTAAGACAATTAATTTCTTCTTAAATATTATAATTTATGAAAGCAACATATACTATGTACCAATAATGTGAATACACAAATAAGTACCAAGAAGTACAATTATATAAGCTTATCTCAGTCTACATATTTTCCAATGTTTCCAGATAGATAGATAGATAGATAGATAGATAGATAGATAGATAGATAGATAGATAGATAGATAGATAGAGATAGAGATAGAGGAGGCTGGGGATGGTGGCACAGGGCTTTTATCTTAGTGCTCAGAGGGGAAATACAAGCAGATCCTTGTGAGTTCAAGTCCAACCTAGTCTACATAAAGACTTCCAGAACAGCTAAGACTATATCATACAGAGATCCTGTCTCAGAAAAAAATCTTCTCTTACATGTGTTTAACAAATGTGAATGCTATGTATGTATATGCAGTGTATGTTTATATTCATGTGAATAAGAGTATATGTACACAGCCCAATTCTTGCCTTCTACCTTGTTAGAGATAAGATCTCTTATTGTCCTTCACTGTGTTCACTAGGTATCTGGCCTGCAAGCTTCTGGGGTATCTCCTATAGAATCACAGATAATGTTGCAGATCAACATTGTCACATCAGTTTTTATGTGGATTTTGAGCATTCAAGTTGAGGTCCTCATGTTAGTGTGACAAGCACTTTTTCCACTAAGTGATCTTTATGGTTGCCACTGACATACTTAATCGTCCATTATCACTACAATGTATTTTGATCAACACTAATTCCTAGTCCTTGCTTATCCTATTGTTTAGTGTTTTCTGCATTAACAGATGTTACATTTATCCATTGTAAAATTAGGCTATTGTTTTCAATGTTTTTATATTGTGATAAAATATAAAATATGTTGTTATTACCATTTTAATGTACCATATAGCACATTGGGGTTTAGTCTACATCTTCATTTAACTCTCATGCTTTCCATCATGCTAAAAGTAAATTCCATGTCTATTGATTCACCCTCCTCCAGTGCCTGGTCATCACAAATCTTTTCTGTATCTCTATGGGGCACGAGTAACATGGGGCTTATATAAATGAAATTGAACAATATGTGACATTCTTCATCTTGAATAATGTTTCCATTAATGTTGTGACATAAACTAGTACTTTGTTCTTTTTATAGATGCATTATATTTCATTGTATGAGCATATTACGAACATTACTTTTTTCCACCTTTTGACTATAATTAGTTTGGTTGCTATAAATAATAGTGTTCATAGATTTACTTGAATACTTGATTTTAATGCTTTTGTGTATATAGTTAGAATTGGAATTGCTGGGAAATATGGTAATATATTTAATTTGATGAGTAATAGACAGTGGTTACTGCAACTTTAGTATTTTTAATATTTCTTCATATTATCTGAACAATGTAACATTGTTAAATAAATAATTTGTGATTATTTTCTCCTATTCTGTGGATTATATTTGAATTTTCTTGATAGAACTTTGATGGGCAAGATACTACAATTTCAATCATATAGTTTTGTTATTGTTGCTATAAATGCTTTTGTGTCATGCAGCGAAGCTATTCATTAACCCAAGGTTTCTCTTTTAGATGTTTATAACTCAGCCTCCTCCTCATAAGGCTGCATTACCTCTGATAATGTTATGTGGATACACAACAGGTTTAGTATACACAAAATGATGTCATCTTCAAATTGAAATATTCTACTTCCTCCCAATATGGAGTGCTTTTATTTATTTGTATTGTTCAATTATTCTGGTAAAAATGTCAAACAAATGCTAAATAGATATGGAAACATGGATATTTTGTCTTGCTCCTGATTTAGGTTGAATGGTTTTTCTATTCAACTATTGATTTTTCATACATTCCATCTTCAGGTTAAATAAATTCCACCATATTCTTGGTTTACTGAGTTCCTTTTAAGTTAAAATTAGGACAGGATGTTGGATTTTGTCAAAAGCTTTTGTATGTATGGAGATGATCATGTGTTCTCACTTTGCACTACTGTTCATATTGTTATCTCAATGGTTAAAAACAACTGGAATTATGTAGCATGAATTCTAATTGGTCTTAATAATAAAAACACGGAGTCAGATATTAGGAGTGAAAGCTGAAAGACCAGAGAAGCAGATTAGGCAGCCTCTAATTCTTACCCCTATGAAATCCTCAGAACAATTGCGTATCCTGTCTCTACATGTCCTCACCAGAATGCTGTTTCTACAAAACCTCAGACTAAATCTTGAGATCCTGTCTCCTACAGCCTTACATTCCTCTATCAGCCCAGTCATATCACTTGTCATCTCTACCTCGCTAGTGTTGAAACTGAAGTTGCAAGCCACTACTGATTGGTACTTTTTCTCTTTTAGACTCATTCAATCTCAAGTAGCCCAGGGTGGCCTTAAACTCAGAGAGATCCATGTGCCTCTGTCTCCTCCCAGGTTCTAAGATTAAAGGTGTGTGTCACCACTGTCTTGCTTATATGGCTATCTAGTGTGGCTAGCTCCACACTCTGATCTTCAGGCAAGCTTTATTTGTTACAGAACAAACAAAATATAACCACAGAATTATTAGTTTAAATTTCATTTGGTCATTTTTTTAAAAAATTTTTTTCAATATACTGATGGACTCAGTTTGTAAGTGTCGACTCAGGATTTTTACATTCACACTCACAATATATTTAGTTTGGTATACAGTTACCCTACTGTTTCTTGTGTTACTTTTGTATTTGGAATCAGAGTAAGATCAATTTCATAAAAAGCACTGAATAGTACTTATTTTAAATACATTATTTTTGTTGTTATGACAAACTAGCTGACAAAAACAGGTGCCTAAAGTAAGAATTTAACTTGACTTATAATTTGAGAGGAAGCAAACCCATCACGGTGAGGCAAGCATAGTACAGGGGCATGAATATTCATAGCAAGGAAGCAGAAAGACAGATGGATGTCTATACCCAGCTCATTTTCTTCTTTTTATTCAACCTGTATTCTCAGTTTCTGAAATGGTACTGTTCACATTCATTTTGCGTTTTCCTACCTCAGTCAAACCTTTTTGGAAGCATTTTTATAGGCACCCAGACATATGTTTCCATGGCAACCCTAAATCCTGCCAAGAAGTCATTGAAGAAAATTGAGATAAATATTAATTAATCTTTAAATATTTGATAGAATTTCTCAAGAACATTCCTTTACTGAGAGAAGAGATATGATTATTGGTTATGAGCCTATTCAGATTTTCAATTACTTCTTGAATTTATTTTAATGGTTTCTATGTTTCTAGTAATTAATTTCCTCTACATTGTTTAGTTTATATCTATATGGTTGTGTGATTCTCTGTGCCATTATTGGTATCAATTACAAATTTGCATATTGTATACCAATTGCTATATATAGACCCTCCTTGAAAATGGATATTATGAAACAATCCCACACTAGCTCAGAATTGAGTATAACAAAGGGTTCTCTATTAAGGGTCAGACTCACATATCACAGCCCGCTAAATGAACAGAGAACAGGAACTGACTCTAGAAGCAGAAAAAGAGAGAGTGTGTGTGCTATCTTCACAGCTGTTTTTATGGTATAAGAGACCAGGCCAAAGTGGGCTGTTATATTAAAGGTTATTGACTGAAGAAGTCCCCACAGCACCCCCCATGTCTGTCTAAATAAGAAAGTTCTAAGCCTAATACAAAACTATATACAGCAAAAACAAATATCAAGTATAAAAATTAGAATTATAACCAGCATAAACAATAACAAGCAAGAAACATATGCTAAGTGTTTCAATAATATTCTATTCTAAGAAGTCTTTGTCTGGTATTAGAAATAGATTGGCCAAGTCATGAGAGGAAAGTAACCACAACTCTCTTCAACCCCATTGCAGACCTGAGAAGGGAAATAAAATATTACTAAAGTAAACAGCAAGTGCAATCTAGCAACTTCCAAAATATGCAATAAGTGACAGAGACAACTGGCTACCTGGGCAATCACTCAAAGTCTCATTTGCAATGTTGGAACAACCAACTTTGGCTAAGGCCTAGAGTAACTGACAGACCATTTTCAGAGGTAGAAAAAATTTTAAAACTATTCTACCCTGTCTTGGCAAGGTTTGACAGTCTTTTTTCTTCTATCCTGCTTGTCCCATCTGGGCACTATGCATTTTGTCAGTAGTTGAAGCATGGGCAGTTTCTTACCCAAAGGCCAGTTATATGAAAAAGAAAACAAGCTCCAAGTGGAGTGTCTTTGGTGCTCAGCATTCTCTCAGAAATTGATCGGTGCTGCCAGGAGCAATTGTGTTTCACATTAACAGAACCCTAATTTATTTAAATGCCATACTCTACAGCTCTTTGAAGTGGTTGAAGTTTACCTATCTATGCAGAATATAATCTCTGTGTTTCTAAAAACCTGATTAGTCTATACTATACTATAGTATAGTATATGTATGGTAAACATGAATGACTGTTGACATATAATTCTTAATACCTATATAGTTTAAAGACTAAGACTTCATATTAGAATATTAAACAATCTTTAAGCAATGGTGCAGCAAAATAGGACTTGGATCTCAAAATGTAAACAATAGATAAGTATCTAAATCAGAGGTAGAGCTGTATACTGCAATATGATGTTTCATAAAATTGTGTCAATATACAAAATATCTTAAGCAGAGGTAGAAGCATGCATGTATGAAATATGACAAAATAACTTTGCCTAGATGTACAAATATTATAAACATAAATAGAATCTTATTTAATATAATTTGAATGTGTATCGACAAAGAAGAATCTATGCCAATGTAATTACCTATAAATATTAGTTCACAAATATCCACTCTCTTACTCACTATTATTTGTGTGAGTAAGCTCACACTAATCTTTCTATTATCCCATCCTGAGGTTCCTATCCAATGGTTCTGACCAGAATATTGTAGGAAGGCACACCATTTCAGCTAATCAAATTGGAATCAATCACCTTGGGCAGCTGGTACCCAAAACTGGTCTTATAGTACCTCTATCAGCATCATGACATCATATCAACCAGGTGGATTTGTTGTTGTGCGGCCCCATATTATTCTTGGAAACTTCAAAGATTACTGAAGAAAAATTTATCATTATTAATAACTCAAACATTATGTATATTGACATATGTATATATTTAATAACTTAAACATTATTTATATTGACATATATTCTACAAAAGTTGTGATATATACAAAAATGGGTATGGAGAAATGTAATCTTTTTCCTAAATTCTTTCTTCTTTCTGTCCAATACCAAATGGCTCCTAAGATGAGACAGAAACTCTGAATTTTTCTTTTAACAACATGCTTGGATTTAGAGAATGAAAGCCATTGTCCAACTCCAAAGACAGCTTTGATTTTTAAGTGAGTCATGACTATTACTCTACTGAGCAGCAGAAATATAGATCAATAGACAAACAGACAGACAGAAATAAATAGATATAGATGTAAATATAGATATACATGGATAGAGAGGTAGAGGATAGATAGATAGATAGATAGATAGATAGATAGATAGATAGATAGATAGATAGATATTCAGAGATTTTTTTACCCTGTAGATGACCTGTCCTCTTAAGTCATAATTCCCTTTGCTTGGTGATCCTTTCTGGATAGTTACCTTTTCCTCTTTAGGTATCCAAACATCCAGAGTCTCTTGACTTTTTGAAGACAAGTATTTTCCTACAATGGCAAGAACAGAACCTGACCCAACTTTTATGAGGTTTTCTTACCACCTGTATGATTGTCACCTCTGTAGATAAGCTGTCATTTCTCTTTTTTAAGAGGTTTCTCTTTTTCAAACAAAATCTTTAATTTTGATAATATCCACAGCTTTCCTTCTCTTGTGGAAACAAGAACTAGACCCCTTCCACAAAGTAGCACATCTCATGGTTTCCATTGTGTGGTCAAAACATTCTTGAAATATATCAGTTGCCTTAGCTCAGAAGTTTTTTCTCTTATTCAATGTCTCTCTGCTGCCATTGTTCCTTTCTCGTTAGTGTTAAGAAAATTTAAGGTTAATAAAGCGTTATACAATATATTTCTGGGGGTATTTTTATCCATATCTGTATGTTAAACAAACAGATTTGATCTTTCTATAACTGCCTGACTTGTAGAATTATTTGGTATACCTGTAATATGGTTTATATTATAATAAGCAAAAAACTGTTTAATTTTCTTAGAGACATATGCTAAATCATTATCTTTATTTATTTGTGTAGGTATACCCATGATGGCCATAACTTCTAATAAATGCATGATTTCTGAATCAGCCTTTTCGGAGCTCAAAGTAGTTGCCCATTGAAAATCTGAATAAGTGTCAGTGGTGTGAACCTGAATAAATGTCAGTGGTGTGCTGTAGATATTTTAATTTTTCAAAATCTGCAAACTGGAACACGTCCATCTGCCAGATTTCATTCCTTTGAGTACCCTTTAGTTTACTCCCTACAGGTAACAATGTTTGGTTATAGAAAGAGCAAGTAAGACATCTTTTTGTAATCTTCTTAGTTTGTTGCCATGTAATATAAAACTCTTTCTTTAAATCTTTGCTAATGATATGATGTTCTTAAGAAATTCTGAGGTCTTCAAGACACTTCCAATCAAAAATCGATCAATTTCTGCATTACTTTGTGCTAAAGGACCTGGCAGGCCCGTATGGGATTGGATGTGTATTATGATTTTGGGACAAAGCCTATGCCTGATTATATCTTGAACCTGTATGAATAATGAAGTCAATTCTGTATCATATGTTATAAATTCAGTGGTTTCAATATACAAGACAAATCTTTCTACATATTGCAAATCAGTAACTATATTAAGAAGTTCTTTAAAATCTCTTATTACTTTGAGAATAGCTTATAATTGTGCCTTTTGGACAAAAATTATAAGGTCTTTGTTCCATGTTATTTAAATCTTCAGATACGTAACCTGCCTTTCCTGATTTATTTGCATCAGTATCGACTATACAGGCTTGAGTTATTGATATGTAACATACAATGAGTGGAAAGATCCAAGTTGTTCTCTTTATAAGGTTAATTCTCTCACTTTTGGGATAATTGCTGTTAATGTATCCTAAAAATTAGCACAAGCTCTTTGCCAAGGCTCATTGTCTTCCCATATATTTTAATTACATCAGTATTAAAAGGTACTTTAATCTCTGCTGGGTCTATTACTGCTAATTGATGAAGTTTTGATTTATCTTTTATAATTAATTCAGACTTTTTCCACAGAAGATTTTAATTTTTTACTTGGTTTATGCAGTGAAAAGATCCATTCTAAAATAGTATCTTCCCACTGCATTACAATTCCTGTAGGGGAAATTCTGGAAAGCAGTATGACTAAAGTACAATTAAAGTTTGGATTAACCTGATCCACATGTGCCTCTTGCAATTTCTCTTCAGTGACAGTTAATTCTTTCTCAGCTTCCACTGTTAATTCCCTGGGACTATTTAAGTATTTATCAACATCTAAGGTTTTGCTTAAATGAATTATTTGATCAGGTGTTATGCCAACAGCCAGTCATAGACTAGAAATATCTTTTAATAATCTTTGAAAGTTATTAAGAGTCTGCAGTCGGTCTATCCTAATCTGTGCCTTTTGTGTTCTAGTTTTTTGTAAAACTATTTTATAACCTAGGTATTTGACAAAATCTCCTCTTTGTAGTTTTTCAGGAGCTATTTGTAATCCCCATTTAGGCAAAACTTTCTTTACTTCAAACACTATTTCTAATCCATGTTTGAATCAAATACCAAAATGCCATCCATGTGATCATAAATTATAGATTTAAGAAATTATTTACATAATATTTCCAATGGCTGACTTGCAAAATATTGGCATGGGTGGGGCTATTGAGAATTCCTAATAGTTCATTGATAAGTCCTAGGAGGCTGAGAATTATTATAAGTAGGCACTGTGAAGGCAAAATTTTCTCTATCCTTTACTTGTAAGGGTATAGTAATGTAGGAGGGTCGTCTGTCTATGTGTTACTTTCATTGGTCAAATAAAGAAACTGCCTTGGCTTTTGATAGGGCAGCAGCTTAGATAGGCGGAGTAGACAGAACAGGATGCTGGGTCAGAGAGAGCCGCTGCCATGAAGCTGCCAGGTCAGACATGCTGAATCTTTCCCGGTAAGCCACGAGCTCATGGTGACAAGCAGATTATTAGAAATGGGTTGAATCAATATGTAAGAGTTAGCCAATAAGAGGCTAGAACTAATGGGCCAGGCAGTGTTTAAATAAATACAGTTTCCATGTAATTATTTTGGGTAAAGCTAGCCAGGAGCCGGGAACCGGGTGGTGGGGATGCAGTCTGCCATTCCTTTGCTACTCCTTTACTACAGAGTGGCTCCCAATGTGATAACTAAATCCACTTAAAAACCTGAGAGAGCTTAAAATTAAGGGAAAGAGAGTTTAACACAGATTTTGCTGTTTCCTAGGGCATGATGTAGAGAGATTTCCTGATTCAGCAATAGCAGCAGAAAAAAAGCTGCACTGTTTTAAAACAAGGCTTTCTGGGCCCTGCCGCAGGTGCAAACTCCAGCTATGGAACAGGACATTTGTGTGCCCACTCGGGGTCAGGAACAAAGTAGCTGAGACCATGCCCATGGCTCAGTTCTTCCTGTCTGAGTAGGCAGCAGGATCAGATCTACTAGAAAGTGGTGGTTTTGAAATGCCAGTTTCTGGGCTGTGCCACCATTGCAATCTCTGTCTGACTCCTGTGGGGAGACAGAGCTTTTGAATGGAACATTTGGAGTAAAGTTCTATTATTTGTTTGATGGCAACTAGACTCACTGTGTGCCTAAAAGGGAGTCATTGCAAGCTGTGGGGCAGAGGCACAAGTGCCTCCACCATGCTAGCAGTTCAATGTGCAAGGCTCAGAGGCACGAGCGACTCCGCCATGTTGGGATGGGCGGGGCAAGCAGACAGTACCTGTTTTTGACCTAGGAATGTCACAACTTAGATTCTTAAGTGCTTAGTGATTTAAAACTGCAGAACAAAAATGCTCCTAGATAGTAAAAAATTACAGATTCACAATAGGACAGATTCAGACATAAAAGACCTCTAAATGGGTCACAGTGTTGGATGAGTGTACGTAGACTTGGGAGAGAGAAGAAAAAGAATACGGAGAATAAAGTTAAAGCCTTAAAAAAGGGGGTAAAGTATTTAAAGAGACAGAGTACAGATAGTTATAGATTAAAAGAAATAAATAAAAATAAGTCACGTAGAAATGGAAAATTCACGGAGAATCTGCATCATGTACATTGTGTTTTCTTTAAAATTTTTGACTGTGAAGGAGCTAAGTACAGAGAGACATTTCATTATATGGGCTGCCAAACTAAACCAGAATGGATATTATAAGGGTATTATGACTTCAGAATTTGGATCTAAGGATATGATACTTGGAAAAAAGATTCTTCTTTTGTTTTCACAGAGGATGAGACCTTGTGGATTGCTTCTATCCCAATATGGTATGACAGACCACACCTTCCTGAAAGGTTGCTATGAAAACCCTCAAAGAATTACTTCACACAGAATACACCAAAAAAGACCTGATTAACAACACCCCTATACAGCAGGAAAAAGTATGGAGAGAAATAACTATGTCCATATTCCCAAATATTGTTTATAAATGTTCTTTTACATTTAAAGGGGGATATGATATACATATGAATAATTTGCATTGGCATAAATTTTAGGTCAATTTTGTTATATGTATATGTATTTCTGATCTTGATTAAGGTATTGTGATTGTGTAGTTCATTTTAAAATGTAAGATATAATTAGGAAATATAGGTTGTTAATTAATAATCATCTATAATAGTCAAGTTTGTAGTCATGTTAGATTTTCTAGATGTGCATAGATATATTTCAGATAAGCATTCTTCAAATCTTTCGAAGACTACAGAATATGGCATTTAATGTTTTAATAATTTAGGGCTGTGCATGACAGTGAGACACATCTGCTCCTGGCAGAACCAAGCTACTTCAAGAGGAAGATGGGCATTGAAGAGGCTCCTTATGGAGTTGGCTAGCCATTTCAGCAAGAAACTGCTCTTGCCTGAACTGATGCTTAAACTGGATACAGAGAACCCGCAGAGAGAGGACTGCTGAACTTGCCTAAAGGAGAGATGATCCTTCAGGGTTCCTGATTCATGAAAGAGTCTGCAAGACATTATGCAGGACACAAAAGAAAGTGACTGAACTGTCTTTGAAATTTTCTGCTTCATGGAAATGTCTGCTGCAAACTATGGGCCTGAAGGCTGAATATGAATGCTCCAATGCTACAAAGGAACTTTGGGTGACTGTCCAGGCAGTGAGATGTCTCTGTCATTTCTAGGGTTTTGGAAGTTGTTTACTTCTTGTAATATTATATCCTTCTGGAGTCTTTGATGGAGTTGAAGAATAAATAGATAGTTATAGTTTTCCTTAGTTATGATAAAAGATAAAATAGATGCAGATATTGTAACTGTAATTCTTGCTTTATAACTGTTTTGCTATATGTAATTTTACTATGTTAAAGTAAAAGCCTTTCTTTTTTGTTTAAACAGAAAAAGGAGAAATGATGAAGGAGGGTCATCTGTCTGTGTGTTACTTTCATTGGTTAATAAAGAAACTGCCTTGGCTTTTGATAGGACAGCAACTTAGATAGGTGGAGTAGACAGAACAGGATGCTGGGAGAAAGAAGCATGGTCAGAGAGAGCCGTTGCCATGAAGTTGCTAGGACAGACATGCTGAGTCTTTCCCAGTAAGCTATGAGCTCATGGTGACATGCAGATTATTAGAAATGGGTTGAATCAATATGTAAGAGTTAGCCAATAAGAGGCTATAACTAACGGGCCAGACAGTGTTTAAATGAATACAGTTTCCGTGTAATTATTTCGAGTAAAGCTAGCCGGGTGGGCTGTGGGAAGCAGCCCACTGTTCCTTTTACAATATAGTGAGGAAACAATCCTTTAAAATCAGTAAGAGGTCATTTTTTAGACAATAGGGAAGGAAAAAAAATCCAGATTGTAGAGGGCCCATAGGTTGAATTACCCTGTTGACAGCTCTTAGATCTGTCACCATTCTCCATTTTCTAGATTTCTTTTTAAAAGCAAATACATATAAACTTGATTATTGTTCTCTCAAGGTCTGTGAAGAAGTTTGATGGGATTTTGATGGGGATTGCATTGAATCTATAGATTGCTTTTGGTAGAATTGACATTTTTACTATGTTGATCCTCCCAATCCAAGAGCAAGGGAGATCTTTCCATTTTCTGGTATCCTCCTCTATTTCTTTCTTCAAGGACTTAAAGTTCTTGTCAAATAGGTCTTTCACTTCCTTGGTCAGAGTTATCCCAAGATATCTTATGCTATTTGTGGCTATCGTGAAAGGTGAAGTTTCTCTGATTTCCCTCCCTGCTTCTTTATCCTTTGTGTATAGGAGGGCAACCGATTTTTTGGAGTTGATCTTGTATCCTGCCACATTACTAAAGGTGTTTATCAGCTGTAGGAGTTCTTTGGTAGAGTTTTTGGGGTCGCTCATGTATACTATCATATCGTCTGCAAATAACGAGAGTTTAACTTCTTCTTTTCCAATTTGAATCCCCTTGATCCCCTTATGTTGTCGTATTGCTATTGCTAGAACTTCTAGCACTATATTGAAGAGGTATGGGGAGAGTGGACAGCCTTGTCTTGTTCCTGATTTCAATGGAATGGCTTTGAGTTTCTCTCCGTTCAGTTTGATGTTAGCTGTTGGCTTGCTGTAAATAGCTTTTATTATATTTAAGTATGATCCTTGTATCCCCAATCTCTTCAACACCTTTATCATAAAGGGATGTTGGATTTTATTACATAAGATTGTTTGGGCTATCCTGGGTTTTTTGTTGGTGGGAATGCAAACTTGTGCAGCCACTGTGGAAATCAGTGTGGCGGTTTCTCAGGAAACTGGGAGTCAACCTCCCTCAAAACCCAGCAATTCCACTCTTGGGAATATACCCAAGGGATGCCCTATCATACCACAAAAGCATTTGTTCAACTATGTTCATAGCAGCACTATTTGTAATAGCCAGAACCTGGAAACAACCTAGGTGCCCCTCAATAGAAGAATGGTTTAAAAAGGTGTGGAACATATATACATTAGAGTTTTACTCAGGGGTAAAAACCAATGACATCTTGAATTTTGCATGCAAATGGATGAACATAGAAAATGCTTTACTGAGTGAGGTAAGCCAGACCCAAAAAGAGGAATATGGTATGTATTCACTCATAAGTGGATTCTAGCCATAATTAAAGGTCTTTGAGCCTTTTATTCATGATCCTAGAAAAGCTAAATAAGAAAGTGAACCTGAAGAAACTCATGTAGTTTTCCGCCTGGAGATTGGAAATAGACAAGAGTGCCAGGTAACCTCGGGTGCATGGGGGGGGTTGTTGGAAGGGGAGAGGGTTAGAGAAAAGGGAGTTGGGGAGGAATGGGGAAAGCTCGGGGGACTGGGATGGGGGGAGGGAGGAAGGATGGATATGGGATCAGGGAAGTATATATCTCAGCTAAGGGAGTCATTTTAGGGTACAAGAGACTTGATTATAAAGGGGATCCCAGGTCCAAGGAGAGATCCCCAGATTGTTCTCTGGACAGAGGAGAGGGTGCCTGAACCGACCTTGGCCCACAACCATACTGATGAATATTTTGCATTTCACCATAGAATTCTCATCTGGCGATGGATGGAGATAGAGACAGAGACCCACATTGGAACACTGGACTTAACTCCCTAGGTCCAAAGGAGAAGCAGAAGGAAAGAGAACGTGAGCAAAGAAGGCAAAACCAGAGGGAACCTTCATCTGACGATGGATGGTGATACAGATGGAGACCCACATTGGAACACCGGACTGAGCCCCCCAAGGTCCAAATGAGGAGCAGAAGGAGGAAGAAAATGCAAAATGAAATCAGCCCGCGAAGGGTGCCATCACCCACTGATACAAGGGGACTGATCTAATGAGAGTTCACCAAGGCCAGTTGGACTGGGAATGAACGAGCACGTGATCCAACCAGATTCTCTGAATGTGGCCTGATTCTCGGAATGTGGCTGGCCCGAAGTCTTTCTGAAAAGCCATTGACAAAGACACTGGGACTTGTTTCTTCTGCATATACTGGATTTTTGGGATCCAGTCTGTTTGGATACTCACCTTCCTTGACCTGGTGGGAGGGGGGAGGAACTTGAACTTCCCACAGGGCAGGAAACCCTGACTGCTCTTTGGGATGGAGAGGAAGGAGGAGAGGGAGTGGGGAGAGTGGGAGGGTGTTGGGAGGAGGGGCGGAAATGGAAACTTTTATAATTCAATAAACTTTGAATAAAAAAAGCAAATACAGGAGAATTCCATGGACTGGTTGATTCTTCAATATGGTGAGTGTCCAGTTGCTCATATAACAGCTGTTCTGAAGCCTGCAGTTTCTCTTCTGTTAAAGGCCATGGTTTAACCTATATTAGTTTCTCAGTTAACCATTTTAAAGGTAGGGCTATTGGTACCTCTAAAGGTTTGGTAGTGGCCTTGTGCTCTTGTACAGAATGAATGGCTGGTGACCTTTGTGTGTGTGTGTGTGTGTGTGTGTGTGTGTGTGTGTGTGTGTGTGTGTGTGTATATATATATATATATATATATATATATATATATATATATATATATATGAGTTTATATATATATGAGTTTCTGGGGTTACAGGAGTGATAATCTGGCTATTCCATTACTGCATTAGACCATGATCCCATAAATTCGCTGTGATATTAGCTACATATGTCCTCAACCTTCCTTTCTGTCCTTCCGGCCCTATGCATTCAACCCATCTCTTGCTTTGTTTTACTTGGGATGGGCTTCCAATTCCTAGGAATTGAGCATCTGCCTTTGAAGAGGCCAATTTGGATGCCAAGATTTTGGAGTAATGAAAGTCACATCAGCACCTATGTCCAGTAATCCCTCAATTACAATGTTATTTATACATACTCTTAGTGTATAAATTTTTGATCATTTAGAAATCTGCCAAAATATTTACTTCCTATTTCCTGTTGGAATTTTTTATTCATCCTCCATGCTTACTCCATTATCCAGAATAGTATGTTTTTTTACAGCAGGCAAAGGATTTTTTTAATTTCCTAGTGAGACATGTCCTCCACAGTGACTGGGAATGACTGAACCATGCTTGACTTGGGGGACTGTGGGAAGCCTCACAAGGAATTTCCTAATGGTATCATGTTGTCTTGTGTGTACTGTGTTGACATATATTCATTGGTCTTATGTCAGCCACATTTTCTACATGAACCAGAAGTTTGAGACGTATTTTTGCCATTCCCAGAGAAGACATAATTTCCTTGTCTACAGTTCCTACTTAGATGTTCTATTCTACCACAATTAAAACATTTGATTTTTTGATGTCTCCTCATACCTTCATAATTGCTTCTCCTACACAAGCCTCAGTATTACTGTCAAATTTCACAACATGTGTCATGTATGTAGAATCCATTCATCCTTTGGTGCTGATCTAAACTTGAAAGGCCCAAGTATCTTTTTGCATTCTAAGTTGACATTTTCAAAAATGAGATATTTAATAAGTACTTGTCTAGCTTCTGGGTCTGTTACTCCTATTTGTACAGCCTTAGTTAATCTTTGTAAAAAAAAAAGTCACTAAAGTGTTCTCTTTGACCCTGTTTAACCCTCATATATGATCAATTCTTTTTCTTAGTTGTTGAATCCTGTACCAAGCATTTAAGGATGCTATGTGGCATAGGGACTAGAAGTGTTCATTGTAAAATTTTTGATCCTGTAGGTCAGTATAAGTGCCCTCACCAAGAATTTGATCTTGGGAAGCCTCAAATCTCTTTCTTTTTTCCTGTTGTTCTAAAATTTTTGCCTCTTCTCACTAGTAGCATCTCCACAGTAGTTGTGGCCCATCTTCCAAGGTCACTGTAATTAATTGAAGTCAATTGTGTGAAGTAAGCTTATTGCTGGAGGCCCATGTCTTTACCATCTCCCTAATAATTGGTGAATGCAAACCCTAAGATACTACTACTTGCTTAATTTCTTTTAAATTGTCCATACCAGTAGGTTTCCATCTATTCTTTGGATCCTTTGGGGCATTTAGAACTCAATGTTTTTTCAGAGGATACTACAGGGTAGGAAGCTAAAACCCTGGGTCAGTCATCTCTGACTCTGGAACATACTAGTGATGTTAAATCCTGCCCTTGTACCTTCTCTCCTTGCTCACCAGCTCTGATAATTTCCTCTATTGTTTCAAATCTTTTCACTACTCTCTTTTGTAAAACCTGAATCTCATGGCCTGTATATATTTCTAGACATCATTTCAGTACCTAGACTCTGGTCCTCATTCTTCACATGTGGTTCCAAGGTATAAATTTTTTCCCTTAAAGATTATTGGACATTATTTGGATAGTGTAAAGCTTGCCTTCCCAGAGAGATACTCTATCTGATGACCTATCTTAAATTTCAGCATATTTTGATTGTCAAAGTCAACAGCATAAATTATTTCAGATAATTTCTCAGTACCCTTTGACATGGATTGAATTTTATCTGTCAAATTACTGTTATCCTTTTCAATAGTATTAATTTTTCAGTTAACTTTTGATTTTCATTGGTATTAATCCTGTCAGCTAGCTGTTCCTTATAAGTCTGTAAAGACTGCATCATTTCTAAAGTGCCTCATTCTTGTCTCTGTTATCAAACCATTTTCTTAAGGATGCAGCATGAAAACAAAGTTCCAATATCCAATAAATGAATATGTTAGAAAAACCATATAAGCCTTGCAGAATACCATCCATAATATTAGCAGAAATGTTATTAAATTTTTAAAATTTAGAGCAATTAAATCAATTCTGTCAAGGAGCCCAGCTTGTGAGAAGGGAACACAAACTGGAAGCTGCACAAGTGGCTGCACAGGGAAAGTGGCAGGGAACGAGACGCATGCATGAGCCTGGGAAATTTTCAAATTGCTGCATCACTGAGGTTTTGGAAAAAAAAATGCTTCGTAGATGAAATCAAGCCAGGCAGGAGGGGTGGGAGAGCTTCTGGGCTATGGATCTTTTGGATTTGTTAGGCCAGTCCACCCAGTAGGTGTGAAGTTGGGATTCATGTGGACAACAGATGAAGATGGACAATATAAAGTAATCCACACTAGTTTAGAACTGAGTATAATAAAGGGTTCTTTTTTCAGGGATAGACTCAAAGATCACAGTCCTCTGCACAAATGGGGAACATGATCCAAATCCAGCAACAGAGAAAGAGCATGCACACATGCACTAGCAAGCTTTATGGCTGCATTAATGGTATAAGTTAGCATGCCGAAGAAGGCTAGTATCTTAAAGGCTATTGGCTGAAGGAGTTTCCACAGCATCTCCTTTCTGCAATTGTCTTTTAAATATATAGAGAAATGGCAAAAATAGTGCATTAGGATAAAATTGTGCTTTTGGTCTCCTGGCACTCTTCTGTGATATATTTTTCAGCTTCATTTGCTCAGGGTTGCTGTGCTGTGACCTTCCCCTTTAGCTGGAAGGACTCCCGTTAGCACTTCCTTCGAACAACTTTGCTAGCCATGAACTTCCAATGTCTTTTTGTATGGTAATGTCCCAATATCAAGTTTTTCAAGTTTGAAGGACAGTTTTGTGGCACACAGAACTCTTATTTGACAGCTTTTATTCTTTTCTTAGAACTGTGAACATGTCATTCCACTGTCATCGAGCTTTCGTGAGGGAAATTAACTTACAATTCTGCTGAGGTTTCTTTACATGCACTAAGTTTTTTTCTTATTCTACTGTGTAGGTTTTTTCTTTGTACTTAGTTTTTGATACGTAGATTACAATAGATCTAGGCATAATCTTTTTATGTTTATTCTATTTGCAATTCATTTAACTTCTTCAATGTTTGTGTTTTTTTTCTTAAATTAAATTTAGAAACTTATCAACTATCATTTTTTAAGTTGTCCTTTGTCTATTTCCTTCTTCTGGGACTTTCAATATACATATGCTGATGTATTTAATATTGTCTTGCCTTTATCTTCTTGTTCTCACTCCAGGGAATATGGGCTCACCTGGTTTCACATTCACTAATTCCTCTTTTTGACAGTTTAAATTTACTTTGAAGACCTTTAAGGCAAGAAAGGACTCTTTACCTCTGAGATTTTACCCTCAGTCCTCAAGTGATAGTTTCACTGCTTTAACTTTCAACTGTAGAATTTTCATTTGGTTACTTTTTGCAATTTGATAGCACTATTAATACATTCTATTTCTTAAAATACTATTATGTCTATTTGATAAAATACTATTTTCTTGGATATGTGCATCTTTAAAGGGCTCATTTAAAACCTTGGTTGAATTATTCCATTAGCTAAGGATTGGGAAGTTTCTGCTGATTATAACTTTTTAAATGATGGATCATATTTTTTTCTTTGCATGCTTGTAGTTTTTGCTGAACACTGGAAGTTCTTTGTATTATAATATGGTATACTGGTTACTTTTCTTTTTGAAGTGACACAACAGTTGATAAGAAGCCTTTTAGGGGGGATGACCTTTTTGTTCATACTTGGGGGTGACAAGGAAGGCTTGATGACAGAAGGGTAACTTGCCTGGGGACCTTGCATCCAAACAGGAAGGAAGATGAATACTTGTGTCCAACTAGTTTTCTTCTTTCTGTTGATTTCAGGATCCAGACCATGCTGATACCACCCATATTCATATTCTAAAAAATTCATCATAGGAATACACAGAAACATGTTTCTACAGTGATTCTAAGTGCAGTTAAATTGACAGTGAAGACTAAACATTACCTATTGAAGGTCAGATACTCCAACCTCCATGACTGTTTTCTTGTTTTAGTTTGTTGCTTTTTTAATGATCTCTGTGAACTCATTTCAGACAAAATATGTACACATTGTAATACACTTCTGTACTCATGCTAAAAACCATATACAAGACTATTAGCTTTAAAATATATGAATTTTGAATCACAGTCTACAAGCCTCAATGAAAACAATATTCAACTACTTTGATATTGATAACAGTTTTTCTGACATACGTTACAAAATGCATGGTACTTCACAACTATCCATAACTCCAGTTCTAGGAAATCAAATTTCCTTTCTTGACTCCCATAGACATAGGACATATATGTAGACATATATGTAGTATATGTTATAGATATACACACATATATATATAAAACACTCATGCACATAAGTATAAATTAAAATATTTTATACTATTGTATAAGGATTCCTTTTAATGATGATTTTGAAGGCATAGATGTACCATAGTCTCAAATGTATTTATTGCATCAGATAGTTCTATTTTTGTAAAATCTACTCATTTATGTGGGGTGCATAAGTCTGTACACCCAAATGAATTTGGAGGTCAGAGGATAACTTGTAAGAGACTATGCTCTCCTTCCACTATGTAATACCTGGTTGTCATAGCATTGGCAGCAGGCATCTTTACTACCTGTGAAGAACATAAATTGCTGACATGTTGATCAAACCAATTTTCTTTCATAGCTTCATTCAATTATGCACCTTTGTTATAAATTAAAAATCAATTTATTAATTACCTATATTCTACAGGGAAGGCAAGCATTACAACAGCAAGGGACCTGCTTTTGCAAGCACAATGAGCACATACCCAACTCTCCAAAATCCTGAGGATAGCATCCTATAGCTTCAACTAACCAGGCCCCAAAGTGTGGTCACTATAAAAACCCAAGTTCCACATGTTTTACTTCCTCATCACTGTCATGTAGTATACATCACATATTAACTAAGCCTATTTCTTTACAGAGCAGGACCTCTCATCCATCAAAACTATGCTTTGTCAGGGAGGTCTGAAGCCTCTTACATTAGCACCAGCCATTGTGTGCAGCCTGTCTGCCTGTCAGCATTAATGAAGCTCTTGCCTGAAGGACGATTTAACTACACAGGTTTTCTCAAGATCCCATTAACTTTTCCCTCCTTATTCATCCTATAGGAAGCATAAGTGTAAATGAAACATTTTTAACAACCCAGAGCTCTGAAGAATTCCTGGTTCTTGGGGACAAGGAAGTAGGTTTTGCTAATCACTGTGAGTGATGGATGAAGACTTCTAGACCATCAGAGACAGTACAGCTCCTTTTCACTGTTTGGAGACTATATTTGTCACTTTTCCTACTTTCTAAAGCTTCTTTTTACCTGAAAAATCAATTCTCATAGGGACTTTGTAGTTATATATGGGTATACACAGAGTGACTAAAACTTTTAAATAACTTACAGATTTGACCTACAAAACAAAGGTAAACTGAACTTTCTTCATCAAGTCTAGTGAGATAGCTTCCTCCTTTTTGTGGTTTTCTTTTTCTTGGTAATTATGCTGTTCAACATGGCCCCTTAGGTACAGCATTCTAGTGATGCTGTATCTAAGAAAGGTGTGATACAGTGATAGAGAAGCTGCGAGTTTTAGACACAAACCATAATGCTGATTAGCTGCCCATAATTAATGAAACAACAGTGAATATTAAATACAACATTGTCAATCAGATACAATTTTAAAATAAATACAGGGATGTGAAAAAGATCTATTGATTCTGACTTATGAAAAGATATAGAATTTTTATGTGTGGAAATACTGGAAATAAGGTGAAGAAGGTACTGTACAGTCTCCTGGTGATCTCTGTTTACCATGACATGATAAAGGTGTTGTTTTTTTTCACGTTAAATTTCCTAGATATTGTTGGGAAAAAAACAAACATTTTTAAAGTGTATCTTTGTGTTTCTATGTTTATTCTGTTGCTTTTTAACAAGCAACCTGCACCACATGAAATAATTCACAAATACCTTTGGAAACACAAGCTGAAAAATTGTATTTTTCCTTTTGTATTATACTTTGTTGATTTTGTTTAGATTAATATGTGTACTGTTATAAGAATTTAATCTCAAAATATGTGTAAAAGCAGACTATGACTGTTTGAAATGTTTTGTTGATATGTAACACAGATTAGAGAAACTGGACATTACAGAATTCAAAACTTATAAGATCACATAATACATAGATAGTTGTTTCACCTAGATTAACATGTTGTTTTTTTTAATTCAAGGCTTTATAGCTTCCACATACTACAATGATATGTCAGCAACAATGGCATCAATATGTAACTATATGAAGGACCTACTCCAGGCACTTGAAATGCACAAACAAGACACGGAAAGATTTGATGGGTAGTCACTTATTTGTGTACGTTGTTATATTCATCCTGATTTTCCACTAACAAATTTATCCTTACTGTCACAGAAGTGTTCTCATCTTAAGGGACTCAGTGAGATGTCTGAGAAATTGACAAAACACAAGAATTCATTATTCCCCTGGACCTCTGCTTCCAAATGGCTTTACTATGTACTCTAATGGTAACTGTAACCTAGCAACATAAGCAGCACCAGAGTTTGTGGGAATTGCAGAATTTTGAATTCTGCCTCATACGTATTGAAGGACAATTTGCATTTTAACATGATTCCAGGTGATTTATGGATCTATTAGAATTCATAAACTGTTATCCCAGCAGTCCTTCTCTCTTCCATTTCATGCTAAATATGTGCCAATTAATAATGCATCTCATGACTCACCCTCTATCACAGTAAAAGCCTAGCTGATCTGACTTCATCATAAGATTTGGCTCGCTGGTAACTGGAGTTGTAATTTTATTCCATTTTATATCACCATTGAGGAGAGTCTCCTGGACTCCTGGGTAATATCCGTGTTATTCTTCAAATCATTTAAAACAGAATGAAACACAACTTCCTAGCACCAAGGTCAGACTGTAGACTTGTGGTCGCCTTATGACAGGGGCACCAGGTTCTGGCATTCTCTCCTTGACTGTATCCAAGTGGTATACAAGAAATATAGACATGTGGGTCTCCTTATGATTGGATGATTGGGATACATGCCTCAGACATATTCTTATTGAATATAAATAGGTAGTATGCATACATTTGACTATAAATGTGAGCAAACATAACAAATGCACTGACAGTTATTTTCTGCCACGTAAGGTGAAATCTTACTTTATTATGTCTAAGGCAAGTAGCAAATATTATTGGAAAAAAATAATTCAAATAGATAGGAATTATTACTTTGTTTTAGAAAACCCTTGAAGGAGATAAAATACACTTATACTTACACATTTGTTTATAGTATAGAAACATGTACTTTATAGCTATCTTCGTAGTTAATACTGTATGTCAACTTGACTTACTGTGGCAACTGTCTTGTATTGATATTACCAAAAATAACTGGTGTCCTTCATTACTGCTCAGATATACAACAAGCAAAAAAATATGATTGTAGTTACATGGAGCCTGACCCCAATTCTGCTTTGGTCATGTTTCCTGATTCCAGACATGGGTTCGAAGACAGAACTGCATCTGGTTTTGGAATCAGCCTATGTGTTCCACCACCTTGTTCCAGTGACATCAACTCAGATGGGAAAAACATATTATTTCATATGGATTGTTTCTGGAGCTTATTTAAAATAATTGTTTATGAGCTCTATGACTTACATGTTAAATATTTAAGAGATTTGTATGATTCATTTCCAACCTCAGTTATTACTGAGGATTTCTTACAACATAGTTTATAATGCCAGAAACACCTAGTGCCTCTGCTACTTTGAGCTATCACACAGGCCTAAATTGCAAAAGACTAATGTATATGCAAATGAAATACTGCATAGAGCTTCAATAATTGAACAGATTTGTTCGTCTAAGTGATTGCTTGAACCTCCAGTACAGTAAAAACTTAAATAAGTACTCAGTTAAACAAGACAAAGAAAATATGATAGCGGTAATAGCAGTAAAATTTGTAAGAATGAAAGGAGATGGATAACTAAAACTCTAGAATCAAAGCAGTTAGTGGGAAAGACAAGTGCAAGGGTCATGCATGGCCGAACCTGGGAAAGTGACTCTTGGATATTGCTGAAGGGAGTGGAGCTATGAGGAAACAGAAGGAAGAACTAGGGAATTTTATTAAATTTTTAAATAAACAATTGGGATTTGAAATGGAGCATGAAAATAAATATTTGTATACTGCTAATGGGGAGCTCCATAACACTCAGCCCTAACCAGGATGTCTCCATCAAATTACTTCCCTACAAGATGTAGGACTCTCAGCTATTTCTCCAGCACCACATCTTCCTGCATGCAATCATGCTCTCCATCATGAGGATAATGGACTTAACTTCTGAAACTGTTAGAGAGCCTGCTCATTTAAATATATTCATGGTGTCTCTTCATAGCAATGAAAAGTCTTCTGATGGCAGCCTATTTAAAGGATATGGAAGAAGCAGAAGGAAACCTTCACTATTTGCCCTCACTCTTGCTGGAAAATCCATTCCTTCATGCATTAGAGCCCAGTTCTTTGAGATTCTGGCATATTCTGAAGATCATTTGAGACATCCAGCTACTGAGGTGAACAACTAACAGATTCTTGTACTTTCCTATAGTAGACTAGATAGATGATAGGTAGGTAGGTAGGTAGGTAGATAGATAAATAGATGATAGATAGATAGATAGATAGATAGATAGATAGATAGATAGATAGATAGATGATAGGTAGATAGGTATATAGGTAGATAGGTAGATAGATAGATAGATAGATGAATAGATGGATGGATAGATAGATAGATAGATAGATAGATAGATAGATAGATAGATAGACATAGATATAGATATAGTGTGTGTAGGTATGTATGTATTCATTCTATCAATTCTGCTAATCTAGAGAACCTTGATTAATACAGAACCTAAATAAGTAGATTAATAACATAAGTATATCAGTTCAGTACCCAGAGAAGAAAATTAGCCATGTGCAGGGGGAACATACAAAAATTCTGGAAATAATTTATTCAAATAAAAAGGTAGAAAGAATCATAACAGGACAAGACCAAGTGGAAAAAATATCACAGATGGATAACAATGTCAAAGTAATTATATATCTAAGCAAATATAAGCAGAAATTTCAAGAAATCGGATGTTTCAGGCATCAGTCATAAATTCCATCAGAT
Organism: Myodes glareolus; assembly: GCF_982192425.1. Taxonomy (NCBI): domain Eukaryota; kingdom Metazoa; phylum Chordata; class Mammalia; order Rodentia; family Cricetidae; genus Myodes; species Myodes glareolus. The sequence goes on along the minus strand of NC_142041.1, from coordinate 51,603,103 downwards.
AGAAAAGGACTTGACATTAAACCTAAATGCATAAGCAACTTGTTAAATGAAATTATAGCGGAGAATTTATTAAATATAGAGCAAGAAATGGACAACCAAACATATAAATTTCAAAAACTGCAAAGTAAAGAAATAATACTAAATGCTGAAAAGGAAAAATGACAACTTACCTACAAAGGCAACCATACAAAAAACCAGAAAGCTAGGAAAGCATAGAATGGTCGATTTCAAGTCATGAAAATAAGTGTCTATCAAGTTTGCTCTATGGGAAAAGCTGTTTATTGAAACTGATAGATAAATAAGAATATTTCAAGTTAAGTACAAACTAAAGTAATTCATGACAGTCAAATCAGTAATAAAGAAGATATTTTTAAAAAATACTATACACAGAAGAAAAACAGTCCCACACAAAGAGCATGGGTAAGAAACTTTTTAGTGAAAAGTTTAAATGAAAAACACAGGATAATAAAGAAATTCATCATGTTCAAGACAGCAAACCAGCAAATCACAAATACAAATGGGAAGAAAGGCACTACCAATGATCTAGAGAATTGGAATAAATTCTGATAAAAGAGGGGAAGATTTCAAAACCCTTTCAGTAGTAATATTAGATACAAATGGCCTAAACATGTTAATTAAAGCACACAGAATAATTGACTACATTTTTTTTAAAATCAATTATATGTTGCCTCCAAAAGCTACACATCATTAGCCACTCGTAAAGACACCCAAAAGTTGAGTATTAAAGGATGGAAATCAATCAACCAAACAAATGGACACTAGAAAATCTAGCATACAAACTTGAATATCTGATAAAATAGACTTAAAACCAAACTGACCGAAAGAGAGAATTAAGGCCCACTGTATATTATGATCATTTCATAATAAAATTTTGTTAATAATAACAAAAAGATCATTTCATCAGAAAGGAAAATTTCCAAATAAGTATTTATGCCTTGAATGCTTCATTTGCAAAACATCCTCAAATTCACAAAGGGTTAGATAGGTCCTGACACAATGATAATGAGAGTTGTCTAACCAGACTTCCATCCTTAGATAAGAATTCTAACCACAAAAAAGCAAAAAGACTTCCAAGCTAAACCATACCTCAGATAACTGGATTTAATGGAGAGCTACATAAACAAATTCTCAGTGGTACATGAAACTTCTTCTAATGTTCATTATATCACAAGGCAGAAGCAAGCCTCAATGAATATAAAACATGAAAAAAAATCTTATATCTTTTCATAAAGCAATGAAATGAAACTACAAACTAGCATCAAGAGAAGCCATGGAAACTGCAAAGATACTAGTGGACAAGAATCAAGCGAACATGAGCACACATCCTACTGGGGACTCTAGGGTGTAGCATAGGGAGGAAAGCTTACACTGAAACTGTGGGTATTATAAAGTCATAGAGAGCTTAAATAATTGTACTAATGATGCTCCTTAAGGTTCTAGAGAAACAAGAAGCAAAACCCAAGTTCAGAAAGATGTTAGGAAATAATAAAGTTCAGGGCAAAAAAAATGGAGAATAAAAGAACAATAAATGGAATCACAGGATTAAAGAGTCAGTGTGTGTCTGTGTGTGTATTTGTGTGTGTGTGTATGAGAGAGAGAGAAATGTGCACATGCATCATGTACATATTTCTTTTCTATTTTGATTTTAATCAGTTTATTGAAAATAAGCAATACTGATAATATGTTCATTGACAAGCTAGCAAAAGAAATAGAGAAAAGACCAAAATTAGTAAAATGAGAGGTGAAATTGGACCTGTTCAACAGATTCTAATGAACTTCAGATGATCCCTAAGATAAGCTTTGAAAAATTATATTTCCAAAAGGTGATAATTCCAGACGAGATAAATAGATTGCTGAGCATGTATTTTTATAGTTTTCTTATTGAAAACAATTTTTCTACAATATATGTTAATCATGGTTTCTCTTCCCCACAACTTCTTTCAGCTCCTCCACACCTTCTCGCCCACCCAACTCTATGACTTTTTTCTCTTTCTCTCTCCCTCTCTCTTTATAGCTATTATCCACTTATGAGTGAGTACATACCATGTATATCTTTTTGGCTCTGAGAAATTTATAGAACCCTAGTTCACTTAATCGATATCTCTAGCTTCCTCACAGAGGGAAAAGTGTCTCTATGATATACATGTCAACATATGTGCACACAATAAATAACATACGGAAAATATATGCTTTTATAGTTAATTTATTACAGCATTTGTATTATCTACTTACATATAAAGGATTAACAAAGCATTATTGTCACTCAATTATCAGTCTGTGGGACTTCTAAGCTGACAAATTACAATAAAACCATGCCTCATGGTCTAACTTTTCTCTCTGTATTATATATAGAAAATAACTAACAAAAGGGTGGAAATAAATTCTTCTTCATCTGCTGTGGGACAATGGTCTTGTATTGTTTTAATAAAATCATGATTTGTTAGTAGCCAACCAGGAAGCATAGGCAGGGTGACCAGGCAGGAAGTAGAGGCCAGATGATGAGAACAGGAGAATTCCAGGAAGAAGAAAGGGTCAGTCCGCAGTCTTCATCCAGACACAGAGGATGCAAGATAAGAATTATGCAAGATAAGAATTATGGGCAAATGTTAGTTATAAGAGGTAATAAGAAGCCTGAGATAACAGGCCAATCAGTTTATAATTAATGTAGAGCTCTGTGTGTTTCTTTGGGACTGAACAGCTGCAGGACCCAGTGGGACAGAAACCTCAGTCAACATTCATCAGTAATTAAATTGAATTTAAGCTGTCAAATTCACTGTTTGAAATACAAAAACTAGTGAAGTGTACCTTAAAACAATATCCAGTTCTAAATACACAGGAATATTTCTTTAAATTGAGAGACACACAGAATTTGAAACAGAAGGAATGAAAGAAGTTAATCAGTAACCAAAATTTAACAATAAACCAAAGAGGTGAAATGGTAATGACAATTTAAGACAAAACATATCACAGAACAAAAGTTGTTATGAGAGGCAAAATGAACATCGCATGATAAAAGAAACAACATATTGAGAAAATACCAGAATACATGTGCACTTAATGTCAGAACCCCAAAGAATATGGACAAAAACTGTCAGAATAAAAGGATAAATGAGAGTTGGAAACATTAATATTTCGTTTTCACTAAAGAACAACTAGACAGATTGAGAAAGCAAGACTTGGCCAGCACTGCACAGCAATTAGAACAAATGTAAGCCCCAATAGCATCAGCTGAACATATGGTCTTATAATGTGCCACAAAACAAGTTCTGATAAACTTTGAAGACTTGAAATAATTCCAGCTATATTCTCTAATCACAAGAGAATAAATTGAAAAGTAAGTAACTGAGATTTTGAAAACTTACATATATGTAAATATTAAACCAAACTCTAAAATAACTAGTAAGACAAAGAGTAAATCATGAGCAAAATTAGAAAATATTTTGAGAACAATAAAAATGGCAAAATAATATACCACAACTCACCGCAAAAGCAATGCTTAAATGGAAAAAGAAGAAAAAATTCAATAAAAAACCTTTAGATTTTAAGATTGTAAGACAAAACAAAATTAAGTCTACAACAGACATCTAGTAGGAAATAGCAGAGGTCAGGTGCACAGTTGGAACAGAGAATGTGTTACTGCACTGAGAATAAACAAAGCCAGAAGTAGTTCTTTGAGAGGAAGGCATCCCAAAATAAAGGAGTGCCCTTCCTTCTTCCTGGTTTTAGAAATGGAGGTTCTGTTTATACTATTCTTTATCAGTCTATCTGATGGTTTATTTTGGTTTTAGATTGAGAAAAAGATATGTTTGTATTCCAATATATCATTATCTTTCTTCCAAATAAAACCAACTCTCAGGCTCTCCAGAGGATAAACAATTAAATAATTCTTAACATATCTGTAATGGAGGAGTCAAAAACATTTTTCCCACTTTGTTGTGGTTCAATGCTCCTGCAGAGTACAATAAACCCAACCAGAAAATAAAACAGAAAGTATCGGAAACTCTATCTAATTATTTATTATTACCCTCAGAGAACATTGAATAACTATGTGAAATTGATAGAAATGTATGCATGCTGTTTCTTTACCTCTTTGTGAACCAATGCACACAGGGCAGAGGTCACACTTGGAATTGTGCTTGCCTAAAGTGTTGACATGCTGCCCAGCACACCCATTCAAAGATTAAATGAGAAAATAGACAGCACTTGTTTGAAGGCTAAGACATCACGTACTTAAAGAGAATGACTCTTCCTCCCTTCAGTGGAACGAGGAAGTGGCTAAAGATTTTACTTCCAATCAGAATAAGACTGACAAACAGAATAAGATCTATATTGAATTATGAAGTTGGGTTATGACATTGTCTGACTTGTAAAAAATGTTTAGTTTTACTCAAAGTACATAATAAAATTAAAAGTTTATTGCCAACTGTATTTTCACATTGTTCATCAATTTATAGTTGTTTCTATGAATCCAGTGCCTGTGGGTTATTTTTTATTTCAAACTCCATAGACCTTATTTTTTATTTATGCACTTTATTATCAAAAAACTTTACAAATAAAAAATACATTCCAAAATGAACTAGATCCAATGTCTACACATCACAATTAATTTCTATATAGTTAAAATAGTAATTTGTACTAGAAGCTGTGTTGGTTACCACTGTATTTTGCACATTTAGCGCCATCAAAACTGGAAAACCCATGACAGAGTTAGAACTAGAAAAAACAATTAGCTTTCTGTTTGTCTGTTTTGCAAATTTTTTCATTGAAAACTATATATATTTAGTACTTATGCAGGATTCACAAATAAAACCACCTTCTAAGAAGGAAACTCCTTAAGATAAAAGATGCCCTGGTGGGTAGGTTTAAGATATTCTGTCCTACAGGAAGGCAGAACATTCAGGAAAAAACTAATTCACAGGCTACAGAAAGTCTCTGAAACTGACAGATGCACTTGAACCCTCTTCCCCCAAGAATATGTAAGCAGTAAAGACTCCTGAGAGAGACTCTCTCACCAATCAAGTTGCCTAGAAGACTTGGACAAACTAAGCAGTTTTACAGAAACAAAGACCAGTGGAGCTGCCTAGAAGAAGCTCCGACTAACCGAGTGACTTAGAAAGGACACGCTCCAGCCCATTTAGCTGACCACAGCTTGTGTGATGGGCTTCAGGTTTTGAGCTTTTGTGAGCTGTCACCCATGCTAGGATGGGCTTTGGCGACCAGTTTTGCTCCTGTAAGTAACCCTGCACCCAAACTACTGTAAGTGACCTTAACAAAACTCATCGGTTCACCAAGTCGGACTTCTGTGAAATTCTGACTTTGGTCTGCCTTTATTTCTCTATCTGGAATGAGTAAGATTCGTTCACATTTCCGTAGGAATAGTGCCACACAGCAGTACTAATTTGACAATTCTGTATAACAGATTTCTCTGGCTTTGTTTTCTAATTGTTTGTTTTTATGTTAGTGATTGAAAACTAAAGCTATCCTGTTGCTGATTTCACAAACTATTTCTATAGAGACTGCTTTCCTTGTTAGGTGCAGTTAATGCAGTCTGTGTTCTGTTTCTTACTAGACAGTAAATTGGCACTTAAAGGATATTTTTAAGAATATATGGAGCCAACCCAAACTAAACCCAGCCAAAGTGAAACCAAATTCAAATCCAAACCAAACTAGACCAAACCGAATCAAGCTTCAAAGAAGCAAATCCCTATCAATGCCTTTAAAGAATGGTTTTCTCAACCCTAAACCAGGACCTTTGCAATGATGCTTCATGCTTGAAGGAACCATTCGATTGCCAGATGTGCAAGACAGTTCAACTCCGAGATTGGCCTGCCATTCATCTGACCCTGTGCTTGTGTGCTGTGCTCTACAATCTGCCCTGTGTTGTATGTATGTATGGTAGCCATTTGAAGATCTTATTCTTCCATGAAGTTTTCTGCTCAACCTATTTTTTCAAGCTATCATAAAAATTACAGATTTCGTTGTGGCACTTTTACAATATCTTACTTGGGAGATCCTCTAACTCTCTGCTTCCCTATCTCCTTGTCTCTCTTTCATCCTGCACCCTTCCACCCTCAGTCATTCTCCTTTTCACTTGCATCCTCCATAGGCTCTATAAACCTTCCATACAGCTTCTTTCTCTCCCTTCATGGACAGTGTTCCAGCTCCCTGACTTCTACACACACACACACACACTCTACATACATGCATACATACATACATACATACAACATATAAAATCTAAACTTCGCATGCTAGAGTGAATATGTAGTATGGTCCTTCTGAGACTCAGTTGCTTCAATTTCTATAATTTCTTTAGGTTCATCTACTTTATGGATAATTTCGTTTTTCTTTAAAGCTGAATAAAGTTCCATTGTGCATATTAATGGTACTTCCATTATTCACAAGTCTTCCCCTCTTCCTCCTCCTCCTCTTCCTTCTTTAAGACACAGTTTCTCTGTGTAGCCCTGGATGTCCTAGAACTTGCTCTATGTATGAGGCCTAGAAGTCAGAGAGATCTGCCTGCCACTGCTTGCCTAGTACTGGGATTAAATGTGTGTGCCAGCATAGCCAGCTGATGCTTAGTTTTAAAGCAGATATTTTTCTTCGGTTTTCTCCTGTAAATGTATTTTATACTAATTTAATAACATACACTCACATTTTCAAGAAAAATTCTTTATTTAAATTGCACTAAGCTTAGATGTTAACCACATCTATGAAACATATGCATAGCAAAACCTCAGTTGGTATTTAACTAAATATCTGAATTCTAAAATTTAGTCAAGCTGACATACCAAACCAACTTCCTTCCCTAGAATTTTTTTTTTATTAAAGAGAGAAGAGTAATTTTACAACGGACCATGGCATGTCCTTTATCATTAGCCAAGTTGAAAAGAAGAAAGTGAATGTAGCCAGGCAGAATGCAATGGAAAACAAAAACATTTCTGTTATACCTATAACAACAATAAATAAGTTCAAGAAAAACAGTTGAAAGAATCAGCAAAACTCTGCTGGGTGGTGGTGGCAACACCTTTAATTCCAGCACTTGGGAGGCAGAAGCAGGCAGATCTTTGTGAGATCGAGGTCAGTCTGGTCTACAGAGCAAGTTCTAGGGCAGTAAGGGTTACACAAAGAAACCCTGTCTCCAAAAAATAAAAACAAACAAACAAATGCCTCTCCTGAAGGAGATTTCACAAAATACACACCCTTTAATCTTTGAAAATACCAAGGTCGTGAAAAAGAAGTGAGATTTTTTTATTCTTTCATGTGACTTAACATGTCCCTACCTCTGGTTCTGACAGAAAAAAACAGTGCTGTGATTATGGAGGCAAATTGTATTTTCTTGTTTTTCAGGACAACAGCCACGATTTCTATTAGAAATAACGTAAGTGACTGACAGTTACAATTTGAGTTTTTGAGGCCAGAGGTTCCTTTAAACAAATCCATTATCGAGAGTTTTCCCAGGGTCACTAACATTCCACTGTTCCCAGTGGTGCAGCTACTCATTGATGACCCCACCATTTTTAACTTCCCTTCTTATTTTAAAAGTTAGATCACACTCTATATATTTTATGTATTAGAGTTTGAAGTAAACTTTAAAATTTTACTGAGCCAAACCCCAAAGTTAGGTCAAGGGAAATACCCATGTTCTTCCATGTTCTAAAGAGAAACTACCCAAAATAACTTAATTTGGGCATGCCCAAGATTCATGGACAGGTTTGATCTAGGCACTAAAAAGAGAAGAGAGCTGCAGGCAAAATTCATCTTATACTCAAATTGCTTTATAATATTGAGAAGTGACTTAATCTATAAAAAGCAAAATTGCCTACAGGATGTAGAAACTGAGTACTCACTAAAGTAAACTGAGTTATAAAAAAGATTTGAGTATTTGAAACACGATTAATAAAAACCCAGAAACAGAAGTTGGGGTTCAGCCTACAGGTCAGAAAAGCAAAGCAGCCAGCCACTGGCTCTTATCTTGAGTATTAGTAATTTGGGTCAAAACTAGAACATACAAATTGTTTATAAAGACTTATCTGATAAATAGCTGTAGAAACGCTAAATTCTACATTTTCATGGTAAATCAGATTAGTCACAGAATCTCTGTGCTCTCAAAAAGAGTAAGGGGCTGAGATAAAGAGGTACTAAGGGGACAATTGCCCCATGTAATGCCTTCCCAAGCTGACCAAGGGCTCATAGTTTTTGTGAACCCTTCCTTCCTACAAACTTAGAACACTTCCTCCACTGCATACTCTTCCAACCCAACCTACTCCTCAGTTACATTTGCAATTTCAGATTCTGGAAGATGTCATTTCATTCTCAAATGTGTTTTCCCCCAGTAAGCCTTAAGAAAAAAAGGTGTAATCAACTCTAGTTAGGAGGTTCTGTAGCAGGTTTCTTTACACACAACTCCCCACAAAACCCAATCTTATTAGAACCAATGGCTGGTTCAGTGAAAGGATTACAAAATCACTGCTGGCTTTCAATGTGTCTGCTGATCTGTGTTTTTCATCCTCCAAAGAGGAAGTCTGCAGAGGTAAGGATGACAGGGCAATAAATGGTTATGTGGGAGCTTTTCTGCATAGATTCTTCAGTTATATTTAGTCTTAAAGAGCAATGAATGCATCCTATTTTGGTGTTTTGAGACAGCTCTGACTGTCCTGGACCTTGCTTTGTAGATCAGATTATCCTCAAACTCACAGAGATCAGCCTGCCTCTGCCTCCACCACAGTCCAGTTCAATGAATGGATCTTTAATCTGACCACCACATTAATAAATGATCATGGCTGTTAAACCAGGGTAAATTATAAATTCTTCTAGAGCCTGAGTCATCCTGAAAAATGTCAAGATCGACTTAGGTGTGGGAAGAATAACTCTGTTTCTAAAAAGTTCAAGTGCTCTTAAGAAAAAAATAATTTAAATTTTAGAATTTTAATATTGCATTTGTTCTGACACAAACTTCTGAAGACAGGAAAATGAACTTGAAGGTTATGAATAATCACACGATATATAGAAATAACCTTACTTGAGAGATGCCGTGAGACTGTGTTGATGTCCTTGGGATAAAGTCATAGTTGAATTCAAGATGAGCAATGTTATTTTAGTCCAGTTTTCTAATAATTTAGTACAGAATTAGTTCTGATGATTTCTTCTCACAAATATCCATTTTCATTGAACAGTTCTCCAATGAAATGCAATCATTAATTTATAATTAGACTGTATATATCATAGTTGTCACAATGGAACACTTTGAAAATTATGTGAGATTTTTCTCTGCATCAATATTAAACTAGGACTCTAGTCAAGCTAGTCCAGAACTCTACCTCTGAGCTATATTCCCCAGACAGACGGAGATAGAGACAGAGACCCACATCGGAGCACTTGATTCAGCACCCAAGGTCCAGTTGAAGAGCAGAAGGAAGGAGAGCATGAGCAAGAAAGTAAGGACCTCGAGGGGTTGGTCCACCCACTGAGACAGTGTGTCTGAGCTTATGGAAACTCACCAAATCCAGCAGGGATTAACTGTAGAAGGCCGCAGCCACATCCTCCATCATCAAGATGGCGCTGACATCCGGCTTCACCGCCAGGTGAACGCACATGTGCTCCGTAATTTCCCACTGAGTCCCCGCCTACTCCCGAGGTATCACCTGGGACTGGGAGCAGTTGACCAATCCAAGAGTGACACGTCCGAAGCAGGGTCTGTTTCCTATATAAGGGATGGGTTCCATCATATCTGGGTCTCCGCCATGTGGCTTATGCTCTAGCTCCCAAGAGGATTAAAGCCTTTCTGCAGAAGTATCCTATGTGTACCACGTGGGTCTTGCTGGCGAAACGGTAGCGCGGGACAATTAACAAACATCCCTTGATCCCAGCTTGGGATCAAGCTGGACCCTCTGAATGTGGCTGACAATTGGGGCAGACTGAGAAGCCAATGATAATGGACTGGGATTTGTCTCTATTTCATGTACTGACTTTTTGGGATCCTATTCTATTTGGATGCATACCTTCCTAGGCCTGGATGGAGGGGGGAGGGCCTTGAATTTCCTACAGGGAAGGATACTCTGCCCTCACTTAGGACTGGAGGGGAAGGGGGGAGGGAGGGAGTAGGAGGGAAGTGGGAGGAGGGGAGGAAGTGGAAATTATGATTGGTATTATTTATAAAGTAATAAAAAATTTAAAAATTAAAAAGATAATCTTTTGTTGTTATTTTTATGCTTGAAACAAGATCTCCTTAGTTTTCTCAGCCTGGCCTTGAACTTGCTATGCAGTTCATGTTGTCATTCAACTTGTGATCACTATAGGTATGAGGCACCCTAATCTACTGCTATGGAATAATGAGTGAATCACAAATGTAGCATGTACATCTTCCTTAAGCGGATCACAGTCTGCAGTTATCCTAATACCATTCTGCAAGAAGAATAAATTAATTGGAATTTTATTTGGATGAATAAAGTGCTGATAAATTCAACTATTTTTAATTTCTTCTTTATTATTTGTGCATACATGATTGCATGAATAATCCTACTTGTAAGTACTTTCTACATTGCCAGTAAAATCTTTAGCTTGGCATATGTGGTGATTAACATTGTCAACTTGATAGGACCTAGAATCACCTAGAAGGCAAGCCTCTGAGGATACTCATGAGGAAATACCTAAAGTAGATAAACTTCAGTGAGAAGTATGAAGGTGGGCAAAAGATGAGCTGAGCAGGGGCATTCACCTCCCTCTGCTTCCTGAGTGAAGGTAAAAGATAAACGGTCCTGCTGCCATGTCTCTCCCCTATATCATGGGCCTTACCTTCAAACTGTGAACCAAAATAAAACCTTAATTCTTTGCTTCTTTTGACAGATATTTTGCCACACCAACAAAACAAGTAACTAATGCAGTATGCTATATTAAGTTTGCAGTTTAAATAATTAAAATACACCTTTAGGACTATATAATTATCTTTGATTATCTAAGGAAATTACACATGAAACATGATTTAAAACAATTATAATTTTTCTTGTACCATAACATAATCTAGCTAGATATCTACTTTCTTTACTAGTTTAAGGGAAAGGATATATCTTTACCTTTGTTCATTATTGGCATCTACTTCAGATTTATGTCTCTTGTTTTGTTTTTGTGGGTTTTTTTTATTTTACTCTACCCTCATAAGTATAGCCAAACTCTTACAAATCTGTTGTTGTCACTTCAACTTTTTCCATCCTTTAATATCCTTAGTAACTACAATGTGTTAAGGTAACTGGCAGAATCAAGATACATTTCCAGTCAAAGTTTGAATTTGATGTAAAAGTTAATGATACTTCCTTTAAAAGTCTACAAGAGTTTACTGCTTATGCAATGGGGCTTTCTGTGTATAAAGCATGACACCTTTCAAAACTGATTTGAAGATGGCTCAAAGTGGGATGATTTATTAAAATTCATAGGTGAAGCTGGAATGAAGCTAGATGTGAATGTGCACAGCCTTTTAAAGTTTGACTATCGCACAAATGCTTAAGAGGCGTCACCTTGACTTTCCTGTTCATTTCCTCAAATGTGAAGCCAAAGTGGAGGAGGTACAGTATAGTACAAAAGTTGCTACCAATCAAATGTTCAAATAAAAAATCTTCCCTATAAAAATGTTGTCATTCCTCATGCTGTGTCTTGATGGCACCAGTGTCTTTCCCATCTTAGGTACAGGAAAAAAAGAAAGGAAGGAAAGGAAAGGGAATTTGCATGCATGAGGGAATAGGTCTACTTCTTTTAGCCTTCTAATGGAATTATAGGTGACAATTTCAGGGAGTCTATTCCAAATAAAAACCTCCTTATAAGCTAGGGTAGTAAAGAGAAATGGAGTTCTATAACCCGCAATTATTCCCATTTAAGGGTATATGATCTATGATAATTTTTTTGAGGGGGGCCAGGGTGTTGTGATTAAATAACTGGAAAAAAAACACTCAAAGAAGAATTGATTTTGGCTTACAAATCCGAGTACAGTTCATCCCAGTGGGGAGGTCATGGCTTCATGTCCCTGAAGCAGCTGGTCACATGACATCTTCGATCAGACAGTATTCCTCTCACTTTCTCCTGCTTCTCAGTCTAGGATTCCAGAGAACAAATGATGCCACCCATTTAGAGTGTGTTTTCCCACCTCCGTTAACACAATCTATGGAATCCCTCACCCACAGGTTTAGAAGCTAGTGCAGTACAGTTAATTTTCACAGAAGTCCCCTGTGGCTTTTCTCTTATGTGATTATAAGTTGGTCTTTGAAGTTGGCCATTGATGTTAACCAATGTATCTATATAATAGACCCAAACTCTTAAAAATTCTATTGCCTCCCAATGAGGCCAGGCTAGAAAATAAAACACACTAGCCTGTAGGCAGTGTTTGGTATCTGTGTTGACTTGAATAAGAATGTCTCTCATAGTCTTGGGTATTAGAACACATCGTACCCAGTTGATGGCACTGTTTAGGGAGTTTTATCATGATTACCTAGCTGCAGGAAGTACAATACTGGGGAAGACTTTTGAAGGTTCATAGCTTCACTCCACTTCTAGTTCATTCTCTACTTTACTTGTGGTTGAAAATGTGATCTCACCTTCCTGCTTGCAGTACAAATGCCTTGACTTCCCTGACATCCATTATGGCAAATACACTTCTATAAATTGCCTTGGTAATTGTCTTATAACACAACAACAGAAAAAGTAACTAACATGAAATCTAAACCATAGTACATAATTATTTTCTAGTAGGGCTCTAAACATGCTGGGATAATGATAATGTCTATTTCCTAGACAGTGTTTTTCCTATACAGACATTCTTAATTGAATGAGTTGTGCACACTAAAATACATGATCTTGAAACTCTGTAATAGAAGTTATTTAAACTAAGTGCTAATCCATATTCATTACTAACTTGTTTCCATATTCATTACTAATGAAGCAATGTGTAGCCCTCTTGTATATTTTCCCTGCTGAGAATATAAAATGGCTACCTTTCTTCTCATTTTCTGTGTGACAAACTACTTCCAGGTATAAACTTTGCAATATAAGGTTGTCACTCAGTAAAAATATCCTACAAGCACTCCAGGTTTTGCATATTAAAGGAAGTGAATTTTTAATTGTGCAGTTATGCCAATGTATTTTCTCATTTCCTATTGTTGTAAAATCTACAACATAATTTACCAGTTTTATCATGGAAGAAGTTAGTCTTCTCATTACCTGGATTATTCTAATTTTTATTTATTTATTTACTTAGTTAGTTATTGTTTTTATGGAGTTATATATATTTTTCCTTAAAAGTACAATTCAGTGTCATTAGGCATGAAGACTTTCATGTGCAATTCCCACTGTCATACATTTTCAAAACTTTTTCCTCAATCCACACTCAAACTTCTTTTTAATAAAAAAAAAAACACTATTTATTCCATTTTCCTATCCCATGTGTAAATGGTATGATTCTTTCTTCCCCTAGTTTTGATAACTATATAGATGTAACGAGGCTGTATTTGTCATTTCAGTTGTCTGACTTCATTAAACAAAATGTCCTGAAGATTTCTTTTCCTTTAGGTACAGCTTTTGATCAGAGTATACACAAAAAAGGCAATAAATTAATAACAAAATGAAATAAATGAACTTGGAATTTCTTCAACTGTCTAGCAAATCTAAGAAGATTAAAGAACAGTGTTTAGAAGGCTGTGCATGATGTGCAAAAACAGGATCTAAGGATAGATCTTTACAGGCTGAGTGTGCCAACGTCTCTCACTATATAAAGGCTGGCTGTGGATCTCTGTATTTGTTTGCATCTGCTGCAGAAGGAAGCCTCAGTGCCTAAACAAGGCACTGATATCATAGCAGAATGTCACTAGTCATTTTATTCCTATTGTTTTATTTGTTTGTTATTTTTTTAGAATAGTAGTATTTGGTTTTATATTTGGTGCCTGTGTTATCTAGGTTCAGGTTCTTGATCACTTAAATTGGTTGTATTATGGGTTCCTTATACAGAAGACCTTAAGTCAAATCAGATATTGGTTGGTTACTCCCACAAGCTTTGTCCCACCGTTACTTTAGCATATATTGCAAGCAAGATACATTGTAGATCAAATAATTTCTGTTTAGGTCTGTGTTTACATCTCTTTTGGTAGCATGCAGAGTACATTCCTGTACCAAAAAACTGTAGAATATATGGATAATAGCTCCATGGAGGCACCAGTTTGACTTCTTCACTTTCAATGAATTATGTAGACATTGTCTTCAGCAATGGGATCTTGTTATCAGTTTGTGGAGAGTAACCTATAGTTTGGGCAACAGTATGGGTTTTTTTCTGAATTGCCATGGGATCCCTTTGGTAAACAACTGAAATAGATGCAACTCAGTCCTGGTACTGGAAGCTTAATTTGGTGGCAAGAGATATCTAGTTGTGGCTCTGTAGCCCTTACTATTTGGCAGTTTTATTTAGAACATGCTCATATATGTATAGATTTTGGGAAGCTTCTACCATATTAGGTTTCCGTACTACCCCTGAAATGACCCTTAATTTTATCTGTCTCTTGACATATTCCCTTCTTTCTTCCCTTCTTCCCTCCTGACTTGATCCTGCTATTCTACACCCACCCATCCATAACTATCAGTTATTTCCCATTTCTACAGAGATCTGTCTCCCCTAGCTCTTTACTGTGTTTGTATGGACTGTCATTTGGTTATCATTGACTTAGCTAATATCCACATGTATGATAATAAATTTCATATTTCTTTTTCTGGATCTGGGATATCTCACTCAGGATGTTTCCACTTCTAATCATTTACTTGTGGATTTCATGATTTTATTCTTTTAACAGCTGAGCAATACTTCATTGTGTAAGTGTACCACATTTTTTCATCCATTATTCTATTGAGGGACAACAGGGCAATTTTCAATCTTTGACCATCAAGAATAGAGGAGCAATTAACATGACTAAGTAAGTGTCTTCATGGAAGGATGAAGTGTCCTTTCGGTATAAGCCCAAGAGTGGTATAGTTGAATCTTGAGACAAACCAATTCCCATCTTCCTGAGGAACTGCCACAGCTATTTCCACAGCGACTGTACCATTTTTCACTCCGACCAGCAATGGACAAGTGTTCCCCTACTCTGTATCCTTGCCAGCATCACCACACTGCTCTCTTGGTGGTACCGATGCATGAATATAAATTTATTTGCATAGATTGTAATCTGCAGAGAACACAAAAAGTGAAGGACAGCTTTTCTTGGATATGATATTTTTTTCTTTTCATAACAACTTTACATTAAGGCTCAAAATATTGAATGTGAGTCTTCTGAGAGGTAGGAAAAATATATCAGAGGGATTTGTCCTAGTTACATTTAACTTTTGTTAGCACTAAGCTTACTTACCAAGTCAAGTTCACCTGATATCGTGAGAAATGGAAACAGGTTCGGGTAGGAGGGGACATAGCAAGACTGAGGCTATGACAATTTTACTGAAAGCAATCAGATTTTTTATACCTTTATCAGAAACATAATGGAAATTTCCAGAATCAATAAAGCTGTAGTTGTCAAGATACAATGAAGTTTGCAAGTTATACAGGACATGCAAGATTAATATCTAAGATCAATTATTCTGCCAAGCTTCCATGCTTCCTTGACTACTAAGGGACATGCAGAGAAACACAAAGTGACCCTGAATGCTTCACTGCCTAATGGAGTGAACCAGTCTCTCACAAACTAGAAAGCACAGTTCCCAGGAGCCATGGATGCTAACCTGAGAACTCTATGACAAGGTACAGAAGAGAGTTCCTTAATGTGGAAAATAAATGGAATCGAGAACCTGTGGTTCCAGTATGACACATGTCCTTTGGATATGCAACACCCTCCAAAAGTGTTGGGTATTAAAAGCTGAGATATCATCTAGTAGGTCTGTTTTGTGAAATTCTAGAAGCGAAGAAGAACCTAACTGCAAAAGTGTGTCACTGGAAGTGTGTCCTTAAGACTGTCTGTCCTCCCTTTCTCCTCCTTCTTCTTCTTCCTCCTCCCTTCTCTTTGCTGCCAAGCAATTAGATGTTGCCACATGCTCATTCCAGCATGAGGTTCTGCCTCACCATAAGTCTAGGAATCAATGGTGTCAAAAGCTATGGCCTGAAATTTCTGAATCATGAATATGGGAATAAACGTTTGCACCCTTAAGCTGTTGATGTGGAGTACTTTCCTCACTGTGATAAACTGTTATCTAGTAACTACTAAACAAGAGAGTCATGACTATGGCTGGACAGTGGTTCTGTGGGAGTCAAAGGCTTAGCCAAGCATCTATCCCCGAACATTGTAAGGCAGGAAATACTTATTAGATTCATTGTTTTCAGAAATAGGAAAGAGGTGGAGGGTTTCTTAACCATGACTACCTCAATATCATCACACACAGGTAACATACCTCAAAGATGAGGAGTTTGCAGTACAGCCAACTGAGAAGACAGCTGTGAAAAATAAAAGCATTGTGTTGAAATAAAAAAGGTTCAAACGGTACCCATTAATACAAGCAGCATGCCTCTTTCTATTTTATCTCAATTTCCTCAATAAAAACATCTTTTTGTAATTAAAAAACATCTGTAATTAATAGTTCACAGATTTTATGTTTCTAGTCAGTTTATACTAAGTTCTTAATTAAAATTTTATTACATACCAAATTTCTGAGCATACAAAGACAAAAAGAATATGCACAGTTCCTCTTTAAGATTTCATGTGATAATGGACAACTATGCTAATAACACCTTAACCTGTTCCTTTAGTTTTGGGAGAGGATATGGTTTGCAAGTCACTACTTTAACAGAATACACCTGGCTTTTCCAAGGTGCCATCATAAAAAAGTTATTGAATGAAATATATGGAACTAACTGTGCATACACTTAGTTATTTCTCATAGGAAAAGGGAAGCATCAACACAGAATGGAAATTTGTCGTCATGTACATTAGGCTTCTATTCACAAGTGTACTGAAGACGTCCTACTTACATGTAAATATTCCCACTCCCTGCCTTTGCTAAGTGTGATGCTATGTGGGCTGATGTGACAAAATATAATATGGGAGAAGTGGGAATTAACATCTGTACTATAATTAACTACAATGAAGAGTTTAATTTTTCTCTTGGTTAGTTGTGAGTCATCTATTTGTCATAACGCATTGCAACTGTTTTCTTGGTGAATTCTTTTGTATAAGTGTACCAATGCTAGGACAAGAAGAGAGTATTTTTCTCCATTAATTATCTTGGATAAAGGATACCCGAATCATTTTCATTTGACATTTTGTATTTTTCTTTTTTTTTAAGTAATTTTATTAAATTATAAAAAGTTTCCATTTACGCCCCTCCTCCCAACGCCCTCCCACTCCCCCCCTCCCTCTCCTCCTCCCTCTTTGTCCCCAAGGGCAGTCAGGGTCTCCTGCCCTGTGGGAAGTCCAAGTTCCTCCCCCCTCCCTCCAGGTCCAGGAAGGTGAGCATCCAAACAGACTGGATCCCAAAAATCCAGTATATGCAGAGGAAACCAGTCCCAGTGTCATTGTCAATGGCTTCTCAGAAAGACTGCAGGCCAGCCACATTCAGAAAATCCGGCCACATTCAGAGAATCTGGTTGGATCACATGCTCGTTCAGTCACGGTCCATCAGGCCTTGGTAAACTATAGGGAGCAACAATGGGACTAACCTCTTCACATCATGAAGTTGTCTAAATGTACTGCTAGAACTTTCTGTATTGTGTTCGGAGAAGTTAAAATAAATCAGTCAAAATGCCTGACGAAAACAAGAGAAAGATAATGAGGGTTTATGGAGGTTGCTTGGTAAGAGCACTTGCCACACAAATATTAGCACCTGGGTAAGACCCCTCAGCACTCACATAATAGGCACGGTGAGGTCAATCCACTCCTGCAACCGTAGGTCTGCAGAGCATGCATGGGGCAGAGCCAGAAGGCTCCTGAGGCTGGAGAGCTGCCAGCCTAGATTCACCCAGAGACCCTGCCTTAAGGGAACACAGAGTGACAGAGCGGGACCACCATTGTCCTCCTTTGGGCCTTCGTGTGTACACATAGGGGCCGCACATACCATGTGATACACACACACATACACACTATACACACACAACCAAACACACATGTAATACACACAATCAAATAAAAAGGAAGTCAGCATGAGGCTACAACCAGGAATTAGCCTAAACCTATTAATATGGTTTCACAAATAGACTCACTAGTTCAAAGACACACTTGTGATTGACAAAATAACTCAGATATCAACACAATGACTGAGCCGACAGTCTATTCAGGGGAAACTAAAGACTTTCTCGTGGAAATGTTCTATTGTGTCCCCAGAACTTGGAAGTACCTCCTGTGATAAAGTCCAGCAAGTGTGAGTATAATCTCAGGCTAGTGCTGAGGTTGAAGAATTGCAACACAGCCTTGTTTGAGCTCCCACGTCACTCTAAAGGAAGTGCGCTAGCCACACTCCATCAAGCAAACCAGAATGCTACTGGCTTTTGGGGTTGAATGCACTGTGGCTCTTTTGTGAACTGTCACCATAGTGAGGGAATCCTCTGCAGACAGAAGCTTGCTTTATGTTAAACCCCACCATAGAGTTAATATGGTTTTACCATAGTTCAATAAAAACCTCTCCCTAGAGGCCCTAGTCAGCAACAGATATGGCTGTATAGAGCTCAGCTCTGATCCCTGAAGCTAGAATCCTAAAGCTTGACTGACTATTCATATTGCTCAGTATTTTTAGGAACTAATGATCTCAGGGTGTCTTCTGCTCTAAGGGGGTAAAGCGACTCTGAAACCCACCTAGATTCGTTCTGAATGTCTTAGTCTAGCTAAGAAATTCTATTACATTTTTTTTGTCCATTTATAGACATGTGTGAGATCATTTTATTTAAAAATAAAGCCACATATATAAAGAACTTAGAATGGATTACATTATTAAATGTAGGAGTAAAACTACAGATAGTTTACAAAAAAGATACAGGAGAAAATATTTGGAAATTAGTGCAAAGCTAAAGTTAGCACACACATACATACATACATACACACACATGTGCACACACACACACACACACACACACACCAACTCACCTGCTCTGTCCTAGGCAGATGTGAGCAGCTATTGCACAACTCTGCCGAGATATGCCTTCAGTAAGCAGAAGTGTTTGTGTTCACAAAAACCAGAGCACAGAGAGACCGACTCTGACATGGAGGAAAGTGCTTCATGTTAGGTGTCTAGTTGAGCCCATATGTGTGACAGGACTCAGGCATCTTCTGTACCTTTTGCTTTAGCCACAGCTGCCAGAGCTTGCTCGGCCTCAACCCAGGCCTGTCACAATATCCTCTGGAGCAATGTGGCAATCAAAGCAGGCTGCCCTGCCTATGGGCACTCAATCAAATAAGTACGGACAGGAGTCTTTGGGGATGAGGAAACAATGGAGCTAAAGCAGGCTAGAGGCCCACCCAGCCTCACCTTAGTGCCTAGGGAGGACCATCCTGTGCACTTTATTGAGTTCTCCCACTTCAGGAAGAACATTTCCTTGGGGTAAGCAGGCTGGCCTTTGCAGCCCTAGCTTGGACTGCTTCCGGGCATAGCAGTAAGTTTCAGGCTGGATTCAGTCTGCAGGCCAGGGGATATCCTTGTTCCCAAAACTGTGGCCAAGACCTGAGTATCCTGGAAGGTTCAGAAACAGTCTTGAACAATAACTTCATGACACCTTGTGGAGGCAGCAGCAGACTGAAGGGTGAAGTCTCAAGGCAGTAAGTCAGGTGACCCGTTCTTAGAAGAATCTACAGGAGGCTCTGCCATTTGTTTGTACCTCTGTATGTAGGGACATTCTGGTAATTAACAAGCAGAAGCACACAACCCTTCTCAGTAGTCTAGTAAATATATGTGCACCAATCCCAAATGTTATCTGTTTTCAACAGATGTGGTCAGGTAAATATTAGTGTTGTAGCTTTTTGCAATTAAAAAATGCCTCAAACCTACTCAAAGAACTAGAGGCAACTGAGGAAAGTTGGGGATGGAGAGGTTGTCTTCCCCAGAGAAGAGCACACCAGCTGTTTAAGCAGTGCCAAGCGGTCAGCCCGGAAAACATACATACAAGTAACATTGTATGGAAAGATCAGTTTCTATTCAGAAAGATATATTTATATGAATACAATAACAATTCATGAAAAATGAAGCCATGAATTTGAAGGAGAGCATGGAAAGGCATATGGGAGAATTTGGAGGGAGGAAAGGGAAAGGATAAATGTTGTAATTATAATCTCAAAAAATAAAAAAAATAAAATGCGGTATGATTTTGCTAAGCATTCTTAACTGAAGCTTGTTGTCATTTACACATGGTAAATGAACACTTATGAAGTTCTAACCATCCCTAACCATTCCTGTAAAGGTCAGGGCTAGACTGAGACTCTTCTTCCTCCTATTAGTATTAGTGTTCAGGCACGGGATGGTAGCCACTGCTAGTCTTGGGAACTAATATAGCCAAGAAGTGCAGGGACAACATCAGGACCCCATGTTCCCTAAAGGACCCCTGGTCCCTGGCCAAAGCCCATTTTCTGAGGACAGTAGTCACAGTGTGTAATTGAAATATGTTTCAAAAGCACCATGGGCAGAAATGAGTAGTCATCTCTTGTTACCTGTGGATGCAGCCACTATCTCTACAGTCACTCCAACCTAGATTGCCAGGGTCCAGTCTCATCTGGTCACTGGAGGATTTAAACATCAAATAAACATCTCCATACGGTAGTAACTGACCTTTATGATTTATTGTGGTTGTGGAGTTGGCTTCATTGTGTGCTTAGATCACCCTTTTCTTGATGTGCATGAAGTGGTTTGTTCTTGGAGCACTTTTTGCCACCCATGATAGCGAGTCAGCATTGGAAACACGGATGACTAGCCTTTCCCACCCCTGCTCTGCAAAAACAGGAGCTCAACTGGACATGACTAATAATAGCACAAGCACTGAGAATGGTTTTCTGTGTCCTGCTCCTCTCAAGGAGGAAGGAAAAATGCCTGACTTGCGAAGAGACTAGGTTATAAGTAGCACTGGAGCATCCTAATTTCTGGAGGTCACACCAAATGATGCTACTT
The DNA here is from genome assembly GCF_982192425.1 of Myodes glareolus. Classification (NCBI taxonomy): domain Eukaryota; kingdom Metazoa; phylum Chordata; class Mammalia; order Rodentia; family Cricetidae; genus Myodes; species Myodes glareolus. Next base: position 51,581,992 of record NC_142041.1, on the reverse strand, counting down.
TGAAACTGATGGCTACTGTTGGGGCAGAGCTATGCAAGGCCCTGGGGTCACAATACCTGCCTATCAGGCACAGTCTTGAAGCTTTGTTTCCTGGTATAGTTGTGATGCTCAGTTTTGTGAATTTCTTGCATTGTGGACCTGGCTCTCCCAGAAATCTGCTTTTGTGCTAATGAACAGAAATCTCCCCCCATACTAAATGTCTTATAGGTCAGAGAAGTGCTGAGGGTCCCGTATTCCTATCACAGGCCTGGGAAGACATACGTGCTCATCAGAGTTTCCATCTGGATGCGTCCTTTGGAAACATCTCCCAAGTCATCCACACTCCTATTCTGACATAAATTTGAGAGTGCTTTTACCCTTGAAAACAAAAATATCTTTTTCATTTTATATGTTGGCAGCCCTAGAGATGATTGGTGAATGGTTGTTAGGGCTTACTTGATTAGGATTCCAAACACTTTAGACACACCTTCTCTGAAGTCCTAAACACAGATTCTTTGGTCTGATAGCCAAGACTTCATTAATTCAATGTGCGATAACAACTCTTACCTTTTGCATGTAAATATGGCACAAAGACCTGGACCTCATACAATAAAGTAGAAATCCCAATCATTTATCAATTATGATTTAGCTAATACATTCATGAAACAATATTTACCCATGTGCAATTGAGGATAATGACCACAGAGGACCATGAATAAAAGATGAGCACATGTAGGCATGGATATGATCATTCTCAGCTGACGGAAACATATTGACCAAATGACCACTCAGATACAGCAATTCCAAAAAGCCATGAGAATAAGAGATGGCCTTGGGAAAATACAACTACAGCAGTGATGAATGACCCTAGCAAGGGGCATAAGAGCTCTGATGCTGTGAAGAATATGAGGTTATTTGGTGAGGTAGAGAGAGCAGAAGCTGCGTTCATAAGAACCAATGATCACAAGAAGACTATTAAGTGTTTGGGGTGGGGAGGATGAAAGGGGAGCTACAAGACTATGGAATGAAGAACCTGAGGGTGTAGACATGAGATGTATTTAGAGAAGAAACAATAATGCTGGTTCTATGATGAACCTTGGTCTTTATACCCAGGATAAGAGGACACCTGGAAACTTGAAGTAAACTAAGAGATTATTTGTGTTCAGAAAGAAGCCAGGAATGATGGTACACACCTTTAATCACAGAACTAGTGATGCAGAGGCTGTCATATCTTTGAATTCAAGGCCAGCCTGGTCTATAGATTTCCTGTACAGTAACGGCTACATAGAAAACCTTGTCTGGGAAAAAAAATATCATTCTGTTAGGTTATCATTATTGTCAAAGATGACAAAAATTATTAATGAGTATGAGGCAATATTATACAAGCCACATATTTCTGAATTGTATCAGCAGCCAGCCTCTTAAGCCCCAATAACAACAGAGGTGCTAAAAGCTTCTTCAGACTGGTTGTCTCTGGAGCTCAGGCTATGCTGATGTTGTGGTGCCCGTTTGTAATTATGGAGATCGCCTGAGAAGAGGTGTCAGTTCCAAGCTAGTGACAGAGCTGTAGATGTGACTTTAGTCCTGCTACCCCAGAAATAGAATGTTAATGAACTTCCCCCTCAGTTTACCTTAGGGGATGAAAGATGTTTGGAAAATAAATGTGGGTGATCTTCAGAATTTGAAAGAACTCTGAGACTCCCTTCCATTATTGCTATGTGACCTGTGCTCAATTATTCCCCTGCCTCCACACCGGTCCAGATAGATAGTTTATGTTGGGGCACCAGACCCCAACAAATAGGTCATGGAAGTGATCATAATGGTAGATGAAGGAGAATAAAGAGATTTAGAGAGAGAGGAATAGTCATAGAAACTAGGCTATGGTAAAAGTAGGGGTATTGGACAGCCCAAAGTCTAATAAGACTATGGAAACATTTTCGAAATGGGCTGACTCCTGAACTAGCACCTAAGTAAAAATGGGTGCATTAGGCAGAAGGGGAGAAGGAGAGTATTCTAAATAGAATAGTTTGAATTGTAGGCCTAGCATACAATGGCCTGAAGGATGCTGAATCAGGAATAAATATGAATGCAGAAAGGATCTTCAGCTCATGCCAGAAACAGTAGAAGAACAGAGAGCAGTAAGCAAGAAGTAATGCTCAGATTCCATTCCTAAGAGGGAGAAGAGCAAGGACCTTATGCAGAAAACAGTAAGCCTGCAGGAAGCTGGGAGAAAGTTGTGGAAACTCACTGAAACAACCAGAATCAGAGGGAAATACTGGGCAAGTATCAACAAATGTCAAATGTTTTTTCAGAATGTAATAGGAAGAATCAATGTCATAAAATGCCACAGAGCTGAAGTAGCAGCAAGCAGGCATGTGTCCACAGAATTGAACGATAAGGTCCACCCCAAGACCTTCTTCCAACGATTCTGCCCAGTGTACCTCAAAACCTTTAAGGACCAGTGGTTAGGTCAACTATTGGTTGCTGCCCTACACACTGCTGAGATATTTTATTTTTCCTAACACACTACCACTTTTTGTTGGGCAAACAGCATTCCTCATTCAGGGTTGGGAAACACTTGGCTTTTCCACTGTTTTTTTTTTCCAATCTAGGAACATGTGCAATTCAGTTCTGAAATAAGTTCAAGGACAAAAGTCAGCATGGGAAAGGTGCAAGATTGGAAAGGTGAGATTTTCCCAGGTCTGTGACAATGCCTGAGTGACTTGTTCTGAGTCACACTGTCTTCAGATTTCCAGAAAATATACTATAAAGATGCTGCTTATGCCACAGTAAGGTTTCCTGTTCCTTGTAGCTGTGCATTTGGAGCTCATCTTCTGTCTATTTGTGTTCTCTCCATAACATCCAGTTATCTAGTGCCCACGTGTCCATGGGTGCACACAGCCCAGTGTACGTGTGGAACTCAGAGAACAACTCACTCTGGGAATAGATTTTTTTTCCTTCTTATTAAAATTGGGAGTCTCAACCTATGCCCTCAACTCAGGTTCAGTCACTCGTCCTCAATTAATTAGAAGAGTCAAATTAAAAGTGGAAATCAGAAAAGAATATTTATTTAGTGTGGCCACATTGAGGAGAGGGAGAAAGGGAACCAGCCACTTTTCCTTATCCCAGACAGAAATTCCTGGGGAAAAATCTCCATTTATCTAGGGTCCATTATTTAATAGTCTGATCGCCAGATTGAGAGACACAAATGTCAATTTTTTGTTTGTTTGCTTGTGGGATTTTGTTTTTTCATGTTTTATCTTCTTCTCTTGTCTTGTTTTGTTTTGTTTTTTGTTTTATTGAGGTTGGGTTTCTCTGTGTAGCCCTGACTGTCCTAGAATACACTCTGTAGACCAGGATAGCTTCCGGTTCTGGAAGTGAAGGTATGCACCACCACACCCAGCTCTCAAGTGTCTATTTAGAATATCATCATTTCTGTAAATCCTGTTATATTTCCACCATGTGGGATGTGAGGGATTGAACTCAGATCAACAGGCTTGTGGCAAGCACCTAACCCTCTGAGTCTTCTGCTGGTCCTAGAAATTCCCTGTTAGTCACATTGTTTTGCCTGTTCAAACATTCTTTCCTTTCATCTTCACAAACTTAGATTTAAAAACATATTCATGAATCTACATGTGGCAATATAATTTTATGACAATTACGTTCTTATCAAAACAATTTAGATGGTGGCACCAGCTCAAAGTACATGACCCATTTTTCCTATTCAGGTGAGGTAGTACAGCAACCTGGTTATTACATTATGTCACTGTTTCATTGATTCTTAAGAACCTGAACTATAAAGTGTCAGTCACTGCTGGATTTCACTGAAGTTCTGTATATAAAAATATTGACATGCAAGATTATTTTTGTCCAGTGAGAAATGCTCAATACAGACAAAAAAAGGAAAGGAACATATGGAAGGCCACAGTAACAAAAGTATCAGAGAAAAGGTAAAGAAGTGAGGGCCACGGATCTAGATTACACTCTTCCTAGTCAGATGTGCAGTGGGCCTTTTCTTTTTTCTTTTCAGTGCAGTGAAGCAATCCTGAGGCATTGATTATTAAGATGCAAATCAATAAAAAGGCATTCCTCAGAGTTATGAAATTTGAAACCTGTGGCAAAGTCTCCTGTCTTCCCACTCCATTCCATTTCCAACTGCATTTAATTGATCCTTTATTCTCTACATGCAAACTTTTCAAGGACTTGTGTGACCTTGAACAAAACACTTATTCTTATCTTTGACTGTTTTCTGTTATTAGCAGTCAAACATTCATCTAGATACCACTAAAACATCTCTTAGAGTTTTGGGAGCCCTCTACTCAGGTACAGCTCAGTTCTTGAATTTGTTCAGCAGAAAAGGCTTTTGGATTGAGTCAGAGTAAGCAAACTTAGTGAAGTTATTGCTTAAATACAAAGACAAGATTCATTTGAAGAGAGTCGATTGCAAGTCTTAGAGGAATTCACCCAAGTGCTTCAGCAATATACCTGGAGTTCTTATGTAACAGGACTGAAAAGAAGCAGACACAATGTCGGTGTGGAAGAATTGTCTGTATTCTGTCAATCATATTTTAAATAAATGCTGATTGACCAGGCAAGAAGTATAGGTGGGAAAACCAGACAGGAAGTAGAGGTGGAGCAAAGAGAACTGGAGCTCCCTCTGCCATTCCTGCCCAGACCACTGAAGAAGCAACATGTGAGTTGACAGCTGGAAAAGGTACCAAGCCATATGGCTAACACAGACAAGAATTATGGGTTACCGTGAGATGTAAGAATTAGTCAGTTAAGAAGGCTGAGCTAATGGGCCAATCAGTTTATAATCTTATGGAGTCCTGTGGGTGATTTTTTGGGGGGCTTGCCGGTTGTGGGGTACTGGACAGGACAGATACCCTAACAAGCCGACCTTCATGTTACACAGTGTCTTAGTCTGTTAGACTATTGAAACAATGAACCCCAAATAGATGGAAATGTCCTCATGATTTTTATGCTGGGAGAAGGAAAAGGTGAAAATGAGAGGGAGCCTTGTCTTCCTGAAGGATATTTCGTACAGTTCTAATAATGTGTCAATTCACATTATAGGATGAGACTGAAATTCAGATACTGATGGGGCAATGGGATGTGGGACCAAATCTTATGATAAAGCTTAGATATGTATATCCTTGGCCCTCTACTCAAACTTTAATCTCATTTCTTCACCTCAAAAATGAACTCAGGGAATTCACTGGGTCTCTTCACCCTTCTCAATAAGGATATAATGAATAAATCATCTTTTTCTGCTTTCTGCTTTTAATTTGACTTTTTTGATTGGCATATTGAGAGTAGATGACTGGACCTGAATTGGGACACAGGTTGTGACCTCTCAATTCAATAACACCCGGTCTGTCACTTAGTTCAGATAATAAGGAAAGTATATGGTACTATATGCTTTTATCTTATTCACAGAATTTTATCATTGAGAGTAGATTTTCAAGATATATAAGCAAATTTGCAGCTGGAAAAGGGAGTGTAAGTGGGACTATGTGACCTCTCAATTCAATAACACCCGGTCTGTCACTTAGTTCAGATAATAAGGAAAGTATATGGTACTATAGGTTTTTATCTTATTCACAGAATTTTATCGTTGACAGTAGATTTTCAAGATATATAAGCAAATTTGCAGCTGGAAAAGGGAGTGTAAGTGGGACTAAACTGCTAATAAAAATGTTTTTACTTACGCATAAATGACAAACGATGTTGTGTGGCTATTCCTTGGGAGATACAAGTCAACATCTACTCATATGGAACTGTTGATTGATCAAAGAGACAATTACTCTGACTGAACTGTTGCATGTATTGGTTTTCTTTACAGGAGCATTAAAGAGGGCCTACTTACAAGAGAAATGTTGACTCAAAGGTGGCTGCATCACCGAAAAGCCAAGTGCAGTCTGAGGGATGATCATCTCTAGAGCTCTCTCTCCAACCTACAGGTAGCTCTACCAAAGACAGTCCTCTGCTAAGCAATTGATTGCTGCTTTTTATCCTTGGTGGGTTAGTTAGATTTTTGTCTACTTGTCACAAATTTCAGGCATCTGGGAAGAGAGATCCTCAGTTGAAGAGTTTCATCCATTGTATCTGCCATGGGCAAATCTATAGGACAGTTTGATGATTGATGATTGATGTGGATGGAGCAGTCATATTGTAGAAGATGCCATCCAGGTAGAGTAGATGCTAGGGTCCAATCCATCAGAGCAGGCTGAGCAAGCTATGGGGAAAAGGCTAATAAGCAATGTTCCTCCATGTCTTCTGCTTCAGTTCCTGACTCTAGGTTCTTGCTTTGAGTTCCTGCTCTGACTTCCTTTCAGGGTGGAACAAACCCTTCCCTACCCGACTTAGTTTTGCTCAATGGGTGTTTTATCATGACAATAGAAAGCAAACTAGAACACTTGGGTAGGAACTTGTGACTCTCATAACTATTAACACTTACAGAGTCTTCTTAACTGCTGTGAGTTTTCGAAGTTTATGAACTTAGTGTCTCCATCCAAATGGAATTTTTAATTTCAGAGAAAATATTCACACAAGGAAGTGGGGCTGAAGGCATAGTTCAATAACCATTTTTCTTTTCTAATTGACTGAAAAGTTATAAACTTTCTGATGCTCAAAGGTGATAGTCTTAGTCAATGTTCTATGGCTGTGAAGTGATGCCGTGACCACGTCAACTCATATAAAAGAAAGCATTTAATTGGGGCTTGCTTAAATTCAGAGGTTTAGTCTATTATCATCATGATAGGGATCATGGTGGCACACAGGCAGAAATGATATTGAAAAGATAGCTGAGAGTTCTATATCCCGATCCCCAGGCAAGAGGAAGAGAAAGAGACACTGAGCCTGGCTTGAACTTCTGAAAACTCAAAGTCTACCCTCAAAAACACACTTCCTCCAACAAGGCCACAGCCCCTAATCCTAAATAGTACCACTCCCTAATGACCAGTTCAACTCTATAAGCCTATGGGAACTTTTCTTATCCAATCTACCACATTCTACTCCCTGACCCCAATAGAGTTGCAGCCATATCATAATGCAGTATGCATTCAGTCTGACTTCAAAAGTCCCAGTATTGGTTTAAAAAAAATGGCTCCCATAAGGAATGCTACTACTAGGAGGTATGGCTTTGTTGTATTTAGATATGGCTAAAGGAAGTGTGTCACTATAGGGGTGGAGGTTGAGATCTCCTTTGCTCAAGCTATGCTCATTTTGACACAAAGTTGCTTCTTCCACCTGTGATTGAGATGTAGAACTCTCAGTTCCACCTCCAGAACAATGTCTTCTTGTATGCTACCCATTATGAAATAATAAACTACACTTCTGAAACTGGCTAGCCCTAATTAATTATTTTCTTTATAAAAGTTTTGGTCATAGTCACAGCAATAGAAACTCAAACCAATAGAGAAGTTGGTATTAAGGGCTGGGATATTGCTGTTATGGGCCTGACCACGCTTTTATTTGGAGGAATATGAACTCAAGGAGTTTGAGTTAGGAAAGTAGTAGAGAGCTTCAAATGCTGCTGAATGGGCCATACTAGTAGGAGCATAAAAGACAGTATTGATGAGGGTGATTTGAATTGTGGGGACCTGGATCAAGAGGTTTCGGAGAAGAATTTTATTATTTTGTCTAGAGATCATTCTTATGATATTTTGGTGAAGAATGTGACTGCTTTTTGTCCTTGTGTGAAGAGACTGCCTGAGGCTAAAGTGAAGAGAGTTGGATTAATTCTGTTGGCAGAGGAAATCTCAAAACTGTAGTATAGACTCTGTTGTATGATTATTACTGTTAACTCTAATGAAGATTTGTAATGAAAAGGAGCAAACTGAGTGAGGGAAAATGCAAAATGTACAATTTGAGAAGTACCAGGAATTGGAATGGAACTAAGTCCTTGTTCAAAGAAATAAACAAATTAAGAAATGGAATTAAAAGAGTGGTGAACTCAGTTCAAGATTGCATCCAGCTAAATTTCTAATTTATGAAAAGGAATTAAAGAAAATCTTAGAGTCAGGTGTGGTGGTACATGCCTTTAATCCCAGTACTCCAGAGTCAATAGAAGGCAGATCTCTGAGTTTGAGGTCAACCTGGTCTACAGATCCAGTTTCAGGACAACCAAGCTTCAGCAGTGAGGGAAACCACTCCAAAGAGAAAGCTGGTAAAGATGCAATCGAATAAGGGGGCCATGTTCCAGTCCCAGCAAGAAGCAGAACTTAGCAGCTTTCAGTCATCTGGTTCTGATTTTAGAGTCAAGGATAGAAAAGGGAAGTTATGACATCTTCTTCCATGGCTATGGAAAACTACTAATGCCAGTCATGTGTCATGTCAGGAGTGTCCCTGAATAGGGGCCTAGAGAGGCCACTGAGTGAGGCTATAAAGGTTAAGTCTGGATTGCCTTGGAGAACCCAAGATGTTGGAGATGCCAGAGTCATGGTATACTTGCCAAGGACAGCTGTTAACAGGAAGTGGAAATAGCCCAAGAGAGAAAAGTCAACTTACAGTCAACTAATCTGAAAGGAGTTGGAGATCTGAAGAGTGTTTTGATATCAGTCACTGAGATGCTGAGTTTGAAGCTTGCCCAGGTGGTTTTTGGTCTTTCTTTGGTTCAATATTTCCTTACTGTGCTCCCTTCAGTACATTTTAGAACAGTACTGCATATCCTATGCCATATATGCTTGAAGTATATGATTTTTATTTTGATTTTTGTAAGGGATTATACTTAAAAGATTGCATGAATCTCTGAAGAGACTTTGAACTTTGGATAAAAGTATTGTTGGAACTATGATAGACTAAGGGGACTTTTGAAGTTGGTATGAATGTATTTGCAATTATTGCATTATGATATGACTGCAAGCCTATGGGGGCCAGGGAATGGAAAGTATTTGTTTGAAAAAAAATGGACCCCATAGGGAGTCGTACTATTAAGAGGTGTGGCTTTGTTGGAGGAAGTGTGTCACTGCAGGGGTAGGCTTTCAGTGTCCTTTGCTTAAACTATGTTCAGTATGACAGTTGCTTCTTCTGCTTGCAGATCAAGATGTAGAATTCTCAGTTCTGTTTCCAGCACCATGTCTGCCCATATGCCACCTACTGTAACAATAATGAAGTAAACCTCCAAAATAGTAAACTAGCCTCAATTAAAGGTTTTTCTTTATAAGAGTAGGCATGCTTGTGGTGTCTCTATATAGCAATAGAAACACTAAGACAGTCCCCATAGTCTTTAAGTCTCAACACTGTTTCAAAGTCTAAAGACTAATGTATCTTTTGGGACAACAGTCTTTTATCCTGTCACTTGTATTATTTTTAATAAAATGCTGATTGTCTAGTAGCCAGGCAGGGATTGTAGACATGGTGATGGCACCCAGGCAGGAAGTAGAGGCATGGCAATGAGAATTATGGGAAGAGGAAAGTTTCAGTCTGCTACCATCACCCAGACAGAGAGAAAGTAAGATGTGACTGCCTCTCTAAAAAAAAGGTACCAAACCATGTGGCTAACATAGACCAAGAATTATGGGCTAATATAAGATATAAGACTTATAAGAAGCCTGAGTTAATAAGCCAACCAGTTTATAATTAATGTAATAGACCCCTGTATATTTCTTTGGGACTGAACAGTTGCAAGACTAGGTGGGACAGAAACCTCAATCAACATTCTGAGATTTATCCAATTTCTCAACTTCAATTGCCTATAAAATGAAAACCAAAATGAAGATCATATTCTTCCAACACACAATGAGGAAGGAAGGAGAACAGTGAGGACATCCTGGACCAAAGGAAGACCAAAAATCAGCAGGGAAAAAACAAACTCTGCATCTCCAAGTCTGTCTGATGTCAAAACACTCTTCAGAGCTCCAACTCCTTTTAGCTTTGTTGACTGAAACATATCTCTCTTTAACTGATTCCACACCCATCCTGTAGTTCTCCTTGGAATGTATCCTATGACTCTGGTATATCTAACATCTTGAGTTCTCCAAGGCAATTCAGGTTTCATCTTCACAGTTTTATCCAATGGCCTCTCTCAGCCTCTCTTCTGAGAAACCCTTGGAACATGCCTGGCTTCAGCAACTTTTCTCAGCCATGGAGATAGGTTCAACAACCTCTTTCTTGGATCCTTGACTCTAGACCAGGATTATGTGTTCAGAACTGCCAAGTGCTGCTACTTGCTGGGGCTGGAACATTGACCCTTGTTCAAGTACATTTTCACCAGCTCAGTTTTCAAAAATTTCCTTCACTACCTAAGCATGACTGTCCTGGAACTGACTGTGTAGACCAACCTGGCCTTAATTTCAGAAATCCACCTGCCTCTGCCTCCTAAATGCTGGGATTAAAGGTGTGCAACACCACACCTGACCCTAAACTTTTTTTTTAATTCCTTTTTGAAAGTTGGAAGATTATCCGGGTTGGGTCCTAACACTGTGGTCACCACTTTCTTTATTCCATTTAGAATCTTGATTTTCTTTAATCTATTTATCTCCTTGAGCACAGGATTCAGCTCTGTTATACTTCTGGATACACCTTTTGTCCTCAAACTGTTCATTTCATATGTTTGTCTTATTCAGCTTGTGCCTTTTCGTTATAGAGCTGTATAAGACTGGCCACTAAAAACCGTGCAACACAGCCAATACTAGCCTGTTTTAATCTCCTCTGTCAATGCAGTTTAATCCAAAACTCTTCAATTTAGGATCAGGGAGATTTTTTTTTAATAAGGTCAAAAAAGAAGCTGTATTTTTTGCCAAAATGTCATAAGAATGATCTTTAATCCACATACTAATGTTCTTCCCCTCTGAACCTTCCTGAGCTTAGCCTCACAATTCAAATCATTCTCAGAATGACTTTCTTCCATTCTCATACTAAGATGTTCCATTAAGTCCTGCTTAAAATGTCCAATCACTTTTTTAGTACAAAGTCCAAAAGTGTTCCATATTCCTCCAAACAGAAGCATAATCAGAGTAATACCCAATCCTTGGTACCAACTTCTGTATTAGTTTGAACTTCTAATGCTATGACTATGACCACAGAAATGCTTATAAAGTAGAACGTTTTACTGGGACTGGATTACAGTTTCAGAAGTTTAGCCAATTATTGTCAGGGTGGGAAGCATAGCACTACATAGGCATACACGGTGCCAGAGGGGTAGCTGAGAGTTCTACACCCAGCTCACCAGGCAGAAAAAAAAAGAGAAAAACTGGGCCTGGCTTGAGCATTAGAAACCCCAAAGCCTACTTCCAGCTACACACTTCCTCCAACAAGGCCACCCCTACTCCATAAAGATCATACTTTCTAATTCTTATCAAATAGTGCCACTCCCTAATGATGAAGCGTTCAAATCTATGAGCCTTTGAGGGTTCTTTCTATCCAAACCACCATATATATCATGATAAAATTCTGAAATGTTTCTAAGTAATCTCTATAAAGATAAAGGGAAAAGAAGAATAAGTAATGGGGGTGGGCAAAGACAATGAGTAATAAAATGGCAGCTCAGGCTATAGCAAACAGTAGTTACTGTCTAAGCTAAAGCTCCTGTCGCTGTGGTGAAACATCATTACTAAAGCAAGCTAGTGAGCAAAGAGTTTGTCTGACCCCTTCTCAACTTGACATATACGCATAACATTGTTCAGTCATCGCCATTCCTTTTATTTCGTCCCCAAGATTACATATTAACATCAACATCATACCATAAAACGTTTTATAAACTTTAAAAGTTCCACAATATTTAAAAATTCAAACACGTTAAAACTCTAAAGACTCTTTTAAGACCTAAAAATCTCTTTATAATTTCATTCTCTCAACTGTGGGTCTTGTAAATTAAAAAATAAGCTAAATACTTTCTCACTTCATTCACGAGGGAAGAAGGAGGGCACAGTCAGGATCTGAAACAAGCAAAACCAAACTACAAAAGTGTAAATAACTCAGTATCCAATTATCCGAGATTCACTCATGATCTTCTGGGCTCCTCCAAAGGACTTGTGTCACTTCTGTTGGCTCTGCCATCTGCAACATACCCTGATTGTTTTCTAGGCACAGACTGGATCCACCCTGCTTTTCTTGGTGTCCATCATGTGGTACTGGAATCTCCAGATTGTTGTGGTTTTCTGCTGTAACTGGGTTGCATTTCGTCAATATCCTCTCATAGGCTCTCTTCAGGGACTACAACCCTCCGTTCAACACCAAGCCTCAGTAGTTCTCCATGACCCCAGTTTCAAAACCAGTACTAACTGGTTGACTTTTATACTAGCAAGCTTGCCTTCTAACAGGACACACAGCCCTGGACACTTCTGGAACACAGCTTCTGTCTGCTGACCCTAAGAAAACACTTCAAAGAAGGCCTCACCTCAATTATTCTGATCTCTTTGTATCACAGATTATTCTTCAGCCCCAGTTGACCAGCATCCATTATCCCAGCAAAGCAAATGTTTCAGTACAATGGTTCTTGTATTTGTTAATCACAGCTGATTCTTTAGCCCCAGCTAACTGGAACCACAGGTAATGAGCTCAACATTGTTATCTTCCAAGCCCTCCTACTGAGGGCTCAACACTCAAGGACTTTTCTAGCCCCAAGTTCCACAGTCCTTCTACAAGGCTTCCCTGAACAACATTGTCATGTCTGTCATACCAGCACCCCACTCCTTGTACCAAGTTCTACTTAGTTAGGGTTTCTATTGCTGTGATGAAACACCATGACTAAAAGCAAGTTAAGAAGTAAGTGTTTATTTGGCTTACACTTCCACTTTGTAGTACACTAATGAAGGAAGTCAGGACAGGAAGTCAAAGAGAACAGGAATATGGAGGCAGGAGCTAATGTTGAGGCTGTAGAGGGGTACTGCTTACTGGCTTGCTCTTGTGGTTTTACTCAGTCTGCGTTCCCATAAAACACAATACTATCAGACTGAGGCTAGCACCACACAAAAAGGGCTGGGCCTTCTCCTATCAGAAGCTATGTAAGAAAATGCCTTACTGCTGGATTTTATACGGGCATTTTCTCAACTACAATTCCTTCCTTTCATGTGACTCTCGTTTGTGTCACACTGATATAACAAGGACAGGTATCATAAGTATAAATACTTAAATGTATCTAGAGAAAGATAAGTTAACAAAGTGGATTTGAAAACATTATATAACAAGAAATTTTCTTCAAATTCAATAGGATATAAATTTATTAAGTAAATGACAAAAATAGATGCAAAGCCAACCTAATATGTTACATATTAATTTTATATACAATATATGGCATAACACACAACATGTACAAACACACACATACACACAGGGTTAAAAGCTTGACTGAGAGCAGAGGAAGGAAGCCCACTCAGTATGTGTCACTAGAGCTGTGTGTTACTTTACCTCCAAAGAGTCAAAGCTTGACAGGCTCATTCGAACACAGTATTTCATAAAATCCTTCAAAGAGATCCTTGGGATATGCATGCTTGGTTAGCCCTTTCTAACAAACATGTCAATGAAGGAATGTTTCCTAAGAGTGTTTCAGGTACTACAGCCATTTTGGGAGTGTCCAGGATTTTATTTGTGCTGCAAAAGAAAACTTTTTAAGAAGAGCATCTGTAAGGTTAGCTAGAGATGACAGCTAAAGAAGGGAAAGAAGCAATGTATATGAAAAGCTATCAACAGGGAAGAGGCTAACTCAAATAAATAAAATTTGAACAGCTTGACCTAAAAAGATAACTCAGAGATGAAAATAAACATATTTCTCTTATGAAGAATTGGAGAAGAAATCCATGTACATAATTATGGGTGTTTAGGAATCTCTTATTCTGCCTCAGATATAGCTAAGTGACTTCTCAAATGCCTTATCATGGATCGTTAGTGACTATGGAGATAGAAGGCCCCTACTCAATTCAAAGAACTGACACTGGTATCTAGGGCATTTCCCCTGATAGTCTGTTGCCTCTTTGAAAAGGCGTTGCTCAGGAAATTTATTCCCAGGAAACAATGTCTCCCCTCCAGCACACCCAAAAGGTAAGGAAGTAGCTGAGGTGTCTCAGTTGAGCGGTCTTGTACTTGTCCGTGTGTCTTTTCATCATCCTTTGTTACAGAATTTAAATTTGGTATTTTCTGATATCAGCCATGTCAGTCAGAAAGACAATTTTATTCTCAGCTCCTATCTTCTTCAATGTGTTTCTCTGTAAGAAAGTCACTCCAAACACTTGAAAAATGTCTCTTGAGTACAAGCATCATGCCTTTTTGATGTCTCACTGAGTTCATTGAGTATCCTGAGAAATTTTATGTCAATTGCAAGTAAAATCCTGCATAAAAGGAGGAATAAAATTATTAATATTCTGTCCTTCATTTAACTTATAATTAATTCTTCCCCACATTCTCCACAAAAAGCAAAAGCTAACAAAGGGACTTCCACTTGAGAGCCCATTCCAAATGTTAAAAGAGACTAACCTGCATGCAGTCACCAAGCAACACTACAACCTGGTTCTGAACACCCATGTGCCCTTTGGACCTGCATTCAGTCACCAAGCAACACTTCCTGAACCACCTCAAACCATATTCAAGAATGCTGTGTTACAAATTTCAGTGATTTTACTGTAAAAATTTTTCTGCTTTTCTATAGCATAATGGTTTAACCTTTTAAAAAGACAATTTAAACAGAGGTGAGGGGTACATTTCTTTAATCCCAGGAGGCAGAAGCAGGTGGAGCTCTGTGAGTTCAAAGCTAGCCTAGTCTACAAGAGCTAGATCCAGAACAGACTCTAAAGCTACATAAAAACCCTGTCTTGAAAAACAAAAAAGGAATTTAAATTTAACACAAAGTTTCCTATTATCGTTCCTGTAAACATCCAATGCATGTAAACAACAAATAAGCATATCTTTATTTTTGTGCTATTTTAAAATTATTCTGTCTTGAATTTTATTAAAAAAAACGATTATTAAAGAAATTTTGACTTAGGATTAAGAGAGAATTTCCAACAGTATCTAAAATGGGCATAGCCATACTTCTGCCATTTAAGATTACTTATGCTGCATTGGAAGTTAAAAACTCAATTTATCAATCAACTTCAAGAAACGCCGATAGTGTACTATGTACGAAAGTACTAGATACTGGGCAAAGATTTAATTAATTTTCTCTGAACAATGTTTTATTATTTATTTTTATTTTATGTGTATGTGTTTTTGCCTACAAGTATAAATTTGCACCACTTGCCTGCAGTGCCCATGGAGGCCAGAAGAAGAGCCTTGGATACTGGACCTGCTGATACCTGAGTCACCACGTGAGTACTGGAACTTGAACTTGCGTCCTCTTCAAGAACAAGCAATTTTTCATAACCACAGAGCCATCTCTTCAGCTCCTAAATCTTTGTTTAAAATATGTGAGTGTATCCACTCACTGTGCATATTTGTGCACAGTCATAAACTTATAAAATTGCCAAAATACCGGAGTTTTAAAACACATTTTTGAGACTTTTTATGAGTAAATGTTTGACTTATATACCTATTTTGTGTACCTATATACTATGCATAGGTTTTCCCTAGCGGAGAAGGACCATGATCAAAAAGAACTCTGTTCTATTGAATTAAATAGAGCAGTAAACCCCATACGGAGTTGAGTTTTGTATCGGGTGTTTAAGCATGAATAGATTCCTTAGTGTGTGAATGAGTGGGTCTCTGATTCTTGTGTCTTCCCCTGTGCTTTTTTGCTTTTGTTTGTTTGTCTCATTCAACTCACATGTGATAGTTTTTTGTTTTATATTATCATATTTTGGTTTTGTATATACTGGTTTTATTCTAATGAGGGAAAGAAAGACAGTAGATCTGCAGGGGATAGGATATGGGAAGGAACTGGAAGTAGCAGACAGGGAAAGTTATAATCAAAATATATTATGTGAGAAAACTCTTTTCAATAAAAAAGGGGGGAAGTTTTATATAAAAATATTTTTGCATAACTCTGCTTCAGGTATGTTATTGAAGCAATAAAGGTGAACTAAATAACTCAAAGATAGTAGAAGCCACTAGGAGGCCAATAAATAGGAAAATAGGAGGCCAATAAATAGGAAAATGAGAATGGGTAGACCAGGAAAGCCAAGAATGAGCATGTTGGGAAATAATAGGTGGTCAGATATAGGTGGCCGAAGACAGCAGAATGTCACATGACTGTGATATTCAGGGAAAGTCCTGCATTTTTAAAAATTAGTTCTTTGAGAATTCTGTTTTGAACTCAATGCATTCTTTGAGAATTTGGTGCATTTTGATCATTATCACTCCTTGCCCACCCCCTCTTACATTCAACCCCATTCCCAACCCACTCAACATTGTGTCTGTAGCTTTTTGTTGCTTTGTCTGTTTGTTTTACACCCATGAAGTCCAATTTGTGCTACTAATGTACTTTTGGATGTGTGACCTTTCCCTGAAACATAGTCAACTTATCAGGAACTATACTCTTAAAGAATAGCCAACTCTCCCTACAGCCATCAATTCCCAACAACTCCTTGGTTAAGCATGAAACTTTGTGCCTACCATCCCTCTTCACACTGAGATTTGGTCTGTATCTTAAGCTTCTGCGTTAGTCACACCCACTGTGAGTTCATAACTGAAATTTCCCTGCTGTGTCTGATAGACTCTGCTCCACGGCAGTCATTCACTGCTCCTGGCTATTTTCTTCTTTCTGATTCCTCTTCCTCAATGATTCCTGAGAATTGTGAGCTGGGCATATAGTGCAGATGTTTCATTTAGAGCTGGACATTCTCTAGGCAACTGTGACTCTCTCTGCTAATTATCATCTACTCCAAATAGAAGCTTCTCTGATAAGAATTGAGAGGTATATTAAACTATGGGGATAATGATAAGTCATTAGGAATCTGTTTAATCAGTATTAGAATAGTAGTAGTAGTATGCTCCCCTCTAAGGCCTATAACCTAACTAGTTACAAGATTTTGGCACTGATAATGGTACTAGGTATGAGTTGAATCCTGGTGATCAGACCTTAAATCCAATAATTAAGCGTTTGGTTACTCTCATAGTATGTACGAGTATTGCTCCAGTGGACATGTCTTGCCAGGCCAGTTGTTATTGTAGTTGTAAGGATTCACATACGTGTAACATTGATGACTACTTTTTTCATCTGGGGGCCCTTTCTAGAGCTATGAAAACTAGCAAATATGTGAAGAATAATTAATAAAAACTCAGGGTCAGAATTCGGGGTTCAATACTGGATCTTGGGGATCCAGTCTGTTTGGATACTCACCTTCCTGGACCTGGAGGGAGGGGGGAGGAACTTGAACTTCCCACAGGGCAGGAAACCCTGACTGCCCTAAGGGACGAAGAGGAAGGAGGAGAGGGAGTGGGGGGAGTGGGAGGGTGTTGGGAAGAGGGGCGGAAATGGAAACTTTTATAATTTAATAAAATTACTTTCAAAAAAAAAAAAAGCAAAACAGCCAGCCACTGGCACTTACCTCAACCTCAGTCTGAAATGGTGTTTCTGCCTCCAGGAATCTCAGAAGCAGACTGCATCTGACAGCTGTCTCACTCTATTTTATATTACTTTCTAGGGCTGGGATCAAAGGCGTGCACCACTGGGATTAAAGGCATGCACCAGCTGATTTCTATGGCAAGTAGGGAGCTACATGGATTAAAGGTGAGTGTCACCATAATCTGGTCTGTAAAGCTGACCAATGGGGCTACTCTACTCTCAGATTGTCAGGCAGTCTTTATTTATTAAAATATATTTAAGATGTCATTACAAGTATGGATGAATCTTCCAGGTGAGTATCAGCTTAATTTCTCCATGTTCTGTAACTCAAGTCTGTGATATCTTCAGCAATAGATCTTATTGTCAGTTTCTGGAGAGTAGTTGATAACATTGGCATGTAATTTTTGAGGTCTATGGGACCTCATTAGCCAATAACTATGCTGTTAAGGAGTGTAGACAGAAGCCAGCAGTCCCAAAGAAACACACAGAGGTTTATATTAATTACAAACTGTTTGGTCTCTTAGCATAGGCCTATTATTAACTAGGCCTTACAACTTAAATTAACTCATAATTTTTGTTTGTTTAGTCACGTGGCTTGGTACCTTTTCTCAGTGAGGCATTCTCATTTTGCTTCCTCTGCATCTGACTGGTGACTATTTCTCTTCTCTTTTCTCTTGTCTCTCTCTTCATTTCTCTTCTTGTCTTTTCAGAATTCTCCTAGTCTGGTCACTCCACCTATACTTCTTTCCTGGCTACTGGCCATTCAGCATCTTATTAAACAAATACAAGCGACAAATCTTTAGCATGTACAAAAGCATTATCCCATAGCAAAGGAGGGGTTAAATAGAACACTATTTAGGGGTCAGAGACTATTAAGCTCAGAAGCAATTCTTAAGCTACTAATAAATAAAGATCCAGTGAGGGTTGTAAGGCATTTTGTTAGTGATTTTTGTCAGTGAGCAAAATGGAAAATGGCTAGGAGCGGGTATTCCACAATAAGGGATTTTGCTTTTTTAATATTTTCCCTTTATAAACTATAATGAAGATTCATGGATGTGCAATAGAATTTAGTAAGATATATCAAAAATAAGAGAGAAGGGAAAGAGAGAATGAAAAAGAAAGATGGGAGAGAGACAAGATGGAAGATGAAGAGAGAGAATAAGAGAAAAATGGCTTCTGTCATGATTGGCTGCAAGCAGAGTTATATGATAACTAGATGATGACCTCAACAAATAGTGACAACATAAACCCTCTGTAATACAGGCATTTTTTATTAACTTATTTTGCAATGTAAAATGTCTGTAAGAAACACTGTATATCAGACATGACTCACTGTTCATCGTATTTATCTCGTGAAGAAATACTGAGATATATCTTTAAGTAGTAGATGATGGCACTGTAAATATGAAAAATGTCAGGAACTTTTTGAAAAGGCAGGTATTAGATATCAGTTAATAGCTTACACATATTACAGAAGCATCGGAATTTCATATTTTAAATTAGTGATCACAAAGAAAATATCTCCTAGTTAATGAACATTTAGGAAGCATAATAAAAGATCAGGCAAAAGTCATAAACTATTGGTCTCATTAATGTCAAGCTATACACACAACAGCAGTAATGCACATTTTGCATAATAACCAAAAATAAAGAAGAAAGTAAAATAAATTTCATGAATGTGCATGTATGCTTGCAAATGTGTGTACATTCACATGTGTTCACTGGTACGTGATGTCCCTTGGTCAGCTTGGATTATATACCTTGGGAGCCATTACACTTGTTTTTTGAATAGGTGCTATGAAGGCTATTCTTACTTGCCAACTTGACTACTTCTGGAGCTAAAGAAATTTGGCGTAAATGGAAACTTTTATAATTTAATAAAATTACTGTCAAAAAAAAAAGAAAAAAAAAGAAATTTGAAAATGGAGGGCATACCACTGAAGACTTTTTCCTGAGTCTGAAGTAGGAAAATTCACTTCTAATCTGGATCTTGAGCTGAGTAGAACCCCCTTTAATCTGGGCCAAACCTTCTGCTTAAAGTCTATATAAGGGTGAGGAAGAAAAAAGCTTTTGCCCTTTGCCTGCTTACTCTTTCTTTTACTAGCAAGTCCATTCTTTCACTGCATTAGAGCCTAAATCTTTGGTTTTTCAGCATATACTGAAGACCAACGGAGACATCCAGCCTCAGGAACTGAACAACTACTGGATACTTAGACTTTCCATCCACAGCCAGTCACATAGCTGGGCTGCAGTCTATAAGTCATTCCAATAAATCTCTTTTCTGTATATAGAGAGTAATTCAATCTATAAGTTCTACTGCTAGAGAAAACCTTGACTAATACAGGTACTCTTCAGTGGAACTTGAGTTTGCTGACTAGCCTCGGCTGGCTAGTTGCCAGTACACCTTAGAGATTCAGTCTTCTCTTTCCAGAAATGGGGTACAATTCCATGACAACACATGTGGTTTTTTACCTGAGTTCCGGGGTTCTATCTGAGGTCCTCATGCTTTCTTAGCAAGTACTTTATTGACTGAGTCATTACACATCCCCTACTTCTTTGATTCCAAAGTAAATCCTACAACATTAGCTTTTAACTCAGCAAATTTAAAATCTTGAGAAACAAGATTAAAAACTTCGAGTGAATAGAATTACTTGTACTTTTCAGGAAATAGAAAGAGAAGATTTGAATATAGAAAAAAGGAGACAACAATTCTAAAGAGAAGTCCTTAAGCAAAATGTTGTTGTATACTAGGAAAAGATAGTCAAGGAGTCCTAGGAATGGGTTTTCTTGGTTTTTTTTTTTTCAGTGAATAAGAAACTGAAAATTGTTTGAAAACATGGAGCCATTTTCCATTCATCCAGCAATGTGGGAAAACTTCATTTTTTCTGTAGCTTCAACATTACTGGGAATTCATAGAATTCTAAAATATCAGTCATTCTGGCATGTGTGACGTGTATTTAATAAGTTAATGTTTTGTACATAACATAAATTCAGTTATAAGGAAAGATAAAACAGAAATGCTTCCTCCATAATCCCGCAGTTTTAATGTTAGAAACACCTGTGACAATTGTTTGGTGTTGTCAATTACAACACACAAAGACCTCGTAGCTTCATTTAGGATATTAATGATACATTATTTTCATAATTAAATGAAGTATTCATATTTTCCATTGCCATTAGCTCAACTACAATTCCATGTTATCAAAGAGCACACAGAAGGCTAATTTGTGAAAGGCATGTATCATCGCCTGCCTTAGACAGACAAAACTACTCCACATTATCCTCCACTGCAGCCTCTGTCTGCAACTCCTGACATGTAGTTGTGAATTTCTGTTCATATTAATTAGTGTATGTTTCCTTCTGTGGGACTTTGGCTTGGCCAGCAACTTACTTTTGTTTTTAACATTACTTTTGTTTTGGGCTGGAAGTCAAAACTTGGCATAGCCTGGTACAGCAGGAGTTACCATCATACTTGGACAATTATTATGAGAAATACTTGCTACCTAGCCTGAAGCTCTCAAGGCCAAGAGGAATGATACAGAAATAACATAAAACAATAGTTATGACTATGTATTGAGCTAGCCTGAATAGTCTACAGAGCAGCTTGTCTTGATAATCAAATTCAGATGGGAAAAGACATGTCCACAATTGCATAGGACTGAGGCTTTGTAGCTCATGCACAGCCTGACTCTACAAACTTGACAGACTTTACATTTACATATGGCAATCTGAGAGTCAATTATTAAAAATCTAGCTAGACATTCAGGAGGAAAAAATATCCCTAAGTTTTAAAGCTATGGTGCTCTCCATCTCTCTATGTCCTTCTTCCTCTTACTCCTCTCTGTATGAGGCATTGTGGGGGGGGAGGTGTGTGTGTGTGTGTGTGTGTGTGTGTGTGTGTGTGTGTGAGAGAGAGAGAGACAGAGAGAGAGAGAGAGAGAGAATTGAGAATGGAACAAATCAATCAGAGGATAATCTTTGATACCGTGTCGAAAATTTTGTAATTCAGTGAGAAATTTATGGTGCAAAGAATGATATGGTAGAAACACTTTGTTTAAATGGAGTTACAATGATGCCAGAAATAGAGGTTGCACAAATAAATTATTTTTTTCCAGTACTGCAATTCTCCAGGAAAAGAATTTTCCCACCTCTTTCTGTCACAGCACTTTAGAAAAAAATTAAAGGACTCTATTATTGCATCTATACCACCTATAATTACAACACTGATGCTGGCTGCTTTCCTCATTTTATTCAATCTAAAACTCTAATGACTGCCCAGACTTCCCCATAGGGATAACAATTACTGTCACCAGTATATACCATTAAACGGGAAAGCATAGGTGGCAAGTCACACAGCCACTTCCAGAATCTAACAGTGCAAACTGGTTCCACATCCAAATAGGACAGAAGCTTAAGGAAAACAGACCAAAAGCTATCAGATCACTGCGAAAAACACTCAGATGCTAGCTCAGGTTCACCCCAAAGCACAGCCACTTCCAGAATCTAACAGTGCAAACTGGTTCCACATCCAAATAGGACAGAAGCTTAAGGAAAACAGACCAAAAGCTATCAGATCACTGCGAAAAACACTCAGATGCTAGCTCAGGTTCACCCCAAAGTCTCTGAGTGTTTTTATCTGATTGGTGCCTAATCTGGATTAGGAATTGTGTATACACAGAAAATCAGAATATGTCTTGTTTTTTATTTAAAGGGGAATAAGAGATAGTTTCTTCTGGAGCCATTTTGAGTATCCATGGCCTTGGATTTAGGCTATACTGATTTAGGTTACTCTGAATTCCATGTTTCATAATGGAATCACTTTCATCAAGTTTTTAATGCTTTACAAAATGAAGAATGTCATAAGTCAAGCTAAGTTTAAAATGCATTTGGTGGATATATCAGAGGCAGGTACAACAATATGGAAGACATGGTGTTAAAATACTATCTGATGCTGTTCCTAACTTTTGGGTTGGTATAAGCCAGTGATCTGCAAAGTTACTAGATTTTCTAAAGGTTTTTTATCAATTAGTCACAAGATGTTAGTTCAGACACAGAAGTGGGCAAGGAATGGCTACTCTGTAGTGCTAGAGCAAGCCCCAGTAATTAGTAATCAGTATCTTATAATAGGGAGAGAATGCTTTGAGAAAGGACAATCTTCTGAAAACATAATTACATGAAGTAAAGCTTTAGAGTCAAGAAATGAGGTTAGGATCATCATACAGGGTGTTTCCTGCAGTGAAAATACATTCTGGTCAGGGGTCCTGAGGGCAGAGATGGTTTGCAGTCTCCAGGGTGCAAGGGGAAAGTCCAGAGTGCACCCATGGTGCTGCCTAGCAGTGCAGTGCAGTGCCCCTGACACCTGATCACATCTCAAGGTAAAATGAATACAAAGAGCTGTTTCATCCTAATACCATTCACGTACACATAGAGAACAGAATGCTTATGTGTATACTGTTTATTCTTTTAGATGTCATTTTATACCAGTTATAATTGAGTAGTAATTAAAATATGATTATGTAGTAATGTGATTAAGTACTCTATATTATAGATGCTATATATATCATAGTAAGAATAACTGTGTACTGACTGATGTAATTCACACTGAGGCTGAGTGATTACTTAGCCATGTATTTATGTATATCATACATAAAGCCATTTGCATATGTTTAGACATAGGTATGACACACTATGTCCGTACTATGCTTTGTCCGGTTAGTATTTCATACACACACGTTAAGACACAGTCATCTGAAGATGGAGGCTAAAACATAATCCCACACTAGCTCAGAATTGAGTATAATAAAGGGTTGTTTATTTAGGGTTAGACTCACGGATCACAGTCCTCTGCCGGAACAGGAGACAGGAACAAATCCAGCAAAGACAGAGAGCACGCACCAGCTTTACAGCTGCATTTGTATAGTGTAACAGACCACGCCCACATGGGCTGATATCATAAAGGCTATTGGTTGAAGGAGTTTCCAGAGCAGTCACCCCTCAGAATCTGTGGGGTGTCAAAGCAAGGTGTAAAACCTCACAGCTCCTCAAATTCCTTCTGTGAAATACAGTAGCCATCACATAAAAATAATACAATCCTTCCCCAAAGTTTATATTACCTATAGAAGACTTAGATTACACAGTAACACATAAATGCTCTGTAAAGAATGTTGACTGAGGTTTCTCTTCTGTATGATCCCACAGCCGTCAGCCATTCAGTCCCAAAGAAATCACACAGAGGTCTACATTAATTATAAATTGATTGGCCTATTAGCTCAGGCTTCTTATTAACTCTTACAACTTATATTAGCCCATATTTCTTGTCTATGTTAGTCAAGTGACTTGGTACCATTTCGGCGAGGCAGTTACATCTTGCTTCTTCTGAGGCTGGTTCACGACTGCAGACTGGCTTTCCTCTTCCCAGCATTCTCGCTGCCCTGCCTCTACTTCCTGCCTGGTTTCTGGCCAATCAGCATTTTATTAAAAAATAATACGAGTGATGGGATAAAAGACCATTATCCCACAGCAAAAGAATTCGTCTAGTGTAATGTTTGGAGAATGTTGATAATGTAAACCTCCATCCTTGTTCAGTATAGACATCCACAAACTGTGTCCCTTTCCCTGAACCGTGGCACTGTTTCCTCTCAGGCTTTAAGGGATCAGTTTTACAATTTAATAGCTTTTCAGGAGCTTGTGCTCTTGAATGACTTTTAGACACACTTTATTTTTGTCACAGAAACAAGCTGCATGCAGCATACGTAGCAAAGAAGGAGACATGAGGACAGCATTCGGATAATGGGGGCTGGAAAGGGACTAAAGACAGGGAATACTGAGGCTCCAGCGGGGGACTTACACCTCCTGGCATTCAGGTGCATTCCCCTAAGTGCTTGAAGCAACAAAAGTTCAGGTTTTGCCCTGGCCACCATCTGAAATTTGTTCCTGAATGCTTCTCAGTCACAGTGAGTTGAATCGGTGGACTCAGTACCTGCAAATTCTGACACCTATAGAGCTTACTCCATGCTTTTGTACCATGTGAAGGCCAGGGACAAATGGGATCAAATCAATAGTTGGAACTGCCAAACAGAAGGAAAAAAAAAAGACTGTTTGGTTTATTAATTCAATTGGCAATGTTATGTCATTAGGAGAACACGTCTTTTGTATACAAGGACCTTGAACATCAATACTTTCTTCACTGTGAATCCATTTAAGCTTTTGGAAATGACCTTATTCTCTATAGCTCATATCTATTAAGCAGCACATGGCGGCCATTCCATTGTAGTTATGATAATGACAATTGCTGTCAGAGAAAAGAGGCTAGAAAATTAGACCATTGAATAAAAACAAAACATCTCTGTCTAGGAAAAAAATGCACAAAGCCCACAGAGGAACAAAACTTCTACATGAAGAAAGAAGTTTAGTTTAGACTTTTTTAACAGAAAAAAAGGGAAATTTACAGAAGTATCGGCTCACCTCTACATGGAAGGGATCTAATTTAAGGATTTAACTAATTCCAGAACCCATACTTCTAATTTCCTCCATCTTCTCTACACACACAGCCTTTCCTGGGTATCTCTAAGATTCAGATACCACAGGTTTCCCTCCTTCTTGTGGGGTTTCACTGCTCTTGCTGGGCAGGCCTTTTAGTTGCAAACGGCATGTGGAAAAGGCTTGGTACCCAGAGTAGCAACACTTGGAGGAGGTGGGATTTTTAAAAGAAAAGACTTACTGGAAGCTTTGTTGGTCTTTGAAGATGTGCTTTCCGAAGGAATTGCACAAACTTAGATTCTTCCTCTTGCCCCTTCTCCTGGGCTCCCGAGGTAGATTCCTATGATTAACTGAATGTTCCGTCACGATGTGGAATATTTGTACACTGTGATTGGTTTAATAAAGAGCTAAATATCCAACTGCTAGGCGGGAGTTCCATCAAGAGAGAGAACTCTGAGAAAAATAAAAAGAAAGCCAGTGAGAGAGGGACAAGAAAAAAGAGGTGTGGGATTGAAAAGGTTTCACCTCATGACAGAACATAGATAAATATAAACAGCTTAATTTAAGATATACGAGCTAGTTAATAACAAGCCTCAGCTAAGGCCAAGTTTTCATATATAGTAAGTGTCCATATCATTATGGACTGGAGGTCATTGTGGACTAGAGGTCCCAGTGAGAAAGTTTACTACAGCAACTTCATGATGTGTACCAGTCTGAGGGACTGATTGATCGTGAACTGCAATTCCTCAGACTATGGGCCAAAGCAAACCTTTCTTCTGTATAAATTATCTCCTCGATTCAATTGAATGGAAGAAAGCTGACTGACATTGTCACTCAGATCTTATCTAATCCATTTTCTCAATTTGCTCCATGTTCTGATCATCTTATGCTTCGGTAATTCTCTCA
This sequence comes from Myodes glareolus, assembly GCF_982192425.1. Lineage (NCBI taxonomy): Eukaryota > Metazoa > Chordata > Mammalia > Rodentia > Cricetidae > Myodes > Myodes glareolus. The sequence continues at coordinate 51,556,191 of NC_142041.1, read as the reverse complement.
ATGGATTTTCATGAACAGAACAAAGCTCCAAATGTATAGCACTTTAAGTTAGTTATTTAGATGTTCAGTGACTCATAAAAAATATAATGGTCACATACAGTCAAAGGTAATAGCTGGTGAGGGTATGCTGGGAACAGTCAGCTGTGGAACTATATAATTAAGGATAACAATAAATAACACAGGGTATGAAAGATGGGATCAGGTACTAAATAATAATTTAGAGAATTTTTGAAAGACAACTTATTAGTCAGGGTTTTCTAGACAAGCAAAATTATATAGAATGAATAAGTGGAATTTCTTGGGATGACTTTCAGACTGTGGTCTAGCTAATTCAACATTGGCTGACTGTGAACAGAAAGAATCCAGCAGTTGCTCAGTCCATGAAGCTGGATGTCTCGGGTGGTCTTCAGTATATGCTGTAATCTTAAAGCAGTATGTTCTAGTGCCAGGGGAGGAATGGATGTGCTAGCAAGATGAGGGCAGGCAGGCAAAGAGCAAAAATTTCCTTCTTCTATGTCCTTGTATAAACAAACTTTCAGCAGAAGGTATCACCCGATTAATGGGATGTCTTCCTGCCTCACAATCTGGATCAGTGGTGTGTGTCTTCTTACCTCAATGGTCCAGACTAGAAGTGGATTCACCCATTTCAAACTAAGCCAAAAATATCTCACAGGTATCAATTTCTGAACTGTAGTTCATCCCAAATGTAGTCAAGTGACAACAAAGAATAGGCGTCACAAGTAAGCCTCTTGTTAACGTGACACATAGTCATATCTCTTTATATCATGGTTATTTTTTACATGAAAACTATAACCAGGCCATAATAACTCCTATGCATATTTTAACAACTTTATGTACAACAAATACATTATATATTTATCCAGGTCATAATTACATTTAATATCATGTAAGTATCCCTTGTACAACTGCAAATGCATTATAAATTTAGATGGCAAGGTCCTTTAAAGGTCATTCCTTTAGTATCTCAGGGTTAAATATGATAGCCACTAATATCTCTAAATTGATGTTACAATAAATGATAAAGAAATTGAAGAAAGAAAACACAAATAGCTGTGCAAACGCATTTTTAACAAAAGCACTCATGCCACCTATAATGCAGGTTCTGCAACTGGTTATATAACCCCAGATAGTATTTATAAATAACTTCCTCTACTACTAATCCTGTATTTCCTTCATCCTCAATGAGAACGCCCACATGCCTCAGCTCTTGTCCTATAAGAGTGACCCATACCTTCATTTTTCTGTTCCCCTTGTCATCCTGCCTTGATAGACTGTAGTATTTTCTCATGGACTTTTAAATAACAGGATGTAGTAGTACCAAGGAATTTCCTAAAAAATGTCCTGTACTCTAGACATAATTTTTCTTACTGTCATTGTGGAGAATAAAAAATCCCATTTCCCCATGGGAAATCTGGATTAGTTACCCCTCCTGACACGGTTATTCCCTTTCCAACCTATTGGCTTAAGGGCATTAGAAGTTCAAACTGTGCAAGGGGAAGTCCGAGCTTCCAGTTCAATGGAATGGAGTGTTTGTTGTGACTACTAGCAGGAACAGTCCGCCTCTGGAACCAAAACTTCTAGGCCAGCAGCACTTAAAGTTGCAGGAACAGGAAGCAAAAATTATCTTACTGGATCACTAGGGGTAATAGTAAGTGAAACTATTGCCTTTTCCTCTCTTTGATTCCTGGACCTGTGGGGTCCCAGTTATTGGTGAAACTGAAACATACATTAGATGCTGATTTAAAACATATACTGACTGCTTTCTCGAGAACCCTGCCCCAGTCCTCCAGGCTGAGGTCACTTAATAGGCCATATGATGGTGTCTTCAAAAGGCCATTTCATCTTTATCTCAGGTCAGCTGCTTCAGGGTGGTGGGAAACAGTGGATTCCGCAATCAGGCCCACTGTCAGACTTCTTTGGTTGTGAAGTAAGTCCCTTGGTCAGATGTAATACTGTGTAGAATACTGTGAAGGTGAATAAGGCATCCTCTAAGTCCATAGAAGGCGGTTTTGTCAGAAGCACTACGCACAGAAAAGGCAAATCTATAACCAGAATAAGCACCTACTCCAGTAAGGACAAAGCATTGTCTTTTCCACAGAGGAAGTGATCCAGTGTTGCCAACTTCTCACCAGTTTGCTGGCTGAACACCCTAGGGAATGGTACCATATCTGGGACTCAATGAGTGGCACTAGCACACCTCACCTTGGGCCAAGATTCCCTTTAGCCATGATCCAATGTAGCCTTTCTTTCATTTGTTTGAGAATTTTTCTGCTTATATGAATCAAACAAAAAATTCAGTTGACTTCTTACCTATATCATTCCATAGAAACAACATAATTAGGGATTAGCCAGTACCAAAGGTCCGTCCAAGTCATGACACAATAAAGTCTTTTTGCCTGTGCTGATCATTACAGGTTAGGCCATTAGGTGCATTGTTTTGTCTTTGCTTCCCATTATAATAACTACCATCACCTTGCCTTCGGTAATTTGGTGCTGCCACCTTATCCCTGATACCTCAGAGACCAATTAAACCCATTTAATTTATTCCATTCTATTTATTCATTCTATTGAGGAGCAGCATTATCTCCATCCCTAAAGTCTGGCACAAGGAAAAGGATGACAACAAAGCTCTTGAGCTGGGGCCCCTCCCACCATTTAGAATCTTATAGGATTAGTGAAGGGCATGCGTTCTGGACCTTCTCATTATGGAGGATTAGGTTTCTCATAGCACACCCACTCTAGCATTGCAATTTCCCTGTCTTAAAATTCCTTCATTAACACTAAGCCAAGGAAAACAGGCATCTCCAACTTCTTTTCAGTAGGCCATCTTTTGATAAACACTTCAGTCAACTGTTAAAACTAACTTTTGATACCTTTTTTTAATCATGTAAGTTTTTGTATTAAACCTAGACTCTCTACTCAGTGGTCCCAGATCAAAAAAATTTAGCCTGATTTCATGTTCTGTTCCTTTCAGCATTATCCCACACCCTTAAAATCTATTCACAAACATATTCCCTGGACTTCTGCTTGAAAGAATTAGCAAATTCATTCATCTCCTTAGTAGTATAGCAGACTTCCTCAAGAACTACATTTTCTATCTCCAATCTATTGAGCCTGCCTTGCCTTAAGTCTGATTATAGGTCTAGGAGGCAACTCTAGTGGGACATAAGGGATATCAGTATTGTCTTGCCTGGTGTTTCCTTCAGAGAAAGTCACTGCTAATTCAACAGACAAAATAGGAATAATTTCCCATCAAAGGTGAAAAAGTCAATAATTCAAGGGATAGGTGTTGACAGAAGTTTCTGTCTCACCTCTCACCTGGGCCTGCAGCTGTTCAGTCCCAAAGAAACACACAGAGTCTTATACTAATTATAAACTGTTTGGCCCAGTAGCTCAGGCTTATTATTAACTAGCTCTTACAACTTAAATTAACCCATATTCTTATCTATGTTTATCCATATGGCTTGGTGTCTTTTCTCAATAGTGCTTTCTCATCTTGCTTCCACTGCTTCTGAATGATGACTCTATCTTTTCTCTTCGCAGAATTCTTTTTGTTTAGATGCCCCATTTATACTTCCTCTCTGGCTACTGGCCAGTGTTTTATAAGCCAATATGAGTGGCAAATCTTTTTATTGTACAAGAGCATTATCTCAGAGTAGGTGGGGCTGAGGGCACTTACTGCTTCCTCAGGTGAGACAAGCCCTTGAGGATCAGAGGGTTTGAGTTCTCAGCTCCAGCAAGGTTTTCCTACACATCCCCATCCCAAATTATAGGATCCCAATCTTTACCAATGATTACCCTTACTTTAACCACCAACACCCTCTGAGGCTGGGACTTGAATTTTCTCTGTATTTCACCAAACTTATTATGATGGTTTCATTTGATTTTCTGCAATGTGAGCTCTGTGGCTGCTGAATATGCTAACACATATGACTTTAATGTTTTAAATGTATGTTGGTGTTTTAGAAATCACTCTTCCATAAATGAAACCATTGTAAAATGGATATGCTGTCACTGTGTAACCACATTAAGTCTTTATCCACTTTGTCTTTCCTGAGTGATCCATTGCTGTCCTTCATTCTCTGTATTGGCCCCTATGCTCCTTTGTTCCTGCTTGAAAGAAAGGCATGGGTCTTTTCTGTCCATTGTCACATTTGTGTCACCTTGGAAACTGAAGGTGTGCTTCAGAAAACTCACTCTCTGGTCTCCAGTTCATTAAATACTGCAGCCATACCCCAATTATAATACCACTGCCAAGTGGCTGTCTAAAACGCAGGCCAGTTCTCGCTGTTAAGATAATGATTACCCTTTCAGGTATTTTGAATAGCTAGGCTGCTATTATAATTAATTATAGAGAACTCTTAACTAGCACAGCCAAGGAACATGGTATTCTGGCTAATGGTTCAATTGAAAGAATGAGAAATTAAAACCTTGAATGCCCCTGAAACTCGGGCTGGGACTGGGCCAGAAGACTGTATTTTATCAGAGTGTTCCTCCTAATCTAGATCATTATCTTGAACAATCAGCTACTAAAGAAAGGGGTAGGATTTTCAAATTACTGCCAACGCCAGTGAGGACCTTCCTTATTCCTTTCTTCCTCCAGTTTGTGGCTACAATGAAGGCTGTGTAGATGAAGATGGTCTGCACCATCACCTGAAGCCATGCTGATGTCCATAGGCCATGCTGCAGCCAGTAGTTCCTGCTGCAGCCAAGGACCGTGTTGATGTCTGTGCTCTGTGCTGAGACTGGAGGCCATGTGGATGTTGTGGTCTGTGCTGTGACCAAGGGCCCTGTTGAGGTCCATGGTCTGTGCCGCCAGTGACAAATGGCACTGAAGCTTATTTTGCAATCGTTTCAATGACTGCAGACTCATAGTTGAGAATGAGAGACATAGAAGGCTTCTGTGACAACTTCTCTTCCCTGACCCATCTTCCTCACCAAAAAAAGGATAAACAAGAAGGTGTTGAAGAGAACTCTTACAAATTGGGAAGAGGCTGGTCCTGTAGACCCAAAAGTGCAGGGTCTCCATAACACAGGGCAACAACAGGATACCCAAGAGGAGCCCCCATGAGGGCACAATGTCAATAGCATAACAGAAGCCAGAGGCCTCAAACCAGACCAATGACTCTTTGCAATGAACACTTACAGGTAAAGATGTATGGACAAAGGGGTTTACTACATGACTCATTGTGTCACACTACAGCTTCCATGACAAGGGTTTCCCCCTTTTCCTTTGGTTTTCTTTTCTTTTGTTTTCTTTTTATCTCTTAAATTTTATTTTATTTTCAGGGGGTTGCAAGGACATCTCCATGAAGGGATGAAGAAATGAATGGGATCAAAATCGTGATGCGGAAGACACAAAGAATAAATAAAAAGAAAGCTTTTTAAAAACTGCAATAAGAATCCTTAAGTGAAACTTTTCAGAGCTGATGGCGTCTGGCAGGGGTGAGGGTAGGGTGACTCGGTTCTCTTTCAGGGCTGGCCACCGGGAGTTTGACCATGCTCCAGGGAGCATATGGGTAACATAAACAGTACTTAGTATGTGGGGGGGGGGGGGGTTAAAGTGTGGAGTGAACCTGGGAAGACTAGAAAGAGAAGGTGATTGGTGTGTGTTATGTGAAACTCCCAAATAGTCACTAAAAATATCATGCTAATAAAAAAAATAACGTGGGATGAAACTGTTACCAGTCACTACTCCTAAGCTTTGAGACCATTTAAAGCAATTGTGGGAATAGATACTGTTACTGCTGAAAATCCCTTCTGAAGACTGAAGAACAAGTTTGACAGTTTCATTAATGTCTTGTAGGGTATTTCCTCTGTATGTATCTGCTGTTCTACAATTTTATGTTTTTAGTCATTGGGTTTTATGTCAACATGGGAAGTTTGGGTGGGAGATATTTCAGTGGGCAAAGTGCTTGCTTCACATGTATGAGGTCATGGTCTTGAATTCCCAGTACCCACACAGAAGCCAGGCGCAATAATGCGTGGCTGTCATGCCAGCACTGTGAATGGAAGGATGGACACCGTGACTCCTAGTCACTTACTGGCTGGTCAGTCTCGAACATCACGCTCCAGAGACTTTGACTGTAAAGTGACAAAGGAAGATATGTAAAGTCTACCTCTGGCCTCCACATGTATACACACAGTTGAGTGCACCTCTACACACACACACACACACACACACACACACACACACACACACACAGTATGCACACATACAACACATACGCAAATGCACACAAGTGCACACACTGGAATGGAAGGGACCAGAAATGTCCCAATCTAAGAGACTGGGTATTTTTCTCAGAGCTCATATGCCTGTTTAGCATGTACAAATCCCAGGTGTATATGCAAGGTTACACATGTATGAGATTACGAGAATCAAAGCCCAGCATTACCCTCACCCAGGCCTGAGCAAAGAGTCATTCATGTTCCCCACATGGCTGCCACTCCCCAGTGTTGCAACCTCTGCTTCTTTCCTACCTTTCCACAGAAACCTTACCTGCACTGAGTTTTTCCTCTACCCAGGAGAGTCATAATCGCTGTGTGATATTTACTATGTTTCACCTCAATCAAAGATGCAGCTCTCTTTGCTCTCAGACCACACATCTTTTCCACCTAACGTCACGGCATATTCCCTTGCCTCTCACTTCCTCATTGATAGCTGGACCAATTTAGTTGAACATCCTTGAAACCCCTGTTCAATGACACAGGAAAGCAGGATAGAATTTATGAGACCAAGGCAAGGAAGAGGTACAAAGAGAGAAAAGTAAAATAATAAATGGAAATAAAAAGAATGGAAGACATGGAGAAATAACTATGTATTTTTAGAACTATAAGAAAAGAGATACCAATTGTGAAAATGACCATACCACAGCAATGTCTAAACAGCAAAAGTCTGGCAGTCTCCCACCACATATGTATCTATTTGTGCAGACTTCCTTTTTCCCTTCTGAATCTCAAGTAAAGAGGAGTGATTTACTCTTTTGATGCTTCCCTCCATATTTTCATAAGTCTGTTTCTCAATGGCCCAATGGTCATATGAAATAGGATTATGGCTCTTATTCTAAAGCTGCGAGCCTTCTCATTTTGTGCTGATGTATAGCAACTCGGCACTATACCTTGCTCCCAGTGCTAGTCTAATCGGCAATTTCATAACTGTAGCCTACGGCATAACAATAACAAGTGATGATGACTGCTTACCATCTTCCAGCACATCTCTAAGGGCAATCTTGTTTTGTTTCATTGAAGTCCTTTGTCAGACTTCTAAGTCAGTATTGTTATAGGTAAAGGAATAGAAGTTCATAGTTTGAGTAAATTGTCAAGAGTGCCTCATTAGGATTCAACCTTTCCTTCAGGAAATAAATTCACAAGGCTATTGCTTGTGAAATAGACAAAAGCACGCCTTTGTCTATTTATCTTTTGTCAGTGTTTCATATACCCTAGGCTGGCCTTGTATTGCTCTGTAGCCAATGACAGATAGTATCAAAATCCTGATCCACAGATGCTTACCATGGTGCCCAGCTTCTTTGCCTCACTTTTAGGAAACTCTTCAATAGGCCACGTTCTCCACTGATTTTTCTTTTAAGACTGTGTGCATCAGCTTGAGTAGAGGGCTCCAATTGAGATCTAACATGCTGAGAAACTTGCAAAACTTGATAAAGTGGGGCCTTCAGGACACAGAGAGATTTCCAAGGCATTGTTCTCACTGAATTTCTGTGTCTAAGGAAGGATATGGAATCAACACATGGGGCCGCCGAGGAAGCTCATCATTAGGATACAGGCAGAGTGTTTGTCACTCCCCAGTCCCTTGGAGGAACTGGGCTCTCCCCAAGTTGGGAGGAGAGTTCCCACAAAGCAGGTCTCCATTCATGGGCTGACTGGACAGGAGAGGGAGACAGAAACAGCACATGATTGTAATAAACTATTTTACTCACAAAATACAAAGGAGTTTTCATCAAATCCTTCTATTTTGAGGCATTTTTTATCGTATGGGCTCCGTAGAGAAACCTTCTTTAGATTTTATAGAGCTATTTGCTTTGATAAGAATCAATCCCCTTTTTTTATCCAGGAAGGAAAATGATGCTAAAGCTTCATTCAGGGTGTAAAAGAAATGAAGTGTTCTGTTTCTATCAGAAGACTGAGAATCTAAATGGTCTAAAAACTGTAAATGCTGAACAAAGACATTTAAGTCACTTGCTGTACTTCACTGCGCAATTATAAATCCTTCTTGCAATTTCTCAGACATTCAGGCTGCTGGAGCTAATTAACTGTTCTGTTAGTGGGAAGACGTGGTCATGTGATTCTCGGTCGCTGAACTGAGTATTTAATATGAACAATAGATGAATTAAGGGGCTACAGTTAGCAAGAGTATCAGCCGATAGAGTATGCCTACCTAAGTGGCTGTTATTCACTTTCAAAATTGCCTTCTTGAAGACTTACGTTGGGATTTTTTTTAATGGTATAACAACCTTACATTACAAAGAGCAGTGAGGAGGCCATGTCTGTAATTCTGCACTGGCAAACCTAACACGGTAACTCCCCTAAGATGTCACCCATGCTTGGGGATAACATGGCACAGGGTATGCATCCTATCTTCCTCTACGCCATTGGTTCTCAACCTTCCTAATGCTGCAACCCCTTAATTCAGTTCCTTGTGTTGTGGTGACCCTCAAGCTTAAAATTATTTCGGCATTTACTTCATAACTGTAGTTTTGTTGCTGTTGTGAATCATAGTATAAATATCTGATAAGTGGATGGTTTTAGGCAACACTTGTGAAAGAGTCACGACCCACATGGTGACAACCACTGCTCTATGACTTCATTACCAGGGTACCCCTCAACATGACGTCAATACCCATGAGTGGGTAAAGGGCTCGAAGATAAACCACTCTGGAGACTGTTTCAAGCACAACATCTGCTTTGTTGCATTGATCAATAACTTACATAGTGGAAGCCTTTTGACTATGATGGGTTAGCACATTGCCTCAGATTGGATAGTGAGAACTCATACCACCAGAATGTCGATGTGAAGAAGCACATTAAAAGAGATGTGCAGACTCAACTGCAGGCTAGCTACCAGCGACTCATGCTATATCTGAATTCAGTGTTCTGATTTCAGAAACTTGGTGTGCCGTGCTTCTTATTTAGAAATGCAGTGTGCAAGGTATGTTGACTGCCAGGTCATGTGTGCATTTCCTTCTACACTTTTAAGCCTCTGTAATTGACAGTTTTCTGTAACTGAAAACTGGCTATGAAGATTTTAAACTTTTGAGGAATTTACTTAGGCTACACTAGGTACTTACATCACTATTGATCAACCCGGCCTCCTAGTCACAGAAAACACAATTCACTTTGAGCATCTCTTGACTTGGTGAATGAGACAGCTTTCACACAGAAACTCCAGACTGGCCTGGCCCAATGCATTGCTCATTTCATGTCCGTTGTTACAGACTGTGGTGTGTGTGGAGAGGATTCTACATTTTTATTGTGCTAGAGTACTTCTGTATGTGGTTTCATTTAACTCTCATGAGCATCTATTCATTACAAAGTAAGTTCCAGAAAATTCTGAGTTCCTGCTAGTTGTTCCCAAGCCACCTATATCATCATTCTTCTTTTGCCAATTATAAACTATGTGAGCTTCCCACAGAGCTGCCATGGTTTTCTTTGTATTGTTTTAACATCATGGAGGACTTATGGATACTTGCAGGTGCTTTCTCATCTGATGTGAGTATTGTCCAGCTCAGCAACTTCTGGAGTGAGTGAAGGTGGACTTTTCAGGGTCGATGTCTCTGAAAATTGCTTCCTGAGTTCCAGTTACAACCACCAGTTGAAGTAAAAAAAAAAATGAATTCTGTGATGGCTGTAGCATATTATCATACACTGTTAAGATTTGAAACGCGATTGATTATCTTATGGTTCTAGAGACCAGAAATTTAAAATAAAGGTATTTTCAAGAACATAAATAGGAGAATCCCTGGATGAAGTGCTACAGGCTACAGTCAATGTTACAGTCAATGGCTACTGAGAGAGGGAGAATCAGTCTTCTCTAGGAATGAGCACCTGATAAGTATCTGTAGTTTGGGGTTTTTTTTTAACCTCTTTGGGGGCCTGTCACCCAGTTCCCAAATAAATACACAGAGACTAATTCTTTCTTATGAATGCTTGGCCTTAGCTTGGCTTATTTCTAGCCAGCTTTTTTAAATTATCCCATCTACTTTTTGTCTCTTGGTTTTTTTCCTTTCTCTATTCTATATACTTCTCTTTACTCCTTACTCCATGGCTGACTATGTGTCTGCGTGATTGGCCCCTGGTGTCTTCTCTGTTCCTTTTTCTTGCTCTTCCTTCTTCTCTTTGCCTTCTTCTGTTTATTCTCTCTGCCTGGAAACCCGGCCATTCCCTCTCCTGCCTAGTTATTGGTCATTCAGCTCTTTATTAGGCCAATGAGGTGTGTTAGGCAGGCAAAAAACACAGCTTCAAAGAGTTAAATGAATGCAGGATAAAAGAATACAACACATCTTTACATCATCATTAAAAAAAGTATTCCACAGCATAAACAAATGTAACACATCTTAAACTAATATTCCACAACAAGTAACTCAAAAAATGTTCAGCCCTAAACACACATACTTCTGAGCAACACTAAATGGATTCAGTACATAGAGTGTGTGTGAGAGAGAGTGTGTGTGTTTGTGCAAAAATTAAAAATAAATAAATAAAAATTGGCTTAAAAAAAGACCAAAGCATTCACTGAGTTAGTTCAGACTACTGGGACCTACCCTGTTGGACAAACCAGCTCTCCTAGGCCTATGCCATAGGAGCCAGCTCTCCTACACTTGTGGTGAGAGGCCATCTCTCCTGAGTTCTTGAGGGGGCAGGTCTCCTATGAGGCACAGTACCAGCTCTTCTGCTTCAGTGTGCAGGGAAGAGCAGGGCCAACTTTCCCAGGACCAGCGAAGGTCAGAGCCCAGGTTAGCATGACCCTCAGATTTCAGCATGTATGGTTCCTATGACCCCTTTTGGTAGCATGAGTCATGGACATCAACCCAGACCCCTGCTGCAGTGGGACCACAGACCTAGACATAGCTCCTGGCAGCATGGCCCCAGTGGCAATGCAGATCACACAGATCGGTATGGTCCCAGAGGCAGCATGGCCCTCAGACACCAGTACCAGATCTCCACGACTCAGGGCAACAGCAGAATAGTTGGCCGGAGTTTGAATGACAGTCCAATAATAATAGTGTACCAGAGGCCAGAGGTCTTAAACAAGATCAATGATGTGTGTCAGTGAACATATTCAGGTGCAGCTCATGGGACAGACTGTAGCTCCCAATGTCACTATGACAAATAAAGAGGTGTTGAAGAGACAGGAAAGACAGAGGAAGGAGTAAGGTGGGTTTTTGGTTTGTTTGTTCGTTTTGTTTTTAGCAGATTTTTGAGGGATTTTCTTTTGGGGTTATGTTGCAGAGGTCAGGGGTGGATATTGAGGCATCGGAAAATAAGCAGGATTAGAATGCCAAATATGAAACTACCTAAGAATCAATAAAGAATTATGTATTAATGTGTGTATGTGTATAAAATCTACAAAATTAAGAAAAGAAAAAAGTGTTGGCCGAACCATGTGTCCTCCTGGGTCCTGGTAAACAGGAATGACCCTTTCTAGATGCCTCCCACTGTCTCTGGCTGCCAGCACCTCCAATATTTTTTTAAGAACTAGTTCCATACCCCTGATTTCTGTCTGTATTTATCTGAATGATCTCACTTTCTATAATTGTGGATCTCTGTATTTCTTCTCTTCTGATTGGTACAACAATGACAAAATTTGGTTTGAATTCATGGGCAATGTTCAGTATTATAGTTGCTAAAATATCAGGAAAATGTTTAATGGCTTTGGATATGTCCAACAAAGGTATCTAACATACAGATAGTGTATGTCGAAGAGTTGATCCACTGTATTCATCCATCATGTTTTAAATAAATGCTGATTGGTCAGGCAGGAGGTATAGGTGGGTCAACCAGATAGGAAGTAGAGGCAGGGCGATGAGAACAGGAGTATTCTGGGAAGCAGGAAGTTTCCTCTGCATTCCTGCCCAGACCACAGAGAAGCAGCCAGTCCTAGGGGAGACGGCAAGCAGCGCAGGCTCTGGGAACAGCCAGTGCGGAGGCAAGCAGACACATGGCAGGCAGGCAGGAGACAGAGACATGGACATGTAGAGCGAGATTGAAATATTTATTCAGGGGGGTTATGGAGGAGAAAGGGAGGGGGCAGAGAGAGAAAGGGAGAGAGAAAGAAAGAGAGAGAGACAGAGAGACAGAAAGACAGAGAGGAGACATGTGTGCACATGCCAAGAGAGAGAACAGAAAGGGGCCAAGATGGTGATTAGAGGTGAGAAGTCGCTGGGAGTGGGAGTGGCTTGTCCCTTAAAGGGACCAGAGACCAAAGGAATAACATTCCTGGATCCTTTTTATAATAAAAAGCAGGAGATTAGACACCACAGTTTGAAGGAATTGGGGGTGGCGAATTCTCAAGACTGCTTCCAGCTGATTTGTGGCATAGTCTTTGGGGGGTAACCCAAGAGAAGGCTGGGTGCTGGTCACATCCTGGCATAGCTGGTCTCTGCTCCCAACTGGTGTCTGTGGCATGGAAATGTCTGGTGTCCCTTGTACCTGGTTAAGGTATTGGCAGAACAGAAGACAAAGTTAAATTAAGGAAAAAAAATTTAGGACCAGGGAAGTGAGGAGGATGTATCTAACCTGTTTTCAGTGGGTTCTTTAATTTGGCTCCCTGGAACTCACAAGAACTCCTTGGGTTTGTAAAAACAGAAGTTTTAGACATATGCATTGTATAATGACTGTGACATATTTTTGTATAATGAAAAGTATTTTTTATTTGGTGAAGAAACCTGGCAAAACCTCTCAGCTATCAAACTGTCAGAGATCTTTGAGAAGGATAAGATTTTACTTGAGTAACTAATTAAAAAATGATAGAGAACTTATGTGGTTGGCATCCAGAGCTACTGTTTTGGGTCCTCCATGGTTGCTGAAGGTTGTTTTTGACCTTTGCTGTTTAGCTCAGGGCTGTCAGGCTCCAGAAGACCCCTCTAGGCTAAGAAATCTGTAGGAAAACAGGCCTACCTTGACCAGAGAAGCTAGGCTGTCAATTCCAGTGATTCTGTCCATGTCTGGAGGTCTTTAGTTTAGGTGAAAGGCAGTTTTGCCCAATGGTCAGCACTTGGCAGTTGAAGCAAACTGCAGATGGACGCTGTTCTGCAACTGCAGATGGATGTTGTTCTGTGCTCATTTGTCTTCTGTCTTCTTGGAGGAAAAAGAGTGCTGCTGCTAGGGGCCAACCTGTCTCTTTTTGTTATGAAAAGTTTTTTGTAATTAAATATTTAAATATCACATTCTCCAGATCTCTGAGCAGTTAAGGACTGCCTATATTAGGTATAGCTGCAGTATAGAATCTGTCTGGAAGGTTGGGTCTGAGCTTGACTCTACTGGCTCTTTACAGGTAAGTTCCACACTCATAAAAAGACAGAAAGAAAGAAAGAAAGAAAGAAAACCTGTTTGTAATATAAGATTAGTGGCAGAACTGACAATGATAGAGAATAGCTTAGTATTAAATATAAGACATTTTTGTGAAAGAGTTAAAAGTACATACCAGTTTAAAATATGAGACTTATGATTTTGTAGTCTGAAATGAGATGCAATGAACAATTATTATATATAGAAAGAATGAATAGGAATTGGGCAACGTGTATGTTTTTGATGGGCCCTATCAAAAGCATGTCACTGTGCAAAACACCTGTAATAGAGTTAACAAGAGGATTTCAGTGAACACCAGGGAGGGGGGTAAAGGTAGGGCATACATAAGAATGGGAGAGCTTGGTCACATGACCTGGCTCTCAGCCAAGATGGAGATAAAGTCACCTGACCCCAGTCAACATAGTGGCAGCCACATGTTGTGGGGAAAAAGTTACAATTTTTGAGCTGTAAGGATTTTAAGCTTAATGAGAGGGACCTAATGGTGTGATCTGCCCTGTTGCTGAGCCGCCATGCCATGACACAAGCTGCAGAGGAAAGCAAGGTGATCTTTCAGGGGGTCTTGGACCATCAAACCATATTAGTGTGTAAATAATCCATAGGTTGTCATCTTCTGTGAAAACAAAAGCAGAACCTCTTTTTCAAAGCAGCATATTCTTAGACTCAAATTTTAAAGTCAATATACCTTTATGTTGGTTTAACTTAGCAGCCCATACAAAGAAATGTGCCTCTATAATTAGCTCTTTTACAATCAAAAAACTTTAAAAAAACCCACAATAATATATATAATCCAGATTCTCTGTGTATACTCCATCTTTTTGTGGCTTATTTGTTTTAAATCTCTTACTTTTTAATTTTTATTTTGTTATCTTTACTCCTTTAATCTATGCTCTATGGCTGTCTGTACTCTGTCTCTTTAAAGACATTTGCTTCTTTTTATAACTCTCTATACCATTTTTCTTCTCTCTCCCAAACCTAAGTACATTTATCTAACACTGTGACCATTTAGAAGTCTTTTATTTCTGAATCTGTCCTATTGTGTATCTGTAATCCCTTACTGTCCAGGAGCATTTCTTAAAATGCTAAGCGCATCTTAAAACTTAAGCTACATCATTGCTAGGGGAAATACAGCACTGTCTGCTTGTTCCACCCAGTCTGACATGGTGGAGCTGTTTGTTGACTCTGAGAGCCATGCTCACATCCCCATTTTTTAGTACACAGCCAGTCTATGTTGCTATTAAGCAAGTTGTAGCACTCTGGTAACAAACTCCATTTAAATGCTCCACAGCCAGACCTCTGAAAAGAGCCAGAGCCATTTGTGCTGGTGAACCAAGAAGCCTCCATTTTTTTTTAAAGAAGCTGCACAGTTTTTATTGCACCTCTCTTAAAGTAGCCCACCTTACTCACCACAAGCCCAGCTAGAAAAAAAAATTGTGACTACAAAAAGCCATGCTAAACTCTGTTCTTTTGTCTCTAGAATTCCTTTTTAAGCTGTCTCAGGTTTTTATGTGGATATAGTTACCCACATTGGTACGCCAATTTGTAGAAGTCAGGCCACTTGTTTGTCCCCAGTCACTTAGCCCCGAAATAATCACACAGAAACTGTATCAATTAAATCACTGATTGGCCCATTAGTTCTAGCTTCTTGTTGGCTAACACTTACCTATTAATTTAACCCATTTTTATTAATCTGTGTATCGCCTCATGACTGTGGCTTTCCAGCAAGATTCCAACTGGCATCCGTCTCTGGCAGGGCCACATGGCTTCTCTCTGACTCTGCCCTTCTTTCTCCCAGCATTCAGTTTTGTTTTCCCCACCTAGCTCTGTTCTGCCCTGCCATAGTCTCAAGCCGCTTTCTTTATTAACCAATCATATTCACAACATGCGGAGAGTAACCCACATCATATGAGCATTTTATTTATCTGAATATGTGCAAACACATCAGTTCACAAATACATGTTGAAATGTGTTAAGTTAGCAGGGTGATTTAAGATTTAGAGAAGACAGTAAAGTAACAGATTATCACGACTTAATCCATTCTTTGTCATTGGCTTTACCAAGACACATGAAGAATCCCTATGTTTATTTTCCAGGAATTGTTTCTATGTACTTTGGTTGTAACAGTAACCAGACCAGCACTGTTCTTAGAAACCTGCCTTGGACTACTGTTTTTCTGAATTAACTTGGTTCTGCCATTGTTCGGGCTATTCATTTATGCGCATTTTCCAGCTGGTGGCTCTGATTATTGCAGTGTCTATACTGTCTTTCACAGACAACAGTAAATTACCTTCATTATTAACTCACTATAAACTATGGGAATGATGCATGGTGTATATTGCTATTGTCAGTAGAAATGCACTCAATAAAGAAATATTGCTTAGTATCTCAAAAGAACAGAGGTCTGATAGATAAGAGGAGTTTGAAATATATTAGTGTATATTCAGAAACACCTTACACAGAGAAGCAGTCACTTGTGGAGTTATGCAAGAAATATGATGCCCTCCAATTCTGTTGATGAAGTACAGCAGTGATTCTTGGATCTGTGAGGGCAAGTTCAGTTGGCCTGGTTGTGCACTGTGTTTTGAATCATGGAGCTCCCCACAAACCCAATTATATAGCTATTTGTTTAATTACTTGACCAAGAATTTTTTTCCCTGCCTGACACTTGACTGGATGTGGTCAGGAACTATAACCAGTAATTTCTAGAACTTGAGAATAAAATTATTAGTTTTTAAAATTTTTTAAATTTAAAACCATGCTGCCATCAAGTATACATAAAATATCAAAGGATAGTTATTATTTGCAAAATTAAAACTACAAAAGATGGTTAAATTAGTCATCAACAGACCCAACCTTGTCCAGGAATGGTCAATACATGGCACATCTGCTGACATATGCAATGGTTGTGGTTTAAGGCAGACCTCATATAATTACTTGAACATTCTGATGAGATGCTTTCTTCAGACTGTCATCATCACAAGCAATGGCCTGAACCTGTAAATCATACTTTGTGCAAGAGAAAGGGCCTTCTCTCCCTTCTTGGTATCAATTCCTCTGAGATTAGATGAGGAAATTTATCCCTATACCCCACATAAGGAGAAACTTCCATCCTTACAACTTCTGGTTGATCTCTTTTCCTTCTCTCTGTCTCTTTTTATGAGTCTCATGTGTCTAAGACTCTATATCTTCAGTTATGCATTAAATCCATTTCAAATACGTATTTAAAGAGTTAACATTTAAGCATGTAAATACAACACTTCCTCAAGTCCTATAAGCAGTTCTCAGTGAAAAGTCTAAACCAAAATGAAGGAGCTCTGTCTAGGATTTTTAAAAGCTAATCATGTTAGCAAACACAAAGGGGAAAGTGTTGGATGGTTTTTGTTTTCTTATATCTTTTCTTATCCCAGAAAGTGAGTGAGATTAAGACTTACCACTCCCGGTTCTTAAAAGAAAACTGATTAGAAAACCATATTAAAAACACTTTTAAATTTCCAGGCTTGGAAATAATAAGTAATTGATGCTGAATGCTACCTGTAGATTCCTGATGAATTTGGCCACCATCATTACAGAGTAAATTATATTTTGTATCAAGTACTTTAGAAATAATCACAGTTTAAAGATATTTAAGTAAACATCAAAATGGGGTAGTTATAATGGGTAGATAATTACTTTTGTAACATTTTAGATCTAACCAATAGATATTTGTTATGAAATTGGTGGTCACAAAGTTTATAAAATATTTTTGTGTGTATGAGTGTAAATATGTACAGGTGCATACATACACATGCACATTGTAGCTGTGGACACATGTGTGGAAACCAGGGACAAACTTATATGTCATTCTCAGGAGCTGTCCGCCCTATTATTTGAAGCAATGTCTCCCATGAACTGGGCTGATGAACCCAAAAGAACTGCCTGTCTCTGTCTCCCCAGGGTGGATATAGGAGCAAGGAAGAAGATACCTACATTAAGGGATCCATTTTAGGGTTGGCAAGAGACTTGGCTCTAGATGGGATCCCAGGTGTCCACGAGGATGTCCCCAACTATGTCCTTGGACAACAGGAGAGAGGGTGTCTGAACTGTCCTTGCCCCACTATCACGTTGATGATTATCTCAAATATCACCATAGAATCTTCATCCAGCGATGGATGGATATAGAGACAGAGACCCTCATCAGAGCAAAGGACTGAGTTCCCAAGGTCCAGTTGAAAGGCAGAAGGAGGGAGAAGATGAGCAAGGAAGTCAGGACCATGAGGGATTGGTCTTCCCACAGAGACAGTGTTCCTGTTTTAATGGGAGCTCACCATATCCAGCTGTACAGGGTCTGAATGAGCATGTGATCAAACCGGACTCTCTGATTAGGGCTGACAATGGGGGCTGACTGAGAAGCCATATAAAGGCACTGGGACTTGTTTTTTCTACATGTTCTGGCTTTTTGGGACCCTAGTCTATAGGGATCTAGCCTGGATGTAGGGGGGAGGGCCTTGGACTTTCCACAGGGCAGGGTTCCCTGCCCTCTCTCAGGTAGGGTGGGAGAGGGAGGAGGGGTGTTGGGAAGCGGGAGGGGATTGGGAGGAGGGAAGGAAGTGTAAATAATTGAATGGAAAATAAAAATTAAAAAAAGAAAAAACAAGAAACCAAAACAGCTGCTCCATGGGTGAAAGGGAAAAGCTGTTTATTCCAAACTGCCAACACTGTCTCCGGAGAAATCAAGGAGAAGCGACAGAGGACAGATTTTCTGGGTTAATGGGACCAGGAAAAAAAGGGATTTGAGAGCTGATGTGAAGCTTGTGAGTAGGGACTGGGGGTGCAGGAGCCTGAAGCTTGGTAAGTTAATAGGCACCACAGTCATATATTAACTGAAGAGCCACAGGTACCTCTGGCCAGACATGAGGTACCTGTGTCTTTTTTAGCAAGTAAGAATTTTCTTCAAGTGCCCCGCCTCCCACCCCCAGCCTCCAGAATGGTGGCTTTGGTCTAAATGCTTGACCTTTGGAAAAGAAATTTCTTGGGGGACCAGATAGATGCAGTAAGTATTTATTGAATTAAGAGAATAATATATGTAAATAAAATTTTAAAATGAAGTGGCCTTGAAATTACCCAGTTCCAAAGCATTGTAGTCAATGTTGCTCAGGCTGGGCTGAGGCATTGCGTTCCTGAAGCGCTGGCCACTAATGTTCGAAGAGGGAGACTCCCAAGGACCAGCTAACATTCCAAGAATGAGCATCTGATAGCTTAGAACTTTCTTTCACTATTGCATTTAGTAAAAAGATGGAGCTAAGCTTCAGAGGGAAATTTGTTTTCTTCAACCTGATGGGCATGGAACTCTAACAAGAAAAACAATGTAACAGTTACCACAAGTAAGAATTTGTCAGTATCAATGAAAGTAAAAACTTAGCTGTGTTGATAACTTAATGGGTTCATCGCCAACAAGCTTACATGTTCTATTTTCTTTTTTTCTATTTTTTTGTTCTGTTTTCTAATGGCAATAAAATGAATACATTTCATATGAGTGAAACCTGACCGATGAGAGTAAGTCAAATGATCTGCATGAAAAAGAAAACAATACAAGAAAGAGACAATCTGGGTAATGAAGAAAAAAATTTACACACTATTAATCTGACAAAGGATGAATATCCAAGATCTATAAGAGACTCAACAACAAAAGATTTAAAAATGGGAAAAATTATCTGAACAGATATTCCTTAATAGTATTTATACAAATGGACAGCAAATATCTGAAGAAATGCTTGATAGCACTAACCATTTGTACTCTCAATACAAATCAAGGCCACAGTGTGAGAGCATCTTATCCCACACAGAATGGCTGTTATAAAAGTGACAAGATTTGACAAACGCTGGTGAGAATGAAGCAAAAGGCAATACCTACATGCCACTGGAGAGACTGTAATATTGCAAAGTTACCATAAAATTCCCCAAAAATCTAAAAAAAAAAAATACTATAGGATCTAGCAATTCCACTTCTGTCTATACATCCAAAAGAAAGGAAATCGATATGTCAATGAGAAAGCTACATCCCCATGTTTATTGCGGGACTATTCACACTAGTAAGACTTGGGATCAATATATTTGTCTGGAAGACAAATAGCTGAAATATTTTTGCAATGAAACATTGTTAAGCCACAAAAAAGAATGAAGTTGCTATTTGTGGTAGTGGGGATGCAATGGTAGAATATTATGTTAAACACAGAAAGAAAATACCACACAAGTCATTACTTACACATGGACTCTGAAATCATTGATTTTGCAGCAGTAGAGAGTAGCAGAGTGGTCATTAGAGGTTAGGAATGGCAGCCAGGAGGAAGGATACAGGAAGACTAGATAAGGAATGCTGAAATGCAATTAGTATAAATAACTTCTGGTGTGCCACAATACTGTGACTGAAATCCACAGCAACTTCTAATGTATTTTCACAAAGAACTAGAGGGAATGGACTTGAACCTGACATTTCCTAACACAAAAACATGAAAAATATGTAGGAGGATAGTGTAGTGGTTAGAATTATCAGCTTGATAAAATCTATGATTGAACAGGAAATGGGCCTCTGAGCATATCTCTGGAGGATTGCCTTGATTATAGTGTGGGAAGGCTCAGATTAATTGTGGGTGGGGCTACAGCTTTGGAGAAAGTGAACTGGGCATTTGCACACACACATTCATTGCTCTCTTCTTTGGACTGTGGACATGGTTTAAGTTCCTGCTGTCTAAATTTCTCTACCATGAGGTATGTTAAATTGTGAGGTAACATAAGCCTCTTTTCCCATAAAAAGAGTATTTCATCATAGTGTTGGCAAGGAAATTAAGACATATGGAAGTGCAAATTCTACGATTTGATCTCTAAATGTCTACATTGTTGAATTATGAGACTGTATCTCACAAATATCTACAATTAGTATATGCCCAATGGAGCTCAAACACAAAGATGTAGAGCACAGAATAAGAAAGACGAAGATGTTGACCAATGAGCAAAAAGCTTCTATGCAGAAAGAAAAATTAGGGTGGTTTGCTTGATACTGTGATCATAATCAATAAAAATGGATTGAGCATTTAAAAATAGAGGCTTTTGAAGGCCATCCTACAACAGTGATAATTCTTTGAGGTGTATATGTTAATTAACTTGATTAAATCATCATAATTTGTGTGCGCTAAAACATCACAATACTTGACAAATTTGTATTAAAATTTAGATAAAAATTTTTGTAAATATGTCAGAAAATCAACTTTCATTGAAACTATGATGAAGTCTGAGGCATAAGACTTCTCTTAAACCATAAGCAATTATCAAACTGTAATGAATATGTAAAACAACTACTTTTTTGGACTGGGAAGTCAGCAGCATAGAGAAGTGATAAGAGGCAAAAGAGAAACCTATAAAGTAGGAACTACCTAACTAACTCCTTCCACCTGGAAATAGAAGATCCCAATGCAGGGAAGGTAGAAATCATATAATTTCTGAGCTCACAAGTCCTTAATAGGTAATATCAATATCCTTTTTAAAATACAACTTTTGAACAAACTTCACAAATTTGACTCAAATGTACTTTATTAAGAATGTACTAATGTTGAACTAAGCCTCTAAGGGACAAAACTATCCTGCTTTCTAATTTAGTAAAGAAAGCTTTGTTAGTTGACAGTTGTGCTCTCCATTCACATATTGTCTGGCAGGGATAAATAGTGGGGGAAATGGCATAATACAATAAAGCTTATATGTGTAACCTTCCTGGTAGGAGTAAACATATTCTAAATAAAGACACTTGTGACATTCCTTTCAGATATTAGACTATTAAGACAATGATCTCCAAGAAATAAGAATTTTATCAATAAAAATATACTTGGAGAAGGACAAAAGGAAAGCCTTCTATCAGTTGGAATGGTAACTTGTATTATGAATTTCACAACTAGTCAGTTCTGATAACTAGTCAAACCACCTTCCAGGAGAGACTTAGGAGCTGAGGCAACAGTGGTGGGCAGCAGTATGCCTTGACCATTACTGCTTAGTTGTGCATATCTCTTGCCTTTTATTTATCTGTGACCCTCACGTTAGGACCCCAATGTGGCCATGTTGATTAAATTTTCTTACTTTGGTGTTCATTGTTTCCTTATTGTTTTGTTGAGAAATCTTGGTTTTAAGGATGGTAGAATTCAAGGCTGAACTGTAACAACTCTGGTGAAAATTTTGATGGATCATGGCCAGAAGAAAAAAAAAAATGTGTTTGACTATGTTGTAATAAATTGACCCCAAATGAGAACGAAAGGTTTTTAAGTCCCATGCAGTTTCTAGAACCATTTTATTCTATGGATTTTTTTATTTTTTATTGTTGATGGTGGTTTGAAAGAAAATGTCCTGTAACATGAGGGGCCGGCTTGTTGGGGTTTCTGTTCCCACCCAGTACCCCATAGCCGGCAAGTCCCAGAGAAAATTAATCACACAGAGATCTCTATAAGTTACCAAAGAAAATAACACAGAGTCTACATTAGGTTGTAAACTGATTGGCCCATTAGCTCAGGCTTCTTGTTAACTCTTATAGCATATATTAACCCATTATTCTGATCTATGTTAGCCATATGGCTTGGTACCTTTTTCAGCTGTCAGCTCACATGTTGCCTCTTCGGTGGTCTGGGCAGAAATGCAGAGGGAGATTCCTGTTTTCCCAGAATACTCCCAGTCTCTTTGCTCCACTCCTACTTCCTGTCTGGCTTTCCCGCCTATACTGCCTGCCTGGCCAATCAGCATTTTATTAAAATATGATTGACAGAATACAGACAATTCTCCCACACCAATGTCCCCCAAAGGGAGTGGCATAATTAGGAAGTGTGACCTTGTTGTAGTAGGTATGGCCTTGCTGAAGGAAATGTGTCATTATAGAGACGGGCTTTGATATTTCATATATGCTCAAACCATGCCCAGTGTCTCAGACCACTTCCTGTGAGTCAAGATTAAGACTTCTCAGCTCCTTCTTTAGCACCATATCTGCCTGCATGTTGTCTTGCTTCCCACCCTGATGGTAATTGACTAAACCTAAACCTCTGTACCGTAAATGAGCCACCACAACTGAATGTTTTCCTTCCTAACAGCTGTTGTTGCCATGGGTCTCTTCACAGCAATAGAAACACTAAGACATTGTCCTATGTCAGTCAGATCAGCTGCTTTCTGATACCACTGGGTAAAGCTGAGGGATGAACATTTGGACTTGTATGGGATTCTTGAGAAGCATGACCCTTGTTATGGACTCTTTGAGAAGCATGACCTTTGGTACGCTTCTTCAAGACACTCTACTTCAGGTTTTCACTTTCAGTCTTAGAAGCTGCTTTGAGCTTTGAATCTTTTTTTTTTTTTTTTGGCAACTGAAATTTGGTGACTAGTTTTGTCTTTTGAAATAAATTCATTATTTTGAATTTCTGGGTTCTCCTTCCATGCATATGATTAGACCTTGGACATTTAGAAGCTCTTTTGAGGAAGTTGGAATTCTGTGATCTATTTGGGAACCTTTCATATGACAGGCAAGGCTGAAATGCATTTTTCTTTTGGAGATTTGTTGATACTTTGGGATTCGATTAAACCATGTGTAATGGAGAAACAAGAGCATTGAGGAAACCCCTGTCATGATTTGTGTAGCCAGGGAAACTATTAAACAGTAGCTACTCTGGTGTCTGTTAGGGAGAATTCTAGCAGACTGATCTTTCGAAGATTTGTGATGGTTTCTGTCACGTCCTGGACAAAAGCCTGCCCTGCCCCTGTAGTACTTAAAAATAATTGAGCAGTAAACCTTTGATTGCTTCATTTTGCATTTCTTTTTTAAATTTACTGTTCATATGTCCAACTTAAAATGGAATGAATTTTTAACTACATTAATAGAACCTATCGCCTCTGCAGACTCACCTTTAAAATAAAAAACAGTTAAAATTCAGGAATTCAACAGTTATTTATCAGAAATTGGGCTGAAAAAAAAGTATACTTTTCATCAGGCAGGAGTGATTAAAATATAAACTAATTGAAAAGTTGAGTTTGGGATTCCTTCTCAGTGAAATGATTTGCATTTTGACACACTCCAGTACTGTTAAAAACTGAGGTTGAAGGAAATTTTATTAAAAGATTTACAAGACAGATGATTTTTTCTAAAATGTGATTTTAGAGAACTGACTTCTAAGGTACTTTTATAAATGTAGACTTTTATTTAAAAATAAGATTGGGGTCAGAGGATAAGAGTTTTATTAAGGTACAAAAATTTCTATTGGCCATATGGATTTACATAAGGGTTTTCTTTCAAAACAAATTCTAGAATGAAATAAATTTTATTCATTTTAATAGTTAAAAGTGTATGCCAGTAAAATTAAACAGAAAAATCATTTTGAAGTTGTAGAGACTTACACTAGATTTTACACTTTCACTATCAGATGTGTGTGTGTGTGTGTGTGTGTGTGTGTGTGTGTGTGTCTGTGTGTGTCTGTGTGTGTCTGTGTGTGTCTGTGTGTGTGTGTGTGTTAGTTTGGTTTCCACCAAAAAATGGAAAACTCACAGCAGAGTTGAAACTAGAAAATCAGTTAGCTTCTAACCAAATTCTCTTTCATCACTCATGTACTCCTATACTTCATATGCATTTCAGTTTGCATTTAACTTTGATACGTAGTTGTTTTTATTTGCAACCTTTTAACAATAAAGTTTTAATAAAATTAAAAGTAATAGCAAAACTAGTCACAGGTAAAATAATATATATATTTATATATATGGATATAAAACTGCTTTGATCAGTTCTCCAAAGATTTCTAAACTGCTTTTTGCTAGGCAAACTTAATAAACTGATTAATTCTAGGACTGGCCTGTGCACAGAAATGTTTGATTTCTGGGCTTTGATTATATAAAATATACATACATTCTTACAGTGTGGACGTAGACTAATATTGCTATTACCATACTTGCTAATATATTTTGTTGCAAGTAATGTTACAGATTAGATATTTTGTTACCTAATTTGTTGTGTATTTACATTGTAAAATTATCAAGATTATATGTTTTTAAAGATAATTACTTATGCCTTCTACCAGTTTACAATGGCTTTTTGACAACTAAATTATCTTAACCAAGTAAAGGTTCATTTAAGTATCCATTTATTTGTTTTAATCTTTTATTAATCTTCATGTGAGTGGGTGTTTAGTCTGTAGTATGTATACCTTGTGTGTGCAGTGCTGGAGGAGGCCAGAAGAGGGTAGATCCCCAGGGACTAGACTTTACAGACAGTTGTGGGTCACTACTAGGAATCAAATCAGGGTTCTGCAAATGGACAGCCAGTACTTTTAACTTCTGAACCATCTTTCCTGTCCCTATGTTATTCTTTTTAACTGGTTACTTATTAGTAACTATTTTAAAGTGATTTTAGCATATTCAATGCACTATATATAGGAAAAGAAAAATAAAGAGTTGTGTGTCTGAAGCTTGCATGTTATATAAAAGTTTGCTATATTAGACATATAACTTTGATGCATGCAAAGTGACCAGTGAATCTGTTATATAAAATATATATATTATACATGTACTATTGGTATAACCAGTGAAAATCCTTTATCATTTAATCAATAACATTCAGATGAAAATCTATCATTTGGGTAATCTGTGTGTTTGAAAATCTTGCTTACTCCATTTGCCCTAATGAGAAAGGTACTTTGTTATTATATATATGAGATACTCTTGTATAACTCAAAATCGGTCTTTTGCTGTCACTTGCAGTAAACTTGAAAGAAGTCTACAGCCTTAGTGTTTGTCAGTGCTGCAGACCTATTATTTAACTGAGCCATTCGATCTAAAATTTACTTCAAAAGTAGAAGCTGAATTAATGCACAGAGGACTTCTGTGTGGTTTTTCTGTGCAACGACTGCAATTGTTATGACTCTTTTAAAAGTTGAATACATTTATATTCTTTTTGTATTACGTAAGCTTTCTGAGATGCAAAGCTAAGAAAACACTTCAGCAAACAGATGTGAGCTGATATGTTCCTAATTTTATCATGACTATTTTCTTTAAGTAACCATAATTAGAGAGGCCTAATTGTGCATCAAGCAGTGCCAGTTAATAATTAAAAGGTATTGGACATTGGTCACCTACAGTAGGCCTGAGTTAAAAACCACTCATTCTATACCTTTTAATTGCTTTAATTGACCACATGGTTTCACTGGCGAGAACTTCTTGATACCTGCCATCTATTCTACTCTCCTACTCCCACCTCACGCATGAGGCTGGTGTGAGTGAGAAAAGTTATAAAGATTGGAAAACAGATGTTTTGAGAAGGGTAAGTCTGGTGCAGAAAACATCAGATAGGTATGTAACAGAACTCACCCGGATTCTAAATGCAAAGATTAAAGTTATGTCATGTAGCATTGTGGAACCACAAATAGGCTTAGCATGTATAAGGCCATAGAGTCAAACACACATGCAAACGCATGCACACACACACACACACACACACACACACACACACACATTTTTACTGATAAAGTAGTTTTGAAGTGTAGTTAATACTTGAAAACTATTTCTATAGAGAACATCATCGGCCACTAAATCATTTGCACTTGGCCTAAACGGTAGAAAACAAGAGGATCATTAAGTGTGTGAAAATGCACTGCTAGCTCTATGGTAGGACTAAATGAGATGCAAGGAGACCTGCCTGCAGTTAGGGCTGGCAAAAACTGCAGATCTGACCAAAAAGTCAAGCACAGGGTAAAGTGAAAGATAATTTTGATAATCATTAAGTACTCCATGGCTTTGAACATTTTATCTCTCTTCTGTTTGTTACTGTTTTCAACAGAACTTGGCTATGAGTTGGAATGCAGTGTTCTGGCTGCAGCTGTGGCTCTGGAAACCAGGAATACACTTGACAAACTACGAAGACAGCAAGTTTTATTTCTGAATTTGAATCTCAGTCCAAACTGTTTTTAAACACACCTTTTAAATAGGTTTCAATGCCTTTAGCATTTTGCACAAAATGAACCAAGATCTTTATGAAAATCCAGACATGACAAAAATATGAAATATATAAAGCATTACAGATTCTACTTTGGACAACTGTCATCTTTAATCCAATTTAGTATATGGTTATCTATGCAATTACTTTCTGAGACAAATAAGAATAGAAAATTTCAGAGTGTTAAAATTGTGTCTATTGTAACTGGAGATTTCCCGACACCCTTAGCGTGCCTCTAACTTCTGTGCATATTTTATGAGCGTCTGATTAATTTTTTTAAAAGTAGCCTGACTTGATTTACCTGGAGTGAGTTTCTTTCCATGTATTCAATCTGAGTTTTGATGAGTTTTCACACAGTAATGTAACGGATAATGATTTTTTTCAGAAACCATGAATTTTAACTCACTTTTTAAAGTATATTGTTGTAGTTTAGTGAGTAGTGTTTGAATGAATAATGTCTCCCATTGTTTTTCAGATATTTGAACACTTATTTCCCCAGTTGATAGCACGGTTTATGGAAATATTACTTCTTTAAGAAGTGTGGTCTTGCTGAAGAATGTATGTCCCTGGGTCATAGGCTTTGAATGTTTATGCCCTTGCTTCACTTCCTTGCGTGATAAAATGTAACCAACCAACTTCCTGTTCTGGCTACTGCTTTCTTGCAACTCTGGAGTCCTTTTCTGGAACAGTAATCCCAAATAAACTCTTCTTTCTCTCAGTTGCTTTGGCAATGGTATCATAGCAACTAAAAATTTAGCAATAAAAATATTGGGAGCAAAATGTGGACGTTGCTATATTATGGGGAAAATGTGGGAGACTTTGGGACATTGGAGTAGGAATGCCATTGGATTTTGCAAGCAGAATTTAATAGACTATTGTAATAGGAGCTCAGAAAACAGTGGGGACAACAATATGGATGGTAAAGACCCAGCTCATGAGGTCTCAGAAGAAGGCAAAGAATTCACTAGCAGCTGGGCTGGAGGCCATTCTTGTAGGATTGTGGCAAAGAATTTGGCCAAATTAAAAAGTAATAGACATTTTTTAAAACAGATTATTTTAAGACATAATATGGAGAATGCGAAGGTTTATTACTGATAGCTCTTTATGCAGCTCTATACTAAAAACTAAGTGTGGCAGAAAAGAAATGCACCAAGTACAGTTGGGAGAGAAAATGAGCCCTGGGAAGTTTCCTGTTACCTCCAAGGCAGGTCCTGAAAAAGAGACAGTAATTGTTAAGGAGATTAGTGTCATTAAAGAGAGGCCTGTGCTCTGTGCTGAGATAGCACAAAACCCTTAGGGCAAGACAATACCCAGCTAGGCTTCCACGTTTTGAGAGGAGAAATGCTAAGTGGCGGTTTGCTCTTAGAGAAAAAAAATAAAAATAAAAATAAAAATAAAAAGTCACTTCGACAAAGAAAAACTAATTAGGTTGAGAAACTGAGGATGTGCCCTGAGCTGGCAGATGAGCTTGGCCGAGCTGTCCAGAAGCTATTGACACTAGAGGCCGGCATGAAAGACGCAAGAGTGAGGGGAATGGGGATCCTTCCTCTTTTGTTTCAGAGAGTTGCTAAGACCAGCCAGCATGTGGCAGCACTAGCATCACTGAGCAGAGGCCCTGAGCAGCCATTGTGTGAAGCTGGGAAGGTGAAGCCCATACTGGGAGAAATCATAAGACGCAAAGCCAAGAATATACCAGGTGACGCTAACTACAAGGGACGAAACCAGCTCAAAAGAAAGGGTTCTGTTGCCGACAGTGAAATCGGAAGAAAAGAGTCCCAGACACAGAATGTGGAGCTACAGGATTTCATTTTTGATCCCACTTGCCTTCAGTCTTGCTTTGGTCCAGTATTTCTTCACTATCTCTTTAAGAAAGGAAATGTATGTTTCACAGCACTGTAAACTATATGTTAGAAATAAGTCATTTTTGTTTTGCTGCTTATTTTTAAAGGGGGTAAGAGAACTACCTTTAGTCTCAGAAGAGACTTTACAGTTTTGCACAATATTGAGCCTGTTAAACACTATGGAAAATTTTAAAAATTAGACAAAATGCATTTTACATGCTGAGATGACCATGGTGTGGAACATTGAAGACTGAACAACCAATGTCCTCCAGAGACTCATATATTTGAAAATTTGGTCCCCAGTTGGTAATGCTGTTTGGGAAAATTATAAAAGCTTTAGGAGGCATTGTCTTACTTAAGGAAATATGTCACTGGGGATGAACTTTGAAAGTCTTTAGCTTTACTCCAATTATATTTCTCTCTCTCTTTCTCTCTCTCTCTTTCTCTCTCTCTCTATCTCTCTCTCTCTCTCTCCTTCCTTATGACAGACTGTGATCTACAACTTGTTGTTCAGGCTTCCTGCTACCATGCCTTCCTTGTTACTATGGAGCCCCACTCTGGAAGACTGATCACAAATTCCCCCTTTCCTGAGCTGTTTTTGGTTCAAGTTACTTTATCACAATTACAGAAAGTAACAGAGTCAGAGAAACTGTGGAGCCAAAGCTGTGTTTGAATCTTTATTACTGTGCCTAAGAGATCCATGAACCAAAAAAAAAAAAAAAAAAAAAAAAAAAACCGCCCTGGTCTGCAAGACAGAGTTCAGACAACGAGCCACATATTTTCAACTCCCCTAAACAAGTCTGTGTGACCCAACTACTCCAGGTGTGGTTGATCACATGTGGGCAGGAGGTTTGCAGACTGGAAGCACAACAGGATGGAAGTTTGCCCCTGACTGGACCTGAAAGGAAATATGGTGAATTGGGGGTTTTGTATTTTGAAGGCCCTGTAAACCATGACTCGGGGCCAATTTCTGGAAACCAGAGATGGCCCTGGTCAGAGAGTCCATCAACCTAGCCAGTATTCAATGAAAGTTTGCTTCAAATATGACGTTAAACTGTGGTCGGATTAATAATACAGCATATTTAGACCCTTACAACACAGAATGGAGAGATAAAGAAAGAAAGCAGTAAAGTGGTAGTGAAAGAAGAGTTTGGCAAAGTTGAGGTGATTTTAACAGAAAATGTTGTATAGTCAGACTTACCATTGGGCTGCCAGTCTGCAAATAACTACACAGAGAATTATTAATTATAAAAGCTTGTCCATTATCTTAGGATTGTTCCACTAACTCTTACAACTTAATCCATATTTTTATTAATCTCTATTTTACAGCATGACTTTTACCTCTCTCCCATTCTGGGTGTCTGACTCTTTCCGTGTCTCGATGGCATCTCCTGCGCACCTCGATTATGTCCTCTGCTGCTCTCTGTCCGGAGCTGCCACCTATCCCCCCTGACTAGCTATGGGCTGTTCAGCTTTTTTATTACACCAGTCACAGCGATGCATCTTCCCACAGTGTACAAATACCCCACAACAATGTCGTTGACTTGCATATGTAGTATTTTTAATATTAACAGTGTTCTCAGTGAGGTATAGGGAAAAAAAATCCCTTCCTCACGAGAAACCTATTCTCAGACTTAAGAACAAGCCATTTCTTTGTTGACTGCGCTTCATTTCCAGTGGCAACGACTGTTTTATGCAAATTTATGAGGGAACGGTAGCAGTAAAATGTGTTTGGTAACTTCTGCCTGAAAGTGCTCGGAGCACTCCGGGCTTGACTTGCTGTGGATGACATCATGTGTTGCATCTCCAGGCTAAGCTGGGGATTTGAGGACTCTGGTCCAGATGGTAGAAGTTAACCTTCATTCACAGTAGCTGTCAGCTTCAGCTTTCCTAGGTGTAAGAGCCCCGTGTTGGGTGCCACCTGTAGGAGTCCACTCCTACAAAGTCAGCTAGAATTCCTGGACAGGGGATTCGAGGCCAAAGAAAAGTCAGAAGAAAAAGAAGACAGGATAGAATTGGGAGATCTGTCTGGTCATGCCACAGCAGCCAGACAGCCCTGAGTTTATTTCAGAACTTGCTTATATACAAAAACAGAACAAAGCACAGCACTGATGATTAGTTAGTATCTAACCACAAGACCATTCCTGTCCTTGAGTGAGCAGCCTCCTCTCCAACATGTGCTTGCTGCTTGGAAGCAGCCTCGCTTGATGTTCTTGAGGTTTATCATCAACAGTATACTGTCTACTAGATAAAGTGTTCTTTTCTCACAGCTAAATCAGAAGTCTCCCATAGCACTAAAGGTCATAAGAAAAAGCAGAGGAGGCAAGGTTGAACTCAAATGACTTCTTTAAGTCAGAAATGACTCCAGATAGAAACTGGGAACATGTGGGCTACCACACCTAGGATATGTGTGTACACTGTAAGCATACAATTTTATATTTCTGGGCTCTTAGCTAGAAGTTTACTGATTTTGATTCATCTGTACTTGAGTTTTGTGCATGGTGGTACATATGGATCTATTTTCATTCTTCTACATATTGATATCCAGTTATACCAGCACCACTTGCTGAAATATGCTTTTGTTTTTTTTTTCATTTTCTATTTTAGCTTCTTTCTAAAAATATGGATCAAAAACCTCAACATAAAAGCAACCACACTGAACCTCATAGAAGAGAAAGTAGAAAGTACACTTGAATGCATTGGCACAGGAGAACACTTCCTAAATATAATCCCAGTAGCATAGACAGTGAGAACAACAATTAATAAATGGGACCTCCTGAAACTGAAAAGTTTTTGTAAAACAAAGGACATAGTCAACAAAACAAATGGCAGCCTACAGAATGGGAAAAGATCTTCACCAACCTCATATCAGACAGAGGACTGGTTTCCAAAATATACAAATAACTCAAGAAACTTGACATCAAAAGAACAAATAATCCAATTTAAAAATGAGGTACAGGACTAAACAGAGAACTCTCAACAGAGGAGTCTAAAATGGCTGAAAGACACTTAAGGAAATGCTCGACACCCTTAGCCATCAAAGAAAGACAAATCAAAACAACTCTGAGATTCCATCTTATACCTGTAAGAATGGCCAAGATCAAAAACACTGATGACAACTTATGCTGGAGAGATTGAGGGGTAAAGGGAACACTCCTCCATTGCTGATGAGAGTAGAAACTTGTGCAACCACTTTGGAAATCAGTATGGTGATTTCTTAGAAAATTAAGAAACAACCTACCTTAAGACCCAACAATACCACTTTTGAGTTCATACCCAAAGGATGTTCAATCATACCGCAAGAACATGTGCTAAACTGTGTTCATAGTAACATTATTTGTAATAGATTGAACCTGGAAACAGCCTCAATGCCCCTCAACTGAAGAATGGATAAAGAAAATTTATACAATGTAGTACTACTCAGTTGTAAAGAATAATGACGGGTGATGTTGTCTATTTTGACATTTCAAGTGGATCTATATATGTTTTTCTTAGGGCTCACCTTGTTACTTAGCTTCTCTAGGATCATGAACTATAGCCTCAATGTCCTTTGTTTATGGCTAGTATCCACTTATGAGTGAATACATTCCATATTCCTCTTTTTGTGTCTGGATTATCTCATTCAGGATGATGTTCCATCCATTTGCATGCAAAGTTCAAGGTGTCATTGTTTTTTTTTTTTTTCCCACTGAGTAGTACTCTAATGTGTAAATGTGCCTCATTTTTTATCCATTCTTCAGTTGAGGGGCACCTAGGTTGTTTTCAGTTTCTGGCTATTATAAATAATGCTGAACAAATGTCTTTGTATTATGATTGAGCAACATTTTGGTATATGCCCAAGAGTGATATTGCTGGATTCTGAGGTAAGCCGATTCCCAACTTTCTGAGAAAGCCATACTGATTTCCAAAGTGGTTGTACAATTTTGCATTACCATTAGTAGTGGATGAGTGTTCCCTTTACTCCACATCTGCTGCAGCATACACTATCATTACTGTTTTTTATCTTAGCCATTCTGACAGGTGTAAGATGATATCTCAGAGTTGTTTTGATTTATATTTCCTGGATGGCTAAGGATGTTGAACATTTTCTGAAATGTCTTTCAGTCACTTGAGATTCTTCTGTTGAGAATTCTCTGTTTAGTTCTGTATCCCATTTTTAATAGGGTTATTTAGAAATTTGATGTCTAATTTCTTGAGTTCTTTATATATTTGGAAATATGGAGCAAAGGAGAAGGGAGGGTAGAAAGGGAAGATGAGGGGAAAGGGGGAGAGGCAACAAGAACTTGAGAGAATGGGATAGTTGAGATGGAGGAAGGACAGAGACAAGAGCAAGAGAAGAGATATCTTGATTGAGGGAGTCATTATAGGGTTAGCAAGAAACCTGACACTAGAGAAATTCCTAGGAATCCACAGAATGACCCCAGCTAAGACCCTAAGCAATAGAAGAGAGGGTGCCTGAATTAGCCTTGCCCTGTAGTCAGACTGATAAATGTCTTAAATATCACCATAGAACCTTCATCTAACAACTGGTGGAAACAGAGACCCATATCAGAGCACTGCACTGAGCTCCCAGAGTCCAGGTGAAAAGTGGGAGGAATAAGATTATGAGCAAAGAGGTCAAGACAATGATGGGTACACCCACTGAAACATTCTACCTGAGCTAATGGGAGCTCACTAACACCAACTGGACTGGGAAGGAGCAAGCATGGAACCAAACTAGTCCCTCTGAATGTAGTTGACTGTTGCATGGCTGAGACAGACTGAGGGGCCACTGGCAGTGGCATCAAGATTTATCCCTACTGCTTGTACTGACTTTTTGGGAACCTACTCTTTTTGGATGGATACTTTGCTCAGCCTAGATGTAGTTGGTCTTGAACCTTCCCCAAAGCAATATGCCTTACCCTCTCAGAATACTTGATAAGGGAGGAGTGGAGGAGGGGTATGTGGAGGGAATGGGAGGGAGCAGAATCTTTGATCAGTATGTGTAATGAAGAAAGATAGTTTGTTTTCTTTTTTAAAAAAATTAAATTAAAAAGAATAACAACATCTTGAAATTTGTGGGTAAATGGGTGGATCTAGAAAAAATATATACTAAGTGAGGTAACCCAGACCCAGAAAGACAAATATAATATGTACTCACTTATAAGTAGCTTTTAGACATAAAGCAAAGAAAACCCAGCTTACAATCCACAACCCCAGAGAACCTAGACAACAAAAAGACCCTAAGAGAGACTCACATGGATCTAAATAGGAAGGGGAAAAAGACAAGATCCCCTGAGTAAATTGGGAGGATAGGGGTCATGACAGAGGGTAGAAGGGAAGAGAGGAGAAAGGGAGGAGAGCAGAGAAAAATGTATAGTGCAAAAAACAATTTAAAAAATTGAGATAAATAAAAAAGTTTTCTGATTTTTAATTCTCATTTGTAGTGAGGGGCTGCGGGCAGGCCTGCTTTTCATCCCGCCTGGCTCCTGCATGGCTAGCTTAGTCCCAGAAATAACAACACACAAATTGTATTCATTTAAGCACTGCCTGGCCCATTATCTCTAGAGAGTTAGTTACTGACTAACTCTCATATCTTGATATTAACCCATTTCTATTAATCTGTATCACACCACGAGGTGTGGCTTACCGGGAAAGATTCAGCATGTCTGACCTGGTGGCTGGCTCCATGGCGTCTGGCTCATAGCCCTCTTCCCAGCATTCTGTTCTGTTTACTCCGCCTACCTAATTTTCTGTCCTATCAAGGGGCCAAGGCAGTCTCTTTATTGACCAATGAAAATAACACAATAGACAGATAACCCTCCTCCATCACTCATTCCCCTTTAATATCTCTGCAGCACTCACATTTCACTTGGTGAATTAACTTATGTTGGGGTCATTGTTGTTGGTGTTGTTGTTTGGTGGTGGTGCTGTGCCCTCAAATGCTTCTGAACACTTCTAAAGCAGGAATGGCTTTCTTATCATCTTTCACCCATCCTGAGACACATTGTTCTTTACCTTTTAACATCTCTGAAACAGGCTATGCATTTTACAATCAATGGCAATTCAAACATATCAGAGGATGAATTACAGAGCGTTCTTGTTGAGAATATTTAATTTGCTTCTGTCAGAAACTGTCAATCTAAAATTCCTATCAATTACATGTATCATATATGTTAAGGACACAGAAGTAATTGAGCACAAACTTCAAGTGTTTCATAGGCATGCTTTCCTTCCCTCACCTGATGTGAAACGGAGACATGACTTCTACCACCTTTCTTTGTTTATACCATACTTACTTTCTCACCTAGTTTCTTATACTTATCTCAACTTAGTAGGGTCTCCTATTTATTGATTACCCTAATACTGAGCATTCTTTTACTTAGTTATAAATAAAATAATAATAACCCTGGTTATGAAGAGTCATGTCAAACCAGTAAAACCATGGTGTGGTTGAATGTGTAATGTCTCATGTAGACACATGTGATGGAATACTTGGTTCCTAGCTAGTGGTGGTGTTTTAGAAGGTTTAGAACATTTAAGTGATAAAGATCTGTTGGAGGAAGTATGCTACATGTGTAGCCTTGAGGGTGTATAGCTTGGCCAATTTCATTTTCGCTTTCTGCTTCCACACTGTGAATGTAATGTGATAAGCTGGCTTCTTTCTCCTGATTTTCCCTGCCATTATGCACTATATCTTGCCTCAAATGGCAATTGCACAATGTTGTATATATGATGAAAATATGTGACCTAAATTACATCTAGATGTTATTTTCCTTCTTATTGCCAATCTATCTCTGTGTCAAATTCCTTTGCTTTTATAATTTAATTATCTAGATTATTAGGCAATAAGATAAAGTTGCTGTAAAATAACACAGATTAGTTTTCATTGCTCACTCTCAAACATATACTTGATTTCTTTGCCCTTTCGATCAAGATATAACACTTAGTTTCTGTAACTCTGAGTATAAATATTTGTACAAGGGGATGATGGTCATATAGTTTAAGGGGTATGTTGAGAACAATTTAGAAAACAGTGTAAAGAATTCACCTAGCTCTAGAGACAATATAATGTTTAATGAATGTCTATTTTGCTCAAATAACAAATACAAATACCCCATGCTTAGCAAGATACCTGCGTCAATCTATATGCTTGCTCTAGCTTACCTGTTAGCGCTGCTTCTCCTCCCCCTCCTCCTCCTCCTCTTCCCCCTCCTCCTCCTCCTCTTCCCCCTCCTCCTCCTCCTCATCAGAATGGGGATATAATAGAGCTGATCTTCTCAGGCTCTTGTGAGAATTAAATGGAATTATAAAGACTTAGTCGTTAGGATGTCTATGGATTATTTCTACCACAATTTTATGAAATCATTCCTATTGCTCTCTCCCGATTTGAAAGACCGTATTTGGGGTATGAACACTACATGCAGCTTGAGTTCTATTAGCACCGATTCCAACTCAGATCTGTCTAATCTAAGATTAGTGTCTGAGTGTTCCTTCACTTACCACCTGCCAGTAGGAAGTAAATGAATGTCTTTCTACTTTAAAAAGCTTTTGCCATTCCACATGGATCCTAAGTATGTGTATTCTCTGTCAAATGTGAGCATAAAATGAGGTATTAAAAGTCACACAGAGTCATCTATCGGGGCGGGAAACTGGTGATGCTAGAAACACGGCTGCAGTTTAAAGTGAGAACATATGGCATGGTTTAAATGGAAACTTTGCACGTAAAGAAAATGAGCAAGTGCTGGAGGGAAATGTGAACTGGGGACTTTTATTTTTCATGAGTTTCTATAAGATGTCTGATCAGAAAGCCTTTCATTGTCATATCTCTGGCTGGTCACGTCAATTTGGGCAATTGCTGCATTTGTCTGTTTAAAGTGTCTTTCTATATTTTCAGACCCAATAAAAGTTTAGCAGACCCTTTTCAGTAAATGGTGCTTTTCTAACATGATTGAATGGCTCCTTTATCTGTCTAGTATCTTCTAAGAACACCAAAAAGGAGTCATTGCCAAGAAATGCCTTGTCAATCATATCTTAAGCGTATGCATAATAATGGAACTCATTAGTACCCCCCTTAGATTGGATCTGCACCAGCAAACATTGGTATATAATTACCACGTTGTCTGATATCTTGAATTTTATGATCAGCATACAATCTATAAAATTTCCATTATTTTATACTAACGGATTCTGCTATCTTCTTATAGACAAAAATAACACATATTTGAAGAATTAATGGTTTTGCTTTTACATTTATTTCTTCTAAAATTCTTTAGAAATCTCAAATATACTAAAGTAGTTTCACAGCTCATTTGGACATCTTATATATCAAAATTATTAGTGATCACTAAATAAAGTTATATTAATATACTGATGGAACATTGTGAAACCACATATTCATCATTATAATCACTTCCTAGCACATTTTGATTGAGTAACTGTGATGTCTGCCTTTTGATGGCAAGATTCAGTCTTTCACCAGAGTAGTCTACATAGAAATATTTGAAAACAAATACTTTGAAAAGTTAAAACATGAGGAGTCAGGTGACATCAGTCACTTCCTACACCTGCTGACCATTAGATCCTATCCCATAAAATACTGCACAAGGAAAACCTATGGTGTGTTGTCCTGAAAGGATTTGCTGAGAGAAAACTGATCAGCAAATGGCCAAACAGCACAGGGAGGGTTAGAGAACTCATCTTATATCATTCTAATGGGAATGGATTGAGGAGATGCTCTGAAAATGCTGGCCTGACCTACAGTTTCTGACAGGTTTTATAGGCTAAATAACACTGAATTTTTTCCATATGTGTTACCTGCGGATGGGCTCTGTATTTCACGGCCATAGAGAGTTAGGCTGGCCCACCGATGCGGAACTTACTGGGGCAGTAACTATGGTATACATATTATAAAAGATAGCTTTCACAAGTGTGAGTCTTCCCAAGATAGGAGGAAAGAGTGTCCAGCTGAAACACACAAGAATACAAGAACAGAATTCAATATATTTTATCTAATTGTGTCAGCAGTAAAAATTTAATTTAAGATTTTTGCAATGCAGGACAGTAGTTTGATTATGTTGGGTGCATTTTAAAAGGTAATAAGTGTATGACATATGAAGCACAATTAATAAATACTCAGAGTGAGAAACTGGGGTTCAACCTGAAGACCCGAAAAACAAAACAACCATCCACTGGCGCTTACCTTGACCTCAGTTCGAAAT